>NW_009258386.1:610736-622769 GCF_000687185.1 Egretta garzetta
GTGGTCGAGTCCTCCTCCCTGGAGGTATTTAAAAGAAGGATAGATGAGGTGCTTAGGGACATGGTTTAGTGGTGGGATGGCAGGGTTAGGTTAAAGGTTGGACTTGATGATCTCAAAGGTCTTTTCCAACCAAAGTGATTCTATGATTCTATGATTCAAAGTCACTCAGTCTCTTCACAAAAAAAAACCACAGTTGAGAAAACGCAAATCTTTGCCTCCAGATGGGGCTCTGTGTAAAATCCCCTATCTCTTGGCATAAGTCCACAGATAAGAGATATTCACTGTTGATATTCACATTGTTCTTCACTGGCTCCACAGATATATATGTACAACTAAATGTCAAGTTTCCATTAATAAAAAAGATGCTCACTTCATAATGATACAAAGGCTAATGAAAATAAAGGTTAAAATTAAGAACTGAACTGAGAAATAAAAATGTTAGCAAGGTATAATTTGTGATCTCATGCAAATATAAATTAGTATTACATATAAATAATATAAAATATAATAAATAATATCAATTAGATTAATGTGGAACTATACTGACGTTAATCCAGCAAAGGAGGGTGACGGGCAGTAACCTTTGATCTAGAGAGGAAGCCTGTTACTATTCAATTTAATAGTAAAAGCCTGAACAACCCTGACAGCTACACAGTTTTGCCTGTAAGTGCCACAAAGCAGCAAGAATTATTGTGAATGTGGGCCAGCTGCCCAAAGTCTGAGCATGACTCTCGTAGTTTCTTTGTCCCAAGAAATTTTCTTTGGAAAGTGGCTTACATGTGGTATAAGCACCCTGCTGACCACCCTAAACCATGCTTTATAAATATATGCAGGACTGCTGCCAGCATCACTTATTTCCTCAACCTCCTTTTGATAAAAAGTGATGGGCTTTCCTGCTCACTGTGGGGAACAAGGAGCTCCACTGAGGCACCATTTGCTTCTTCCTGGTCCGATGGTATTCTGAGACTGTTTGCAGCTCTTGCATAGAGCCAGAAGGCTGACATACTGGCAAGAGTATCCAAGACCTTAAATAAAAAAAAATATTCCTTTTGATTTATTATTTGATTCTATAATTTGTGTATTTTTTTTTTTTTACTTCCAGGATTTTTCCTTTTCCTTAATTGTTAGGGTCATTTTAAGAGACAAATCTTGACTCCTTCGCTTCAGTAGAACTACTCCTAATTTATCATGGTGTCCCGGTTTCAGCTGGGATAGAGTTCATTTTCTTCCTAGTAGCTGGCACAGTGCTGTGGTTTGGATTTAGTACCAGAAGAATATTGATAACACCCTGATGGTTTAGGTGTTGCTGAGCAGTGCTTACACAAGTCAAGGACTCTTCAGCTTCCCCGGCTCTGCCAGGGGCACAAGAAGCTGGGAGGGGGGCACAGCCAGGAGAGCTGACCCCAACCGGCCAAAGAGATATTCCAGACCATATGACATCATGCTCAGTATAGGAACTGGGGGGACTTGGCTGGGGGCTCAGGAGCTAGCTGGGCATCAGTCCGTGGGTAATGAGCAATTGTATTGTGCATCACTTGTTTTGTATACCTTTTTATCATTATTATTTTTCCTTCTTTTTCTGTCTTATTAAATTGTCTTTATCTCAACCCACGAGTTTTACCCTTTCTCTGATTCTCTCCCCCATCCCACTGGGGGGGAGTGAGCCAACGGCTGGGTGGGGTTTAGCTGCCTGCCGGCTTAAACCGCGACACGTGGTATTAGAGACACTCATGCAATTCTCAGATCACTCTGTAACCTCTGGAATAGAATCTAGCTAGAAGGTAGCAACTGTAATATAGGCTGGTTCAAATGCCATGGAGTCTGCTTTAAAACGAACAATCACTCTGGTGCTCTCAGGCCTCCCACTGGGACACAGGGATCTCCAACCAGATCCTTAGGCAATCCCAGGGCACCCTCAAGACACATAAAGCCTCCCTGCTCCCCAACCCTTGTGTTTTTCTTTGAACAGTAAAAATTTACTGAGAGGAAAGGCAGAATTGGAAAACCTACGTTAACAGAGGTCCTAGCAGCATTTTAAATTTTCTATCCCAGCCTACTGTGATTTTTAATCTATAAATCTTGAGCATAAGTTTGTGGTAAACAAAAAAAAAATAAATATTTATTTACAGCCATTTTCACTCTGTTCTCATTTTAAAATGAAAAGCAGCTGAAAACAGTAATACCAGATGGGCACACACAGTCACACGCAATGTTCATCGCTACAAAACTCAAGCAATCTCTCTGACACTGTATGCACTCTGCTTATTTACTGCCTGCGGATCACTTCATTTATGCAGCTGCAACGGAAGGCAAAGCAGAACAGGGAGAACCTGGATCTTAATATCCACTGTGCGGAAACATCCTGGGGTACAGCCTGTCTCCTGGACACAGGATGCAATAGATTTAACACCAAAATTTTCCTCCTCAACCCTGCCAATATGAGAACTGAGCATTTATTCTCCATTTCTTGGAGGAGGCAGACAATTCTTACTTGAAAAACACCCCAAATCTGAAATATCTAAAAAGATGGATGCTTCTGAGTCACAAGAACTGATCATAGGTGGATGCGTTGTGGTGGTGTCATGCTCCAACTTACTGAATTTTGGTTTCAACGTACTGGCAGGGATTTTTTGCTGCATTTTTTTCCATCCTAACTTACATTCACCTTTTTGTCTGCATATACAGAACCCGTTTCAGCATGGAATGCTTCTAGCGGGCAAATTTTGTGAGCAAGACATTTTTAATTATCAACAGTATAACTCTGAAAAAGACTAAAAGATGCCTTTGCGATCTCAAGTGCTACCAGTTGACCAGAGACTAAAAGGAATATTTTCAGCCCTGGAAGCTCCCAGGCTTCTGTGGCAGACGTTTCTGAAGTCAGTAATGTGAGGTTTCTCTTTTTCTGTCCCAGAGTCAGTCTTGCAAGCCTCAGTACTAAGCCCACGAAGCACGGTACACGCAGGTCACTAATAGCCGGTGTCACCGAACCAAAACTGCAGGTTTCTGCCACTGCTGCCACACTGCTCAGGAGAGGACCTGCTGTGCGGGGAGGCACCGGGGAGTCCGTGCCGTACCGACCTTCGCTCCTCCGCCACAAGAAGAAAAAGCCCTGTGCGAGTTCCCCCACTGTGCTTTATACAGGGCAGGGTGTCATCCTCCCCTTACTTCAGAGGGCTAAGCGCTACAGGAATCCTCCCTTTCTTTGCCTCACAAGTGTTTGCAGGCCAGAAAGGGGGTCTTTTGATTCTATTCTCATTTATTCATCACCAGAGCACTAATCGTAGGCGTCAAAAGCTGCTGTTGCCTAGTATCAATTTATGTTCTCCGTCACCATTGTGTGTTAGATAGAGAGGCGGTATTACAATGGGTCACCTGAAAGAAGCAGAACCGATTGTGTATCTTTACTCCACTGTTCAGAGCATGTGTCACCAAAAGTCACTTTATCACAATCCTTTTTACAGGTTGCTTCCATTTAGATAGGGTCTAACCGTGTCATTTTCAATGTTTCATTATAACTTTTACATCCAGCAGTGCTCTCCATCACAGTCATGCTGATTCTTTTACAGTAAAAATGTCTCTAAAAATAAAGCTACACTTTGCTAGGTGAGCATTGGTAAGAGGCAAAATATTTCTAATCCGTCTGCACAGCCTCAAGAATTTTCTGTAAGAAATCTTCACATAAAACAAAAAAATTTGCGCTGCAAAATGTTTGTATCCTAACTTACATTAATCTTTTTGTATGCATATATGAATACCATTTCAGCATGGATTTTTGGAATTTTGTGTTCAGTTATTCTAAAGCTCATTCATTTCTAGATTGGCGAATTGCATTAAAAATTTTACTTATTAAAAAAAAAAAATTGAAAAAAATCTTGAAATAAGAGACTCCCAGTAATGCCTTTAGTCAAAAGCATCTTTAGAATATAAAAAAGCCTTTGTATTTTTTCACAAATAGCCATATATAGCTAAGATTTCTCAGTCTTTACATCTACACAGGCACCCAAATCACAAACACACACACACACACAAGACACTCTTAAATATACTGTCTGCTCCTCCTTTCACAGCACATCCCTGCAGAATGGACAAGGTAAATATCTCAGTGGATGTAACTCCGTTTTGTCAGAGTAACACTGAAAATTTCCTGTTAATTATAATGCTTTAACACTAAATTTAATTGAACAGTAGTGACATGGAGAATGCTGTGGGTACATTCATTACAAAAAGTTATTTTCATTAATTTAGCAGTTTTTTCTGCTATCTGATACAGCCAGAAGTAGCTATTTGTACATTATTCAAAACGATCTTTGAATTCTTGAAGACTTTTGGACTGATTGTTAACTTTTTGCAGCAAGCATTCAATGTTTTATTCAAAATAATAACTGCATCAACTTGCTGTAACTGGTGTTTTGGCTCCTTATTCGAGCGTGAAGCTCCCTTGGGTGCTGAACCTACAGAATACACAGTTTTAGCACAAATACAAAAAAAAAAAAAATATTAAAAAACCAGTAAGTCCTGTCACAAAGCTTTGCCTACTGTTGCTGCATAGCAAATAAAAACATTTGCTTCAAAACCTGTAGATAAGTGTACTGGGAAATAAGCTTAAAATGTATTTCTATGAAGAAGGCTGAAGACGTTCTAAGGCACTATTTGTTGTTTACCAGTAAAAGAAAGCAGAGCATCACAGCTCTTACCAAGCAAAACTCTTGGATCATCCCGTGGGTATTCTGACTAAATAACTCAAGATCTGGCACAAAAACTCACAGAGAGAAGAAACAGCAAACGTATCTGAGTAATCAACCAAAAAAAGAAATTAAAGAAAGCAAGAAAACCTTTAACCTCTTCAATATTTTTTAGGCTAAATCTCTTTTATCAAATCTTGGAAATTTCTCCTTCCTTCCCAAATTCACTGTCTTTTTTTTTTCTGTTGAGGGACTAGAGATGAAGGTTTCCTCATGAATATTGCTTAGAGAAGACTAGGGATTCAAGTCCAAGTCCATAATAAAAATGTTACTAGTTTCATTTTAGATTAACTCGGATAAGTATCAACTAAAATAATGCAAGTCACAGGAATACAATGCGCTATTGTTTTACCATTCTAATTTATGCTTTTAATGTCGGGTAAATTGAATATTTCGAATCTCTCCATGACATCCAAGAAGATCAAAACATTTGTATAAAACAAGTATTAGGAAAAATTTCTTCACCAAGAGGGTTGTCAGGCACTGGAATGGGCTGCCCAGGGAAGTGGTCGAGTCCCCATCCTGGAGGTATTTAAAAGACAGGTAGATGAGGTGCTTAGGGACATGGTTTAGTGGTGGGATGGCAGGGTTGGGTTAATGGTTGGACTTGATGATCTTAAAGATCTTTCTAACCTGAATGATTCTATGATTCTAAGTAGATTTTCAACCCTTCAGCTGGAATATACCTGCTTTTTCGAAAACCTCAAAAACTGTTCACAGTTTCCATTTCACAGCTAAAATGCTAAAACTCTCTAGTTTGGGTGAAAATCAATTTAAAAAAAATTTTTTAAAAGAAAAATACAAAATTTCTAGATTAGAAAAGAGTAGTCAATTATTATTAAATTGAATGAAGCATTTAAAAGTTCACATGTACAAGCACTTAATCTACTGATTTGTAGAGGTATGAACATATTAATGAACAGGTGTCACCTCTAAACCAGACACCCAGTTTTAAATAGCTGCAGTAATCCTGCAGGTTAGTCATTAAAGCACACTTTTACTTACCTCACATGCACAGATTCCCCTTAAACAGGCCCAGAACACATGCAATTGCTGAAAACTCCAGGTAGATATTTTTTAGATGGACAACTTGTATTTGTTACAGTTGTAGTTTTAGGGTGATTGATGGTTATAACATCAGATAAAGCAACAGGGAGACATGTATCACTTGCTAAACGGAGACATTTCTATAAAAATTTCTGTGCTCTGATTTTTCAAGATGACAACAAAATGTGTTTTACAAATGCATGTGGTTTGAGGGGAGACTGCCATCATGAATGCTTAAATAAACTCAAGTCATATTTTCTCTAAAAGTAAACCTGGTCTTTGATTTTCTTCCATTTTCTCTTGAACTAGTAAACGATGAAGAAAACAGATAACTCAGCTTGCCCTTTCTAACAAGAGCAGTTTAACCACCAGCATTAGGGCCATAGTCTGGACTACCTCAGGTGCCCAGTTTCACTCCCACAAGTAATCACATCCAGATGTGAGGCATTACATGTGCTCAGGGCCATCGGAAGGGCACTACACGAGACTGTCATCCCAGGCGCTACCCCATGGGAGCTTAAAGCATGCCATGGGCCAAATTTGTCTGAGTCATATCAGCTGCTGCTATGGCTCCTGCCAGAGGAAAGCGAGCGCCTACAAAATTTCTTCCTGCGCTTTCCAATTCTTTCTCCTCTCTGCCATGGCTTTCGTGTTTGGCAGTCTCTGTCACAACTGCACCCTCCACCCCAGCAGCCCAACAGGCTGGGGAGTGGGCTGCCTGCCCATCTGCTGCTACCACCTACCTCCTTACTGGCATAGATGCCAGGGACAGGTGGGCTTTCTTCTCCCAGTTCTGTTAGGGTGATAAAAAAAGGGAATACGGCAGCAGTACCTAGAGCAAGCAAATGTCTTGCTAGGGTGCCAGCTGTGCTACATGTTTTTTTCCATTCCAGGTACCTGGTATCTTCAGGGTTTTCAGCCGAAATGAAGAAGGATGAAAAATGCCAAGAAGCATTTTCCTCCTTAAAAACCTACTTCTTTATGGAAGGGCTCATTGTTAAAGTCCTATTTATTAAAACTTTGTGTTTATCTGAATGTCGTCCTACAAGCTAAAAGCAAATGGGAGAAAAAAAAGAGACAGCAATGGACAGTGGCAGTAGTTCCCCTCAGATTGCCCTGCAGCAGATATGCCCCAATTCTAGTTTCATCAAAGGAAAAACCTCTTAATAGTCCAGATAACAGCTTTACAGATTTCCTAGTTTATGGTGAGATGACCTGAGGACCTGATTGCCTATACAAGAAGACACTACACTCTACCCAGATCATCCTAACAGGCCTCAGGAGGTGTCTTCAGACTTCCAGCCTCCTACATTATGATTAGCCACAGACATATGGCCCCACATCATGAGCTGCAAACACAATCTCGTGGCTGGGTAACCCACTAACTTTAGCCCAGGTTATTTTTCCCTTTGAAACTCAACAGTCTGAGTTAGCACAAAGCAGTGTCTTCAGGACACGCTCGTGTGTGTGGTGGTCAAAGAAAACAAGACACGTGGGCAGTAGCGATGCTATGGTGCCTGAACTGGCAAGAGGGCTGATGAAGGACAGTATTTTCACATAATCTTCATGGACAGTGCCACAGTGATTAAGGGAAAATGCTCTCAACATGTCAGTTCAATCCAGAGTGGTATGAAATAAAAAAAAAAAAAGTAATGTCACAGCCATTACCTGTGCCTTCAAAAAGGAAAAAAGATGTCAGTGAGTGCCCACAGGATGGGTAGAGGAAAAATCTGCCTTGTTACTGTATTTATGATGTAAACCAAAACACTTAAAAAATGGCCAGCTTTACAATACCATCAAAAAAAATGAACAAGGTAACATTTCCTTCATGAACTGTCTTATACACAGTCCTCATTAATACAAACATATTAATTAACATTTTGAATATTTTAAATCGTGGAATTGTTTTTACTTTAAACAAGCATATTTTTTCAAAATAATAATAAAACAAATACTAAATATGTAACAGTGCTATAAATTAACTTTTGCAGAAGGTGTAACAACATCATGCCATGATCAATTTATCTAGTCAGTTATCCCTAGCACTGGAAAGGATACTTATTTGAAAGAAGGAAAGGGGATTCAGTCTATACAGCCCTAAGACTTTCCCAAAGTCACATCAGTGTCACCACAGCATCACCACAGGACAGCTGTGTCACAGCCACAGGGCTACTTGCTCCTCTCCAACCCAGGGTTTGGATGCGACCCGCGGGTGCTGGACATGTCTTTGTGTCTTACAAGCTTTTCCCACCGCAGCCTCCAGCATCCTTTGTATTTGGTGTTCTTAGGTAACAGGTCTGGCTGTGTCCAGCACTTACAGTTCTTCCCTCTGGCATCTCTAATCAGTGACAACCTTCTTAAAACCAGAGCCATTAATTTTAGCAATGGGAAGAAAGCTCTTAGAGAAAGGGGGTTTTACAACAGTGCTACAACTATAAAGTACTTACAAGTACCTGAGACCAGATCAGGCAGCACA
Source organism: Egretta garzetta (assembly GCF_000687185.1). NCBI lineage: Eukaryota > Metazoa > Chordata > Aves > Pelecaniformes > Ardeidae > Egretta > Egretta garzetta. The sequence goes on from NW_009258386.1 coordinate 619,002, forward strand.
CAAGATGAACACCTAACTCCCGAGCTGGGTCCCCTGCCTTGACAAAGAACTCCTTCCAGAACTGACTTGTGTCACTTGAATCTCTGTGGTTTGGCCTTTGCTCCTAAGCCACTGAAAAGAGTTTATGGGAAAAAATGGTTTGGCTTGGATATTTTTTTTCCTTGAAGTTTGGTTTTCTCCACAAACTCCTACTAATTTCAGTCATTCTGTCAAAGTGATTAACAGTGCTCTCAAACTGATCAACCTGTATTATAGATAATTCATGATAACAGAGCTCCAACTGTGCCACAGTTTTTTTGGCAGCCTTTGACCCTGCTGACTACAAGGTACTCCTGAGATGTCTTTATGGATAAGGGAGCTCTTTAGTATCCTGCCTACTACATCCATCCACCCCGGGATCTATGACGATTCTATGCCAGTTGTTCTGTGATGTTCTACTTTGCCCTCTGTCTGCAAAGAGTGTGGTTTGGGGAATGAATTTCTTGGTCTGTAAAGGGTTTGGGATTTCAGAATCATCTTTTAATTGCATCCAAACTAAGCATTTTCTTTGCTTTGCCATTTCCTGGCTTAGGAGAAGGAAAAGCCTGCTGGTGGATACTTTACAGAAGATAGAACCAATATTTAGCACATGGAACCAAGAGGTACTTTTTCACCAGGTGATATGACTGAGAGTACGCTTAGCTATAAAGGTTGAAACACTGTGAACTAGCTTGGAAATTTTTAAGTAAACTTTCATTTTCAAGTACTAATGCTGGCTCAAGAGACTCTTCAATCGCAGTTACTTGGAAAACATGGTTTCTTTGGCTGATAAGATCTCACTAGACACCTGCGCCTCAGGATCCCAGCTGGGATGACAACCTGCAATAAAAAGCTTCACTTGAAGACCACTTAAAGATTACAGCCTTCTGCATTCTTCGATCAATATTTTACAGCCATAATTCTTATAGCCTATTAAACTTCCTGCCCTCTATATACATTCACATAGTGTAAGCCTGTCACAGCCCATGCTGTTTAGAACCTATGCCTATTCTAAGGGAGTCCCTGTTTTCCACATACTGTTTGGGAAAGACTCATGATGGCCCCAAAGGATTAGTCTCTGAGAACAGCATAGAGGATTTACGGATTTGAAACCTTTCCTTCCTCCAGTTCAAAAAAGCTTGAACTTTCTGAAGTTCACAGTATAACACAATTATCTTTACCAACTGAGTAGGGACAAATATTAAGCCCTTTCTTCTAGCTGAGAGCTTGAACAAAAAAACCCACAACAATTTAGGATTTGCTTTATGGCATGGCTGGTATAAATAAATAACCAAAACAGAGGATACATCAATATAAAGCTCATGAAATGTACGGCTGGGCAGACACAGCTATGAAGGTAGTTTGGAGGCCTAATAAAGATCCACTGTGGACCTTGCAGTTCTGTAGAACAGTAACAGTGGTCAGGAAAACACACTCCTGTTTGTTCCTCAAACTTGCTCTAAAAATTACGCTAATGATGACTAATCCTTGACTCGTTAAAAAGCAATCAAACAAACTGAACCACAGAATCCTGAATAAGATGTGGCATTAAGTCTTCAGTAAATACACATTTCCAGGGACACAACAACATGTACGTAGCTGTGATTGGGGAAAGAGGAAAAGGAACAGTAACCAATTTGGATAAAGGTAAGGTATTTAATAGAAAGCTATTATTGTGGTTTTGAAAAATGTATATAGCTGTTTCCTTGTTTCAGCCTTTTAAACTAAATGCAGACCCTCTTTATATGCATTTCTCAACTGCAGATTGTTTGTAATTGGGTCCCAATTCATTAAATCACTTAAAAACAGTCCTCTCCAAAATTAATCTTAATTAAAATTAATTTAAAGAATATTTTTATTCCTAAGGAATTTCTGCTATTAATGCAAACTGGGTTGTAATTTCACACTTGTTCTGTGAAAGAAACGAGCAATAAGAGAAAACAAAAGTACACCAAAAAGATGTACTCTCTCTTAGTGCGTTGTAAGAATAACTGACACCCTTTGACAGCACAGGTAATGAATTCACTCCAAACCCTCTCCTGACACATTCAGCACTCCAAGAAGACATTCCCGACATCTCGCGTTATTGCTAGAGTAATGTGATAATTAGCATCAAAAGAGAAAATGGTTTGTGTCTACAATTTTAATGACACTTTGCAACGTTGAATAATAACAGACCTGAACATCCTTTGGTCAGCTGAAAATAGCTTCATCTAAGACAGCCGAGACAAGCAGTCACAACTCTGATTTTTGCATGTCATGTGAAAAATACATCACTGTGTTGTAATCTTAAATAACAAAGCATTATTTACTGACACTCGCAGGCTGCCAAAGGAGAGCATGAATTTCCTTTGGGCAATATATTCTCCACTTAAAAGCAATACAGTTGGAAAAACTTCAATACATGCAGGTGCTGACTTATTTGACCTCAGTATGTTAGGCATACAAAAGTCACGTTTAAATGACAAAACCATGGGACAGCCCCTGGACACTTCAAGACCCAAAATTCCTTTAAAGAAAGATATGATAAATTAAGGACTGTGGGTTTGCTTGTGGCACAGAAAAATCCAGAGAAAAAGTGTGATGGAAAGGATCCCTGTATACTTCCACTGAATTTAGCTTTTCTAGCCTTAAAATGCCGCCCTTTGCTGCCACCACGTGGGCTTTGCCACCATGCACTAGCACTGAACACCAGTAATACTTTTTCCACTCCTCTGCAATCCTCATCTTTCCCATTTAATTAAAAAAAAAAAAATTGTTTCCTCCTTTCATTTGTGTTTCAAATACAGTCTTAAATAAATACATTCTGTTCCTTACCTGTCAGGTGTTACAAAGCTCAAAATTACTGCTGAAGTTCAAGAATCTAAATTACTTTCATTAACAAATAAACACCCTCACTTTTTTATAAAGTATTCAATGGTACTTCGAAAAAATACATACAACACCTTGTGGTGGTTTAACCCCGCAGGCAGCCAAACACCACACGGTCACTCACTCACTCCCCACCCACCCCCCATCAGTGGGATTGGGGAGAGAATTAGGGGGAAAAAAAAAGTAAAACCAGTGGCTTGAGATAAAGACAGGTTAATAAAACAGTCCCAGTCCCTTGGGAGACAGTCCTGAAGGGCAAAGGGGTCCAAGAAGGCTGGGTATTTTTCAAGGAAGAAGTCTTAAAGGCACAGGAGCAGGCTGTCCCCATGTGCCATAAGGCAAATAGGCGGGGAAGATGACCAGCCTCGCTGGACAGAGGTCTACTACTGCGACTAAGGAAAAAAAGGAGAGCTTACCAGCTCTGGAAGAAGGGGAAGGCAACCCAAAAAAAGTACAGGGATCTTGTCAGGTCATGCAGAGAGGAAATTAGAAAGGCAAAAGCCCAGCTGGAATTTAACCTGGCCACTGCTGTAAGGGATAACAAGAAAAGTTTTTATAAATATGGTAACAGCAAAAAGAGAGCCAGGGAGAACCTCCATCCTCTAGTGGATCCAAGGGGGAATATTGCCACTAAAGACAAGGAAAAGGCTGAGATACTCAATGCCTTCTTTGCCTTGGTCTTTAATGGCCCAATGAGTTATCCCCAGGGTAGCCAGCCTCCCAAGCTGGAAGATGGGGACGCTGAGTGGAATAAACCCCCCATAATCCAGGAGGACGCAGTCTTTGATCTGCTATGCCACCTGGACATCCACAAGTCTATGGGACCGGATGGGATCCACCCAAGAATGCTGAAGGAGCTGGCAGAGGAGCTGGCCAAGC
>NW_009258386.1:623152-627685 GCF_000687185.1 Egretta garzetta
ATCAATGGGCCAAGGCCAGTCTTACAAGGTTCAACAAGGCTAAGTGTCGGGTCCTGCACTTGGGTCACAACAACCCCATGGAATGCTACAGGCTTGGGGATGAGTGGCTGGAAAGCTGCCTGGCAGAGAAGGATCTGGGTGTGTTGGTCTACAGCCGGCTGAATATGAGCCAGCAGTGTGCCCAGGCGGCCAGGAAGGCCAATGACATCCTGGCTTGTATCAGGAATAGTGTGGCCAGCAGGAGTAGCGAAGTGATCGTGCCCCTGTACATGGTGCTGGTGAGGCCGCACCTCGAATACTGTGTTCAGTTTTGGGCCCCTCACTACAAGAAAGATGTTGCGTTGCTGGAACATGTCCAGAGGAGAGCAACCAAGCTGGTGAGGGGTCTGGAGCACAATTCTGATGAGGAACGGCTGAGGGAACTGGGGTTATTTAGTCTGGAGAAGAGGAGGCTGAGGGGAGACCTGATTGCCCTCTACAACTACCTGAAAGGAGGCTGTAGCCAGGCGGGGGTCGGCCTCTTCTCCCTAGTAACAGATGATAGGACGAGGCAGAATGGTTTGAAGCTGCACCAGGGCAGGTTTAGGCTAGACATTAGGAAAAACTTCTTCACCGAAAGGGTTGTCAGGCTCTGGAATGGGCTGCCCAGGGAGGTGGTAGAGTCCTCCTCCCTGGAGGTATTTAAAAGAAGGATAGATGAGGTGCTTAGGGACATGGTTTAGTGGTGGGATGGCAGGGTTAGGTTAAAGGTTGGACTTGATGATCTCAAAGGTCTTTTCCAACCAAAGTGATTCTGTGATTCTAGAGGGGAAAAAGCAGTAGTAGTAGTAATAATAATAATAGAATATACAGAATATACAAAACAAGCGATGTTCAATGCAACTGCTAAATCCAAACCACAGCACTATGCCAGATACTAGGAAGAAAATTATCCCAGCCAAAAGCAGGACACACCTGCACTTCACCCTACCTGTTCAGATACCACAAAGTTAATGGATGTTGAAAGAGTTCACCAGGTTGGGAGCTAGATGGGACTTCAAGCAGTAGCCAGAGTTACTGGATAGCTGTCAGGACAGTACTTATGTTAGAGTACATAAGGCCTGAACCACAGGTATATAGGTAATGTTTATGATTGAAATAGATGGTGCTGTGATATAAGATGGCTCCAGGCTGCTGGGCAAGTGACACGGGCATTACAAATGAAATACATGCCCTTGATCTGAAAAGTGTTGAGAAGTGTCACAACTCCAAGCCCTGGACAGAACATAAGCACTTTTTTAACTGTGAAACCTTCCATCCACACCTGCCCAGCAGATTTATACAAAGCATGTTTATATGAACCTTTAATATGCAGAAAAAAGCCTCCTTTCCTGTGAAACCACAGTGGAACTGCACACCAGCATGCCTTGCAGCATGCAGGATGCTGTTGGTAATGGGGACACACGGTACTGAAACATGGAGTAGAACACAGCAATGCTGATCAGTCCTCCAGCAGTGGCTGTGGGCACGGGCAAAAAGAGGATGCTGGAAGTATCTACAGGTTTGGTCACTCTACCACCCAAGAGATAATAAAAGGTTGAGGAGGCAACTACTCTCTTTACGCTGTTTTTGGCTTTTTGACTGAGAGACACCTGCATGTGCTTTGAAAGCCAAGATAATTCTAGAATCATCATTTTCAAAATCCTAATAGCTCTCACCAGCACATTACAACCCTTAATTCTTAATGAAATCTTGAGCTACTTTTTTTCAGTCTTTCAACTCAAGCTCAGAAATAGCAATCAGAAATGGCCAAACATAGGAGACAAAGTGCAAGACAAGTATCTCATGTTCCACTGGTGTGCCTTGAGATGAGCCTTCATGGAAGGCTTGCATATTCTGCAAGGGGGCAGAAAACTTGAGTGTGCTCACTGGCACTACGCAGAAGTTGCCAGACAGTTAACTTATCTACCCAAGATTTGAATATCATCGCCACACTGTATTTTGAAAAATGAAGGCCATGAGTCCAAAGACAAGGACAGAAATCAGTTCTCTGGCAAGGTAGCACAGAGTATCTGTTACAAGGAACTTAGGGAAGGTCTTCAGATGGGAGAGTACCATGGAGGTTGGCACCTAACTGGACATGCATGCTGTGAACTGGGAATCACTGGGAAAGCCCAAAGAATTCAATAGCCGAACACTGCTCCAGTTTGCTCCAAGCAGCAGAGAGAGGAGGATTCTGATGAGGTTTGCCCTTTTTTTTCCTTTAAACCATGCAATACTGTAAAACACTATAATAAAATTCTCTGTTATTCTCACATTGTCCTTGTTATCATTCATTACGTGAACTCCTGTTTTTAAAATGTTTTAAGAAATTCTTCAAGCTAGGTGATGCTGACCCTCGCTTTTTAGAATTTCCTTCTGCAAAACAATGTGCTTGTTTAATCCTCTGAGGGCTTTACTTTGGCACACTGGGCTCTGAGCTACTTTCACACATACTAGGTTTGAGTTTGCTGCAGATGTTCAGCAGCACTCCTGCTCAGTAAGTTTTACTGCTTCTAACAGAAACCTTGTCCTTGGCCAATGTTATTGGTCTTGTCCAATAACTAACTGTGTGTTATTAATAATGTCCAGCACAAGGTATTATAAGCACTGAAAGGACCCAGTTCACATCTTCAAAGGCCATTAAGGTACTTGGGGCACGATCTCCTGCTCAGGACAGTGTGAACAGGACCATACTGTTCAAGACTGGGTGGAAGGACCTCAGACGTGGCCAGTGGCGCACAATGTTGCGGAGGGATTTGTACAGTGACCTCCTTGGACAGACAGACAGACAGGTGGCTACCCAGCCACCTTGAGGTGCATTCATAGCCCTAACTGTGTGACTGGGTGGTGCCCCCAAAAATTGTGCAGCCGCTGTTCGTCATCACTTCTGATCATGGTGTGCTGTCACCAGGTCACACACCTCAGCCTCACCCAGTGACCACTGGCAATGCTTTGGTTCAGCTTCCAAGCAAAGTCTTCAGAGCACTGGTCAAAGAAATGTTTCAGTGAAGTGACAGGAGTTGATAGATACTTCTGCAGAAGGGAAACTGGCAAAGCAGAAGCTGAGTACCACAAGAGACCAGCCACTATCTTCTTATTGTCTATAACCATAGAAAAAACCTTCTATTCACTATATGCAGGCCTATGTTGATAGAAATAGTGCTAGTATGAATAGTATGAATTAAGACCTCCAAACAGGCTCCCACAGCTGTTGTAAAATGGATAAAAGGAGGAGGGATTTTTTTCAGCCATGTGAGGGCAAAGAATAGCGCTGTGCAAGCAAAGTGACAGTGACAGATTTGACACAGAGGGCCCCTTTAGATGGCAGCTAGCCTCTTCCCAAGGCTGCCTGGGCTCTCTGTGCTGAGGACCATTGTGCACAAGGGCAATGGACCATTGTGCACAAGGGTGATGGACCACAATGTGACAGACGTACTTCTGCTTGTGTGCAGAAAACCACCACAAGACTCGTAGCATGAACAGCCAGCGTACATCACATCATGTTGTATCAGAGTCCCTCTCACAATGTACCGTACCGCTGGGTAATGCAGATACACACCCATTGAGAAGATGTAATCGGCAGATGTAATTGGCAGTGCCCTCCCCGCTTCTTCAAAAACCTAAAAATCCAAATTACAGAGGAAATTCGATGGCCTCATTCCCACTGCACAGTTCAGCCCCTGGCATCACACAATATTTTTTCTGATCCTCTACAATTGGTTTTACTGTTCTCCAAGTATTAAAACTATTCCAAAATAAAACTCTCCTTACTTGAGCATAGAGCACTACTTAAGGCTACTCTGACTTTTGCAGGAACAGCTTTTTCTGCGTTAGTCTCACAGCAGCCTTGACCATGCCTGCTCTCTGACGGCTGCTGGTCTGTTCAGACTGACTCGTCCTGCAATGTTCCCCAGGTCTCTAAACCTAAACCTGTATAATGGCTGAGCAGCTTTCCTACCTCTGGATCATTTTCACATTTATTCTCTGTATTCCACCCCTTTCTTGCAGATAAGGACCAGCTAGACCAAACACCAGGTTCCTAAAGCCTGCGCCAACATTAAGTAGTTGGCTTTGATGATGTTTGTGGTAGAAACTCTCTTTTCAAAAGTACTACACATTGTTCTACCTCGACTTTGAGAGGACTGATCCAAGGGCTCTATTCAACTAATGATTTACATTGTGCAGTTTGAGACTGAAACTGTTTGTTCCATATCTGCTTCCTGCCTTTTTGCTGGAACGGACACCAAGAATGGCTGTAACAAGCCTGCGGTCCAGTGCTTTGAAAAAGCAATGTGATTCCTTGAGCACAGCGCGATCAGCTTCCTAAAATGATTGTAGCAAAACTAGGGCTGGGGCATAAGCTCCAGGAAAGGAGAGGCTTCACCCCTCGGAAAGCAAGTGGGTGGATTGACTGACACCAGCTATTTCAGTACTAGGCTGTGCCTATTTCCATGAATGTGGATGCTCATTGCCACACAACTCTTCAGTGCAAGCTAATGGAAACTTGTAACA
>NW_009258386.1:627722-637605 GCF_000687185.1 Egretta garzetta
TGAGTCAAGCTTTCAAAGTTATTAATGCTTTGTCTAACAGCTAGTTATAGTTTATGGAGCATTAGAAATACTACATATAAATCTTAACATAACACCAATAACAGTATGACTATGTAAATAGGGAAGCCAGAAACCCACAATGCTCCCAACCCTCCTCATTTCAGGGATGATTATTCTGCCTCATATTGGGCACCTATTCATATTTACCACATCATTACCGTGATCATTTCCTAAAACACTGGGTGATTCTGATGCTTTACCTGCCTTGCTTGAAATGAATACGTTTAGTCTTCATGTCACGATCTCATGATTAGCCCGGCTGGTCTGCACTTACGTTCACTCAGTGATACCCAGTCTTCCTCCTACACACCTTTGTTTTATGTCACATCATTGTTAACAGGACTTCATATGCTGTGTATTTTTGTTGGCACACTTAAGATCAGCAACACAGCACACCAGGGCCAGCTAAATAACTCTTTATCAAACTCTGTCGGTATCGCTCTGACACTCTGCTAACAATAAGTCATTCAATTTTTTGCACTGTTCTTCAACTCATATATACATTTGGTTTCTTATTCCTTGCTAGAAACCCTTCAGATGTTGTATTGCCTTTCATAAACAACATGACTGTGTATTTTTGTCCAATGAACTTGTTTTGTATGTATTAGATAACTAATAATGTAGCTTTTATCAGAAAAATCAACATGTGAAAGCAGTATAAATTTTAAGATAACAGGAGAAAGCAAGTCTTCTTAAGCTAGAAAATTAATATAAAAAGCTCCACTTAAAATAAACCCAGACATAATAAAATGATAGCTGTTCATCCCTCAGCCAACCATAACTTTGCCCCGTCAGAGCACCTTATGGGAAAAAAAAAATATGTTTAAGAATATTTTTAACAAACTGGATCATCAGCTACTATTATACATAACCAAAATAGCACTATACTCCACATTTAATGTTTGTGTTTGGAGTGTGAGCTTCCTCAAGTTTGGATGGTTCAGTTTCTTTTATTTTCAACTCTGAATGTCCTGAGTATGCACAATAGTAATGCTTATGCTTTTAAACTACTTAGGTCTAACTTCAAATCATATTTGCTGAGCTATAATTTTAAATTTAAAAAAACAGATATAGTGTTCATTAGTACCCTGATAGTTGCTATCATTAGTTTAGAAGCCCACTTTTTATAACCGATACTTTAATCCTCTTGGCTAATTAACCAATTAAATTACTATTCAACCTAGATTCAGAAAGCAGAAGAATAAAACAAGAGAGTGAATACTAGTATGTTTATACTTTGGTAAGCTCTTGTTCACGGTAAAGCAGCATATTATGAAAAACTTCCAGTAGAATATATTCTAGAGCAAAAGAGACAAAAAGAAACTCTGTAACCTACCTCATATTCCCTGCCATAATGAGGAACAGATTATAAATGTGAGAAAAAATGAAGAGGAAGAGGATGGTACTGAAGAACATTGTCATCCAAGACCCGTGGTCCTCTCGAAACATTTTCAGACGGAGCAACTGACCTGTGGTATGAATATTATGAGAAAGCATATTTTAGTCAGTCAGTAAATACATGTTTAAATGGTAAAAAAACCAGAACAGAGTACTAAATTGTATTTCTTCTTATATCCAATTATTCCACTGTGTGGGGGGAAGGCAGATTTAGAATCATGCAGCCAAACTACTCTTCTGTAGCTCAGCATGAGCAGACATTGCCCCTTCAATATTAGAAGGTTGCTTCCCACAAACTGATGAAAAACTGGTTTGGGCTTCTCCAATCAAAATCACTGAGCTGAAGGTCTGAAGGAGTCCACATCATGTCTGTGGCACTTGGCCAAACTGCGGCTGTGGATTTACACACGCTACATGTGATTCTGCACGCTGGTTAAGCAGCCTTTGCTGTTTCCCTGTTTCAGCCATTAATGTCTGCTCTCATGCTGGCATAGCAACCTGAGCAGCCATGCACAAACAAACAAGAGTGAGGAACTTACCCATCTAGAAAAAAAAAAAGGTAATTTACCATATTTTTTTTAAATACCACAGCAGGGGAAATCCCATAGGATTAGTCTAGACCTCAAGGCAAGAGCCATGTGTTAGCGGCATTTGCACAATGTTTTGAGAAACAAGTCTATTTATAAATTGTGAAGTGTCATAAGTACCTCGGGCTGTGTGAGATCCGCTATTTGCCGCCAGTTATTTCTTGATCAGTAACGAGAGAGTCATTAAATCTTGATGGCTGCCTGTCTCTTACTACTGACTACAGACAGCATCAGGTCAAATATCATATGACATGATAACAGTGATCTCATTGTATGTGTTTGTCTAGCTTGTGAAAAACATAAACAGGGGACAGAAGGGGGGATTCAGAACCTTGGGGCTCATGAGAAAAGGAGATGAAGTGCTTTTCTCAGAGAGTGACTGCAGAACCAGTTGAGGATGAAAGAAATTGCCTGGACTAGAGGGAAACTCCATATATCAGAGCAAAAGCCACCCCTTGAGTCAAAGACAACTCTTGCTTAAGCCCACGAGTACACAAAAATACATGGTTAGTAATGATAATCACCCCTCCTCACAGTAAAATTGAGATAACAATACCATGCAATCTCATCGCTCCTCTGTTTTCTGAGGTAGTACAAGGCTGCCACATGTTCCTGTCTGCCGGTCATTTAATGTCAACATAGGAAACTCTGAAAAAGTCTTCAACTCCAACACTACTGAACTGCTCAGCTGGGACGACCTCATGCAATGGTGTGGTATGCACTGGGAAAGTGTCAGGAGCCTTAGAACCAGTTTCAAATTCTACCAGAGACCTCCTGTGACATTATGGACAAATCATTTACTCTCTACGCTCACTGCAAAGGTGACAAATATTATTACTCTCTTTCCTACAGTGTAGACTTTTGCTACATTATACCGCAAGGATACAAACTGATGAAATCTGTAAGTAGTAATATAAAAAAAAAAGTCACATCACAAAAGAGAATAAGGCTTACAGACATACTTTTGATGCAATTACTATTCATTTCCTAGTCAGATATGTACACCAAGTCTTGTCACCACATCACACAGAACTAAACATTCCCTGGAGTATTTGAGCTATGATTGTTTCTCGTGGTAATGTTCTTGCCATTGCACAAATATAATATTACAAAATTACAAATTTCTCAGAGAAAGATTGATTTTATTGTCCTATCCCCAACAGTCTTACTGCAATACAACACTCTCCCCATCCTGCTTTTCATAGTTTACACTTGGTTTTAATGGTTCATGTTTTTTCAAAGGCTATTTATTTGCAGTGATTAATGACCTAAATAATAGGCAAATGATGGTGGAAAGGTGTAGAAATATTTTTTTTCCAGTGCTTGACCCCCACCAAGAGCACCTAACATCCCAGATGGGATTTCAAAAGGGCTATGTACCAACAGGTAATATTTAACATGTTTAAGAGCCATATAGTTGCTACAGTGGTCATTTTTACTATTAAGGTAACATCAGAAAGACTGATCAACTACCAAGCAGTTTATTAAACTAAAATTTGTCAAATGCTGAGTTAAAAAGCCTTACTGCAATATTACAAAATAAGTTCCTAGAGTCTTAATATTTTTTCACGATTCATACATAAAGAAAAATCTCAGTTCCTTACATATATTTTTTCTGTATCTTATTTTCAAATGTTACACACTGAAGTCCAAAGGAAAAAAAAAGGAATGCAACAATAACTTACTAGTAACGGTATTTTTAAGAGATGCTGAGAAAGATTACAGATCATTACAATTAATTTCAAATGCTAAAAAAGGTTACTGATTCATACAGCATTTTCCTTTTCATGTCTAAGAAAGCTTTTCTCATGTGAAATATGAGAAATGTCCCCTGACATACACTATATGCTTCCCTAACTTCATTAGGACATCAAATTCTGAGCCTGTGTAGAATTTTGTACTGTGGGTTTTTCTTAGACCTAAGCACTTTAATCATGTGATGTGTTGAACTTTATTTTGCAGAGAATGCCTTTTTCAAAGCATATTGGTATGTCTTAGCACCTGAAAAGAAGCTCATGGTGATACTGGTGATAGGTGAAACTTTTGTCATGTTTTCTTCAGGAACATATTTTTTCTGGACTAGCTTTCCTTCTCCTTTCTCTTTGTTCTTCTTCATTATCAAACACAGGAGTTTCTCACCTCTTTGTTTCATGTAGCCCTTTACCCTTTTCACCTGCCCATAAAATTTCACTCTATCCAATTTCAGATCTTCTTTATGTCTGCTCTCATCCTTCTTTTTCTCTTCTGAATCTCTCAGTCTCGCCCAGTCCTGGTTTATAGCATTGTAATAGTCTCTATATTGCAAGAATACCTTATCACATTTTTGTCTTTCATCTCTAAACTCTTCAGGCACACTGTTTATGCACTGTGTTTTTTTTCTCCTGGACCTCTAACAAGCCTGATACAGCCCCTTGAGCTGTTCTTACCAGAATTTCTAATGAACACTTTCTTATTAAAGCTGAGCCATACTAGTTCTTCCTCATCTGGCTAAGTGTCACAGACCTCAGTCCAGTTGTTCATACTCTCCTTGACATCTTGACCTCCTTTTGTGTTCCATCTCTGTCCTCTAGCAGCTCTCCTTTGACCTCTACTGATTTTAGTAGATAGTTTGTATAGCTCACCAACTCTCATACTTGAATGCCGCTGTAACAGAGTATTATTGTTTTATCATGGGTTACCATAGATGGGCTATCTTTTTTCCAGACGGAATTTTTCTTTTCTAAAACTAGGTGGATTTTTTAATGTGCTCTTCAATTGTTTGCGGTATTGAAAAGATCACCAGTGCCAAGAAATGGGAATTTGCTTTTGCAAGGCAGAGTGTGCCACAGCAGAAGCCCAGAGGGGTAAGGAAGACAACGGATAATTCAAGCAGTAAGGTGAAGGACAGCATCTAATAAGAAGATAGTGCAGTCAGGTACCAGAAGATGTCAAAATAGGGAAAGCAGAAGGAAGATGAGGAGCTGGACAGGAAGTATCAAGAAAAGTGATACAGCAGACTGAGAAGTGGGATGGTCTGGGATAGGGGAATCTCTGGGAGCTGTTGTTGAACTGCGAAATCCAGGGTAGAAACATTGAGGGAACTGAGGTGCTAAGCTTCCAGTATGGGTTGATGAGGAGAAGGTAACAGTGAGACCAGAAAGGGTTGGGAAATGCAACATCTTAATTAGGAAGCCAGAGCTCTTGAATGGACCTGGATGGACTTGAGGGCATGAAACCTTTAGTAACTCTAGGATTAGAAGCGGGCACCCTAGGTTGGAAGAAGGGAAACAGACCCTCTGATGCTCTGTCATAGGTTTGTGAGGAAATGGGATTAGGCTGGGAGCAGTAAAATACTCAGGAAAATGGCTGGGGAAGGGGAACCTGTGCGATGAAAAATCCATTTTCAGCATGGACTATGGCTGGAATCATGGTGAAGCTATAACGTGGGGGAAATGAGTAAGAAATATGAGGTGTTCATTCAGGGAATGAAACAGGAAGATCCCAGGACTGGTGTGTGCTGCTGAAGACTGAAGATGCAGGTTTGGGGCAGGAAGACTGGAGGACGTGGAGCAGACATGGGCTGAAGTGGAGGGTAGGATTTGAGCTCTGGAGTAAGCAGAGTTGGAGGATGGGAGTTATCTGACAGGGATGGGATTTTGCAACGAGGTGGGAAACTGTGGGGCAGTAGAAGTGACAGGTAGGTAGGTGGGGTGAACCAAGCTCTGTGATGGGGCGACAGCAACATAGGTCCATGGACCAGTCCAGTAGTAGGGCAGCAATAGCAAGGATTCTGGCAGTGAAGAAGAGGGAAGAAAGGGACAGTGCACACACACACACACGTGCCCCAACCCCCTGTACTCCTCTTTCACTGCTGGAAACAATGACAGCCCCAGGCCTGTCTAGACGCAACGAGGTGGGAAACTGTGGGGCAGTAGAAGTGACAGGTAGGTAGGTGGGGTGAACCAAGCTCTGTGATGGGGCGACAGCAACATAGGTCCATGGACCAGTCCAGTAGTAGGGCAGCAATAGCAAGGATTCTGGCAGTGAAGAAGAGGGAAGAAAGGGACAGCACACACACACACACGTGCCCCAACCCCCTGTACTCCTCTTTCACTGCTGGAAACAATGACAGCCCCAGGCCTGTCTAGACTGGGATGTGCAGCAAGTCTGTCCTTCCCTAAAAAGCAAGCAGAGGCTGCTATGGCAATAGCAGTTTATCCTGACTTACTGAGAGGAGGGGCTTAATGATAAAAGAGACCTCCCTTGCAGTTTGACACCTGCTCTCTGAAGAGCTGCCATTGCATATAGAACATTACTGAAACCTTGGATTAAAAACACTACTTGCAAAATAGAGCTGTGATTTTAGAATGTCCAAATTAATAGAGGGGAAAAGCACAACCAGGAATCTAGACTTCTGTAAAATAGATGATACCAACCTTTCTAAAACAGGTAAGAGAAAGATTTATTAAGTATTAATTGCACCTCTATTTTCTAAAGCAGTATATTTTTCCATATCTAGCTATTACATGCTGATTAATACATACACATATGTATAAGTTTCTTTTTTTTAAAGTACTTTTGTGCAAATACTGTCTTCAGTAGGCAAATTCTTACACTTTAACTATCCTTCTACTGTAGCTTATGTTTGCTATATAGGACTTCATTAACTCAAATAAGTACATGAACATAATTTTTTAACGAAAGAAATAGTAGCTTAATCACAATAAAGATTGAATCGTTAAGAAGAAATTAATTGGATATCAGCACAATCTACTTACCTAATTGCATACAAATACTGCTGTATATTACTTATTGTTCCTGTTGCACGAGCATGTGCAATATGCTAAATGCAGTTGAACTAAAATATGTGCAATGCTCCACTTAATACTCACATTGCATTATATCCTTTCGTATCAATTCGGTTGAACATAAAAAGGGAATGCATGAGATGATTACCTAACAGGTAAGATGTTAAAGTAAAAATTGCAAGCAATGCTTGATATTTTTATAACAAAACCTAAGACTCCCTGTAAAATGCTTTATTAATTTGATGAGATAAAAGGGTACGCTGTGAGAACACATGTAAAAAATGGTGTTTGAATAGTCAGAAACATGGAAAACCTATCTATCTGGTAGCTGGAATAGATTTGTACTAGAATCAAATACAATGCAATCAGGCAAATAAAATTCTCGGAGTAATCCCAACAAATAAATCAGTTCATGTAAAATCAGGACTTCTACTATAAAGAATAACAAGGAAAAAGGAGCAAGGGGTAAAGAGAGTAGAAAAGGAATAAAATTATGTAAAATAAGCTGTTAACTCAGCTTAATCTTTTTTTTTTTTTACTTCAGGCCATATTAATCACATATTATGACCTTGTTAAAAATGTCAAAAAAACCCCACAGGTATGACAGGGAAGAGTAAGGTTCCTAGGATATATTTACACATAGAAAATCAGATATTTTTTTAAATAAACAGACATGCTAAACCTAATGGAATTTAGCAAATACAAGTTAAATGCCATATGAATGACTACCAGTGATAAACTGTGAGTTACAGTTAGCTACTTACACAAACCAAGATTCTTTTCAGTGACACGTTTCTTAGCTCCAAAAGTAGTTTCCTCAAAAAAGTAATTTTTCACTGAAACAAGGTCTTCTATCTACTCCAAGACTTAGAAGGCCACATCACATATACAAGGGGGACACAGGGAAGCAGAGACGTCAGGATTTTGGCCCCGGCAACAAACCAGGCAGCAAATCAGCTCATCAGCTGCAACCCTCCTGACTTTCTGTAACAGCATGCAGATGCTTCCAGGGACAATGACAGAGGAGCTTGTAGATATTCACTGTCAGACAGTCATAGATCTAAGCCGCATTTCTTTCAGGTCCAGAAGAAGAGACAACCCAATAAGCAGGTACAAAAACTGAGTCACTCAAACAGGCCACTTTTTAAAAAACTAAAACTTTTCTAGCATCTTTAGATCCACAGCCCATAAGATGGTTGGATTCATCTGACTGCTTCTTAGAGGAGAAACATCAAATTCTTACCAAAGAATTTAGCATGCTTTCTTGTGTTAATTATGAGCGATGGAGCCCATAAACTTCAACCATTTCCTGGGCATATATGTAGTATTCTAATATCAAGCTCTTCATCAAATCAGAGGTATTCCTTTAATTTTGGATGCCCCATCACATGATTGCTCTTCCTGTCCATTTAATGTTCATGGCCATCTCCATCAATGGCTGAAACTGTTCAGCTAAGAAATTAATCTCAGTAAACTGGGAGTATTTTTTAGCCTTGAAAGCCCAATCCTACTTTCATCAAAATCTGGCAAGTCTGTTCTTAGTCAGCACTAACAACATATGCAACTCCTCATCTGTCACAGTATAATGTCACGGTGCTGTTGCTCATTCTGCCACGGCTAAGATGTGTGTATGTGTGTTGGTTGGCTTTGTTTAAGAATACATGGATTTAGCAGTGAACACAGCAATGTTCAGAAAAATAGTTTTCATAAACTACGGATGCAAATTTTGGACTTGAACTGTGATGATCTAGTCACATCCTATAGCCTGAGTTATTCTGTTCGTGCTGAGACAGTAGACAGAAAAACTTGTCATTGTCTGATACAAAAACTGTCTCTTCTGAAAATTATTACAGGATATATGCAGATCTACTGGACACTAGTGGCCTCAGGATATAGCAGGGCATGCCGACTATGTCTATTCACATGCAGTGAAACTGGGTTCTGATTGTAGAAGGGTCTAAAAATTCTTCTGGTGGAAGACCAGGAGTTCTTGTTATAGCACCAAGCCAGGGGTCGAACCCCTTGTGTTCTTCTCTTGCTTATTATGTTACCTCAGAAAAAGGTTCTTTTTACCTCTGCACCCATTCCCCTGTGTCCACCCTGTAAGTCACTCACATCAATTGCAAAGCACACTGTTTCAAGAACCTAGTCTTGGCTATGGCCTCTAAGCTCTACAAATACAAAGAACTAGTAGGAAACCATAAAAATATTTTAGAAATTTATAGAATCATAGAATCATTAAGGTTGGAAAAGACCTCCAAGATCATCAAGTCCAACAGTTAACCCAACACCACGTTGCCTATTAAACCATGTCCCAAAGTGCCATATCTACACTTCTTTTGAACACCTCCAGGGATAGTGACTCCACCACCTCTCTGGGCAGCCTGTTCCAATGTTTGACCAGTCTTTTAATGAAGAAATTTTTCCTGATGTCCAACCTAAACCTCCCCTCACACAACTGGAAGCCACTTCCTCTCGTCCTATCGCTTGGTACTTGGGAGAAGAGACCGACCCCCCGACAAAGGGGATAGAGGATTTATCAGTTCAGGTCTGGAACTGCCCTAACACAGTTACAAGGCTTTATCAGCCAACTTACAGCAAAGTAGAGTAGAGGTCACAGCTGTCTGCCTCCCTCCATTTAGACCTACCTATATGCCTTTTGCAGGAGCTTGATGACATCCAGAATCTGTCCTTACAGTTCCGTCCTGCAGCTATGGCCATGCTGTCTGTAGCCACTTCAGGGCTTATTTATCCTGCCAAAACAACTTGGAATCAAGTGCTTAGTGCCTTCATTCATAGTTATTGAAAAGGAAGGCAGAGAGGTAGGAAATACAATTTAATTCAAAGCACGCATGACCTCTAGCCAGAGGATTTTAGGAAAATATAACTTTCCTTTACAAATTCAAATCCCTTTTAATTGAACACATTATAAGAAACTGTTACTTATTTGTACTGTACCTATTAGGGTGGCTACATTTTAAAGAATGTACAGGGATATCTTATAAAATTCAGCTGAAGAAAAATTACATGAAGTATGTGCAATTTTTTGTG
>NW_009258386.1:637625-664385 GCF_000687185.1 Egretta garzetta
AAGAGTACAGCTACCCTAGGTTAAAGTACAGTGCTTCAATACTTAACAAAATATATTCAGACAGTAAACATTCCCCACCTGTGATATACGCTGTGAGAAGAACAGATGGCTTGCCATCCATATTTACTTTCTGGAAAGTCCTTTGACTGCTTTTATTGCTGAGCTTCTAGAGAAACAACTTTCCTCCTTAATTTCATTGAGTACGGTCTGGACTAGCTTTTTGTCAGTTCGCTACCTGGGTGAACCATAAATTTGCAAAGCACAATAATGCGGCCCCTATTTAGCAGGTCTTCACTGTTGCTCCTGTTTGTTATATTTGTCTGTGAACATACCTTTGGAAAAGTCAGATTGTACCAAGGTTGACATGAAAGCAAAACATTATGTTCAAAAAAACCCACCGCTATTAACTTAATGGTTGAAGCTGTTTAGAAATTTTCAAGGAATCAGTAACATTTTGAAAAAAGTGTTTTCTTCCACTCAAAATGTGGTTTGTACTGAGTACAATTTTATCCTGCCTTCCTATCAAGCACTCTGGTGGACTCTGATCTATAAATGGCTATTTGGATGACCCTCGTACAAAGCTCCTACTCGGACAGACTTCCAGTTTGGCACCTGCTGCATTGTTTGGAGACAGGTTCTAGAAACTTGGCAAACTGAAATCGGTGACAGCCCATTCTGGCAGAATATTCCAGCCTTTGTTTTGTTTTTATTAGGAATACAAAATCATTGGGATTAAACAGAAGATTTTACAAGCATAAAAACCTCACTTTGAAAAATACACTGCAGATCTATATTCCAGATATTCTGTAATGGGCATTGATACAAACTGGGCCATAAAGAGTGAGACAAAATGAATTCTCTCTAACCCTACCACAAACACAGTGGGTTTGGCCTGGGACATTCATGTGCCAAAGAAAGAAAAAAGAAAAAAGAAAAAAAAAAAAAAAAGCAGTTTGCCCAGCACCACAGACATAAAGGTTGCTGTGGCCTTCACCACAAGCAGGATTTCATCCTGATTTGTTCCGATGCTGTCTTCTGGATCTCGGTCACAGCCCACTGCACAGCTGTCCACATTACGCACATCTCTAGGCCCAGTACAGATACTCAAGGCAACCAAAGCAAGGATGGATCAAGCATGGGCAGTTACTGTCCTCCTGTTCTTTCCTCTGCTTCTTCCACAGATAGACACAGATACATTAGTGGGCAAAGGGACACCGCTGTTACTGAGGGCGTGTGCTTTTCCCCCTCTCATCTATTGTACGCTACAGTAAATATCAGAGAGAAAAGAATATAAAGGTTTGGATAAAAGTTCATGAAGATCTGCCTGTGCTGGTGTTGTAGAGTAAGCTTTAGGTGTTACCTACTTGGAATTTACTTTTTCTTCAGACAGAAGAGAGCTTGTACATCATACCATAGTCTGAATTCTTTCACCAGTTCAAGTATACTGGATTTAACCAAAAAACTTTGAAGTTTGAATTCAGTACATCTAATTCAATTTTTATTTTAAAAGCTGCTGGTGACTCCTTTCCCTTCGGGCATGCTCCACAGAAAGACGATGAACGGTACATGCTCTATCTTCATTTGCAACAGAAAACCTAAGCTGGAGTGGTATTGTTATTTGCTGATTCTGGTTTGCCTTTTCACTTTATTAGCAGGATTTCTAGGCAATGTACTTGCACTACAACATTATGTGTACTACATGAAGACATGGACTACCAGTAGCATATTTCTCTCTAATTTGGCACTGTGTGACTTCACTTGGACTCTCCTGGCACCTTTTTCAGCACATACAGTCTCCAGAAGTTAGCTGTCTATTCCAGTCACGCATTTTATCAGATCATAAAGCTATTCTTTATCATTAATATCTATGGAAGAGTCTATTTCCTGGCATTCATCAGTTTTGACAGATACGTAGGTGCAGTCCATCCTATCACCTCATTAACTTCATAGGATAAAGGAAAGGCTGTGTTTTGCACCACTGCAGTATGGATCTTCATACAGATTGCATCAATGCTGGAGATGTACTACACAGTTGCAGCTGGAAGACGACATGACATCACAGCTTCCCTGGATGGCACTGAAGGACCTTTACAATTTGCTGTGCCATTCACACTCTCAAAGATTGTACTGAGATTCCTAATTCCAGTCACAGTCATCTTTACATGCTATATGTTGACTCTCAAAGCATTACTACAACTCAGAAAACATCAGCAAAGAAGGAACACACTTGTTAGAACGTTATTACTGATTTCAGCCGTGATGATTGTATTTGCTGTTTCTTTCATACCTTATCACATTATGAAGATGGTGATACTCATTTACAGAATTAATTGTCAACCATCCTGTGGGAACATACGCACATTAAGTGCCACCTGTAAAGTCACAGAGATCATCTGCATCATCAGTAGTTGCCTTGACTCAATCATTTTTATGGTAGCAAATAAGATATTCTATCAAAGAATTAAAAGCATAAAATGTCATCCCAAACGCCAGTGTTGCTGTTGCCTGACAGAAAGGATAAGGGACATCACTCTGTCCCCAAGAACAATGACCTAAATACCAGTCTACAAAGACATGCATCTCCCACTGCCCATTTGGCTTCGTGTCATCAGACCCATTTAAAATTTGGTGTCCTGTATTGTATAGCAATCTCTTGAGTAAGCAAGAATAGACAGCGATGCAGAGAAAAACTTAATGTGTACATCTACTAGAAAAGAAACACTAGCAACTCCTAGCTCTACAGAATTGGCATTTTAAATATTCTTGTCATAAATACACCTTAATTTATTGTGAAATAGCATTTCTTACCTGCATATAACTGTGATAGGGAGCAAACAATGAAGAAAAAGTTCTAAGTAGCTCCTTGAATTCTTGGCCAGAAAAACACAGCAAGATTAAGAGCACACAGCTGTGACTGGACTGTGCAATTAGTAACAATCATGACACTTAGGGCTGAACTTCTCCAGCACCTGCAGGGAGGCTTTCCACAAGCACTTCTTTTTAATGCTGCTTGCACTGGAGTTCCACTGACACTGCGGTGGAACCTCATTAACCCAGGTAAGTGCACCACATTTCTGACAACAACCAAATGAAAAATAAATAATAAGATAAAAGTCCCTGAGGACAGTCAGAGCTGCAGTGAATCTGCTCATGAAGCAAATGAGCACGGATTGAAGAGCTTTGTTAAGTCTTGCCCCAGGCAGCAATGGTTCCAAACCAACAGGCAGGGCACACTGGTGGTGCCTCCCAAACCCTGGGCAATTACAGCTGTTTCTCATCACTGTTCTGCTTCAGGGGAGTGTTTTGTTCTGCCATGAACTCTAAACTCATCAACAGGGAGAAGTGTGCCCAGGCAAAGTTCTGAAATATAGAGGTGGCCGAGTTGCAAGAACAAGAGATGATGCTACACAGGAGTGCTTCTTCTCCTGTTCATTTAGGGTCTTAGCATCACAGTTTTGGGACAGTCTAAGGTCTACAGGGCACTTTAATAATTAAAAGAACACAATGTATAGTCATCAAAGAATATCCACCTTCAAGGGTAGTTAAATGTATGTTCTCTCAACACATTGTATGGGCAAAATAATCATGTTTGGTAATCAACCACCTGCTGACCTGCTTTATTGCCAACTCTAGCATGCTACCTTGTTAATTATAAAAGCCCATATACCAGTGAGCACATTAACTTTCAGAAGTTACTATGACAAAGTACTTTTTAATATACTTTGTACAGTGTCTTAATTCTTCAATTTCCATAGTTTTAATATTGTTTTGTCCTCACGTGTCTCTATGCAAAAATAATTCTATTCTACATTGCTATTAAGTCTCTCTTGGTTTGTTTCAATTGTATTGAGTAAATGTATGTGTATATATAATATCTGGAGCAATGGGGTTTTAGTTGTTTATAACTATGACATGAATGAAGAACCAGGTCCTGATAATCTGAAACACTTCACACGTGTTCAGATAAACCAGCAATCTCACAGGATCTCATAGAAAAATTGCATGCCTATATTCTGTTTAGGGAAGTCACATACCTCACTGTAAGTGCTCCCTTTTTCCTTTGATGACTTCTTAATCCTTAATTCTATTTTAAAAGAAAAATATTTACCTTTTTTGTCCATGGGAAACATGACAGGGTTATGAACAGTGCACTGGCTTCCTTAAGAAAGAGTTTGTTAATCCATGAACGGGCACCCATGGGCAATTACCTACTACACACGTACACCTCAGACTGATACAGAAACAATGCCAATGCCATTTAGTGACAAAGGTGCTCCCAGCATGAAAAAGGGTAGAACTGGAGAGCTAAGCATGAAGCTCTGGCCTGAATGAGTTTATTGCCCCCACCGGATTGCACTCAAGATTGTAAACAGTAAGCTATTTCCAAAATCAAATGCATCCCATTTTTATCTTTCAATTTATCTTTAAAGGTATGGATATGCTGTTTCTTTCTCCTTTCTCCACCTCAATACTGCTTTTCAGCAAGTTAATTTCTCTGCATTCTAGGCTGGGTAAAATTCAGTGTGAAATCAAAATATGCTTTTCTGGACACAAAATTAAATATAAAAACTCACTGCAGTCCTGGGCTAGAAAAAATAATGTCACCCCTCTGGGAAGCAGAGATTCTCAGGTTTTACCTGCCTGGACTTCTAACATGTGAGCTTTTTCAGGAGAGGAAACAATGACTTAGACCAGCACCTTCTCTAAGTTTCGTAGTGATTTTTAATATTAAACAGGTTTTTTTCTGTTCAGACAGATCATGTTATTCTCACTGCATAATAGCTACTATACAGATGTTAATGTTACTGTTACATATTAAGCAAGTATCATTAGAATGCTCTTTTGTTAATGAAAGAAGCATTCAGTTCAGAAGAAACTGTTGAAAACATCATCAAAATCACTTCTTGATTTTACAAAAAATTGAAACTGTTTCCTTTTGAAGTGCTGCCTTTATAATACCTATGAATGCACCGTGTGCTCACAAGTACCCCAAGTTGGCAAAAAAAATTTCAAGTTTCAGTTAAAGACTGGATTGAAAGCCTCCAACGAGCTCAAGGTGAATTTAAAAGCTCACAGATAACCCTTCCACAACCCATACACAATGTCTTTTGCAAGCAGCATTAACGTGGATTGCAGAGATTTTCAAGCAAAGTTTAGGGTCCCCCTGCCTGTGTTTCAGCACGTAGAAAGCAAAACTAAGACAACAGTTAGGAAATACTTTAAAGTCAATGTGAGAGCCTGACTGAAAAAAAGCTAGTGAGAAATTTCATTCTGGTTAGGTAGTCAGAACATAAACCACATTTAACTGAACAAGAACAACCTTTATATTCTCATCGTGACTGAGCTATGTGGTATACTCACATAGAAAGATGCAAAATGAGATGCTTCTTACTTTCTCTCAGCATCACCCTACCAAAGAGCTGCATGGTCCGGGGCACACATGGTGAGGCAACGCCAGCAACTGCCATCACGGGCCTGGGACGGTATCAGGGAGCACCTACTGTGCCAGTGACCAGGGAAGGACCAGGGAAGCAAACAGGCAGGGACCTGCTTTTCCAGGGGAGAATCCAGATCTCTGCCAACTCAGAAGATAAAAATTTCCATGAAATAGTATGTATCAAGATGATAAGAGATTGCTGCTGCATGTCCTTTAATCCTCCCTGACTCCCAAGAATATAAGCAAGAGACACAGGCAGCATGGATGGTAGCCCTGCTCTAAACTCTGCTGGGGACAAGCAGGAGCAAGCTGCAGACTCCTCCAGTTCACTTATGTAGGACTGAGTAAGGTAAGGTGGGTGTCCTAGCTCCTCAGTTCACTGTTCTGGGCTCACCTCCAGAACAAGGGACAAACTGTTTGGACTCTGAAACTCGAGTACAAGTAAAACCTGTTTTTCCGCATTGCCCCTTTTTGTGTCCCACTGAAAGAAAAACATGGAATAAACTGTGCTACAAAAGTAAATCCTTGCCTCCAAGTCTGCTTCTGTAGCTGAATGCAAATCTACATGGTTGATGCAAACCTATAAAGCTCATTAATTTTCTATAAATAAACCTCTCCGTAACAGAGGTCCCAAGGTACGTGCACACATATGAGAAAAGGGGGAAGGAAAAGCAAAGAAGCCACCTTATGCTTCTGAAACAATTACTCACAGCCAACCACGAGTCATGAAGAACAGAAGGGAAAAAAGACAACAGGTGCTTTCCTACAAAAAGTATCTGTGTCACAGCACCTCTGTCGTCTGCTCTCCCAGCCTGGGCATCTCACACAACGTGCCTTCTGCTGGGCTGAGTCCATAGGCACTGCGTAATCTTTAAAAATCATCTTCAGGACACAAAACCTATGAAAACTTCTTCCCTCTCTTACCGTCAGCTGTTCGCGTTCCTCGTGATACTCAGCTGTGAATACACCCTAGTAGCTGACAAGGTTTCTAGATATTTGTTTGCCTGTTCATAAGTGATTCTATAGTCAATTAAACACACTTTTTAAAAGTGGTTTTGTTCAACCAGGCTGAAAATGCTAATGTTGTCCTGACTGAAATCAAAGGTTTTCTACAAAATAAGAGTTAGAGGGCACAAGACATCTGTTCATATTTACTTGGTCATATTTTCATTTGGAAATACACACTCCTAAAATACAATATTCCCCAGATAGAATAACATAAACAAATAAAATTAAATATACTTATTCCCTTTGCTACAATAAGCATACAATAAACCAAAGAGCTAAGAGCCAAAGTCAACATCTTCTACTATGACTGGTTTCTCAGAGATCTCTGTTTGAATTAAATCCGAGGACACGGTACCCAATTAAATGCCCAATTGTTCTAATGAGTTTGAACACATTAGTGAATGTTGTAATAAAGTATTAGCCTACAAAACTGACTGCAAGGTATGGGTAGCTTTCATGAACCGTATCTAGATTCTAAGATATTCCAGTGATGGACACCTTCGTAATATACCAGATGAATACAAAATAGACCACAGCCTGAAAGATTTGACTGTTTATGTATGTGCTCAACTGTGGTCAGGGAAACAACTTTCTCATTCACTACTGTAAATTCAGCATTGTTTTGTAAGCAAAAATTGTTAAAAGAAAACCTCTAAGTCAAAGAGGTAAATTTTGCTACTAATGTCCCAAAGCTGCTTTCTAAGGAATGCCATCTTTATGCATCCACCGTTCTCCATTTGTCTTTGTAATATTTTTATCTCACAGATAAACTACCCAAAATTTTCACACTTACTAAGACACGAGCTTACCTTTTTTAAATAAAAACGTTCAAATGTTCCTGAAAGTTTAGGTTTCTCTTCAATATACAAAAATTAATGTATTCTGATATCAAAGTTGTTATTTTCCATTCCTCAGAAACACCTCACCTGGCAAAAAGCTATGAGAAACAGTACCACAAGAGAGTTAAAATACCTCACCTTTGTACACTGCTTTCATCAATGGAAGCCAAAGCTCTTTAGGCAGAAGAAAAAAATACGCTTAGACTGATTCTACAGCTGGAGGAACCATGGCAGAGGTAATGTGGCTAAGTCCACCCATCCACCTCACAGGGAAACACAGCTTCTCTGCTCCTGAGAAAGATCTGAGTTTTAGGGCTGGCAAGTCTTCCGACGCTGTGCCTGGAGCCTGCAGTCAGAGGCAATGGGATGTGCTGCCCCCCATGCAGGAACCTACCACCTCTATAGTCCCTCCAAACTCTCTTTCCAGGCCTTCTCCCAAATTACCACTTACCAGCTCTTTTCTCATACCACTTACCCTTCCTCTTCACATGAGTCAGCATGGGTGAGGCTTCCTCCAGCTGGGAAAGGTGAACCTTAATCAGTGAGCACTGCGGTTCTCAGCTTTTGCAGTCTAAGGTAAAATGCAGCCTAATGTCACAAAATGTGCATATCCAAGGTCTCAGCTACTGACCTAGCTGCAAAAGCAATGCCCTCTCAAGGTACATCGTGTGCTAGGACAATGGGAACCTAGGATCTCCGGTTTCCTGCCAGTCCAGCCAATGCGGGTCAGAAGATCGGCATCAGTAGCCAGACACCTTTCCATCAGGCTTCTTGTGCAGCCTGTCTTACCTGATTTAGGTGGTCTCAGGGGCCCTGTGTGAATGCAGGTGAACCATGGAGCACCTTGCCTTCCTCTAAAAGGCCCCATAGCCTTTAAAGACTGCTTGCTATTTCTCAAAGAAAAAAAGAACAGAAATACAAATGTTTGCAAGAATGCACATTCATCTTTTAACAAAAAAATAAGAATAGGAAAATGGACCTTTGCTGCTGCAAGGAATTTCCTTTTCACTGCCCAAAGGAAATGGAGAGCAGGGTGGTAATGGTCAGGGCCATCTCCTGTACCGACCACTGCAGGGATTTCATAAAGGTACCCCATGTCCTTCTTTGCTTTTCACTAGTGGCATTACTATTACCTAGAAGCAACACCTCGAGTTGCTGTTGTGAAAAAGCTGTAAAATGCAGATAATACGGGAAGACTTAAAGCTACGCCAGAAGTAGAGTGCGTAGGCAGGCTTAATTCAGATTTTTTTTTGCATCTGTCAATTTCCATTATACAGATTTAACATATAATTTTAATTATAGATTTTACTCTTACTGATGTTATTACTTCAGGTTTAGACAATTGTGCTGATGCAGTTAAAAGGAAACCTGCAAAAATCACTATTGATTTCCTATAATGGTTTAGAACATTTTTTTAGTAGGGAAGCAACTTAAAAACATGTGTTAGCAATAGAAAATGCTAACACATTTGTTCTTCAGGTGCAGATTTTTTAATTCTATGTGACTGTATCCCAGGTTATAAAATGAACATGATAAAATAATTTCTTCTCCTTAGATGCCCTTACTGCATAACAAAAGAAAAGTTGGTTAGAGGGCACGTAAGTGTTAATTATATTTTTGCACTCTTCATTCTTTAAGAATTTTTAGCATTTTTAAGAAACCTGCTTTTTTTTTTTAACTGCCAGACATCTAAAAGTAATTTCATGATCCTCCTCCTTTTTCTCATTTTAAAGCTACAATGTTTCATCATCTTATCTGGAGTGCCTAATGGAAACTACATTTTCCTTCTTTGAATTCATTGGAATCCAAATTTCACAGTAGATAAAAGAAACATAGAAGTATCTGTATCCCATGTAAAGCTGTTGTTGAACTCTGAAGGGCAGTGCTGTAATCTCTGTTTTTCAATACCAGTTCAGTGATACTCTGTAACAACTTGTCAAAATAATTATTTCAATTTTTTATCCAAACTGTTTGTTCTTGTCTTCTGAAACTGAAACTGATTCACAAGCTTATTTTTAACAATAAATGGAGTTGCCTACAATCTATCATGCAGCCTTTTAAAATAAACATTTATAAAGCATTTTTTGAGTCAGAAAACAAAGCAGATTTCATCCTCACCTATCTAGGAGCATCTACAGGTTTACAAATGGTCATTGTAGTACGTGGTCCAAAATGCAGTATTATGGCATAGTAAATGCAAACTTTATTTTAGTATAAACATATAGAAACATAAACATAGTTCAATATGTTCATAAGTAGTTTAATATGTTTAAATAATATATTTAAATAATAGCAAATATGCATAATAAACCTTTAGCGTGATTTGAATGAGCAACGCCCCTTTCTATCAAACACGTGCAGCGGAGGTCAACAGAAAAGAGCCACCCACAACTAACCCCAGTGCTGAACTGGAACTCAGAAGACACTGAGATTTGACCACGGGCTTTGCCAGAGATTTTCTATGGGACTAAGGCAAGCAACGCTGTCTCTGGCACTCAGTGGGAGGAATGTCAGTGTCATTGCTAAGCGTGCACACTGAGCCATGAAAGACTGGCAGAGAGCATGAGAAAAAAAGAGATTTACATTTTCTTGAGGCAAAAAACTAGTCACTCAGTCAGTCAAATACAGGAGAGAGCAGTTATTCTAACAAAGAGAATTTGTGTATCAAAGGAAGTGAAATAATGTCCATTTTAATTTTTTTTTAAAAAAAGCTAGGCTCCTTCCTCGTCAAGAACAGAACACACTATTTGTTGTCTAGACCCCCTCAGTGGATGAGAGCTCCCATGCAGGAGGTTCCCTCTCTCCAGTTCAGATTGGAGGTATAAAGTATGTGGAAAAAAGAAACCTTGACCAGAGACAGCTTTCTGATTTAATTTCAGTATGCACAAATTAAGCACAGGTCTTGTTTTATTTTTTGCTTCAATAATTATTTGCAATTCTGCTTTCTGTTTTGGACACTGTGACTAAACCTCACAAACAGGAACCCCAGGGGCTACAGAGCGTGTTTGCATTTCAGATGCACAAGACAAGTGGAGAATTGATGTTGTGGGCCCAAGAGAAAATATATTCCAATGACAACCAAGGCCGCTCTCTAGCCTAAAATGAAATACGGGGGCACGCACTTAGATCAGAGCGTTTTCAGACTTGGTGAAAACTATTGTTTCATAAGCTACATAATTCTCAACTAGCATCTGTATATGTGTCCAGACAGACAATGAGCACCAAAAAGGGATAAAATCAGTTAATCGAGCCCTATATCAATATTAGTATGTGCCTCAAGCAGCGTAGATCTTACTGCAAGAAAGCTGATTATTATTCTGCCAGACTCAAAACAGCCTAAGGGTTATGCAGTTGTACTTCTAAGTGACTGCATGGCACTTCCAATATTTTGCAGAATTTTACGCCCACTCTTACAGAGGCACTAGACAAAGCCCCAACTCCGTTAACTTTGCCCCAGGTTCCCAGTTGCCTTTACCCTCCTACCATGGAATAGAGATGCAAAAATACTAGTTATTTCAACAAATCTATTTCATAATAGCACACCCGAACCAAGTGATATGGAATGAGCTTTCACTGGTTAAAATGTTTGCAAGACCTATTTCAACTTTGGGCTGAAGTTGCCAGATGCCAAAAAAATTCTTCAGGAAAAAAAGGTCAAGTTCTCTACTTTGATAACACAGAATTATGTTTACAGAAGTAAAAAGTGGAACTGAAGTTATGTCTTCTTTTAACCACCTGCAAATCAAACTTCAGATGTTTGACATTTTCTCACAAAGTTGCAAAATTCAAAGGAACCCAATGAAAATCTGAGTATGAATATCTGTTTCATACAGATAGCTTCCACTAATGCACAAATCTCCTGCAATGACATGATATTAAGCATTGCTCATTAATCCTAATTTGCCTTTCTAGAAATAGCACACTATTCATTTTTATTATGTACACTGCGTAATGGTGTCTGAAAAAGATTATTTGCTACATACAGATTGAAAGAGTACAAATCCACAATATCAGCCAAACCACCATATCCACTGTATTTAGTAGTAACTTTCGTAAAAATAATTTTTAAATCATTTGATACTATGTTATTTGCAAAAGTAAGTAACCATGGCAAATACTATATTGAGAAATATATCTTTACTAGAAATAAACTGGATGGAAAAACTGTCTTAACAATCAGTGAAACTTTGGACAAAAGAACAGTTCCATAGCAAATTTCCTTTGGATCAAAGTCAGATATATAATGAAATGAAATTTTCATTACTAAAAAAAGCCAAAGGGTGGGTATGTTCCACAGTAGAATACATAAAAATGTGATTTAATGGTAAGTGCATAAAAAGCTAGCAAGCTAATAGGTTGTCAGGGGCAGTCCTGTAATTGAAAAATGTTGTCTTTTTTTCAAATATATGCTTTCCTACTCAGGCTTGGTTTTACCTTTGTTTTTAAATGACTTATCGATTTACTCACAAAAATAATGTACAGAAATAATCATTACTATTCTTCATCTAGCATATTTTCGTCTCCTTATTTAGAGAAAATAGCTCTGTTTAACTAGCTGCCATATTCATTTGATACCACTAGAAGGTGCTCCTCTGTTGAAAGACAATTATTTCTGTCTGAATTGCTTCTCAAAGCTAATTTTCCTGTGATAACTGTGGTTCTGGCCAGTTGTTTACACAGACCGTAATTGCAACAACCACCCCTGTTATACAACAGCAGGACCTCATATGCCATAGCCATTACCACAGCATGAGAATAACAGATCTGTTATTGCTCATTTTCTTGATAAAACTGAATCCCAGCTGAGCAGTTAAGTGTTGCCGGAAGGTGAGGAGTGGAAACCATGGTGGAGCTGATGCATTGTAAAGAGCCACAGTTTCTGTAAGGTTAGGGAAAAAAAACATATTCCTGGAGTAACTGAGGGCAGAATGCATCCCTAGAGAGACATCTGCATGCTTGTCTAAAGGCTGAAGGCAACAGGAGAGTCCGCATAAAAAAAAGCTGAAGACAACCGTATAAACATAAGCGTGCGATCTACACCAGTTCCACACCAACAGTAACAGGACATCAAACTGCATTGGGAAATTCAAGGATCAATAACTCCTATTTTATAGACAACCTTATATGAGCCTCAACCAAAGGAAGATATAGTTTTTGACACCCAGAAAGGCATTCTGACCACCTCGGGGCACACACAGACTGCCTCTGCAAGGCCCATGCAATGCTACTGGCTTGGGGAAGAGTGGCTGGAAAGCTGCCTGTGGAAAAAGACCTGGGGGTACTGGTTGACAGCCGGCTGAATATGAGCCAGCAGTGTGCCCAGGTGGCCAAGAAGGCCAATGGCATCCTGGCTTGTATCAGGAATAGTGTAGCCAGCAGGAGTAGCGAAGTGACCGTGCCCCTGTACACGGTGCTGGTGAGGCCGCACCTCAAATACTGTGTTCAGTTTTGGGCCCCTCACTACAAGAAAGATGTTGCATCGCTGGAACATGTCCAGAGGAGAGCACCAAAGCTGGTGAGGGGTCTGGAGCACAATTCTGATGAGGAACGGCTGAGGGAACTGGGGTTGTTTAGTCTGGAGAAGAGGAGGCTGAGGGGTGACCTGATCGCCCTCTACAACTGTCTGACAGGAGGCTGTAGCCAGGTGGGGGTCAGTCTCTTCTCCCTGGTAATGGACGATAAGATGAGGGGGAATGGTTTGAAGTTGCGCCAGGGCAGGTTTAGGCTAGACATTAGGAAAAACTTCTTCACCGAAAGGGTTGTCAGGCTCTGGAATGGGCTGCCCAGAGAGGTGGTCGAGTCCTCCTCCCTGGAGGTATTTAAAAGAAGGATAGATGAGGTGATTAGGGACATGGTTTAGTGCTGGGATATCAGGGTTAAGGTAAAGGTCTTTTCTAATCAAAGTGATTCTATGATTCTATTTTCTTCACGTGTACAATAAAAACCTTAACCGAGAGCTGAAATAATTGCAGTTTTTCTAATAAAAAACTTCAGCCTGAGCAATGTCCGAAGTTTTAGGTTTTATGTTACCTGGGATTGTATAAGATTTTGGTGAAAACTGGGAAAGAAAAGAGAAAATGAGGATGGACTGATGAGCTACGGTGAGATTCTGGGATGGCAGTGTTTGTTAGGTTAACGGTTGGACTTGATGATCTTAAAGGTTTTTTCCAACCTAGATGATTCTATGATTCTATGATTCTGACATTGGACGAAGTCTAAAAGTGACCAGTAAGGAATGCAATGTCTGGGCATACTTCAAGAGCCTGGAATTCGTCAGCTCTTCTAGCTTAGACAACAGTCTAAGAAAGGCCCTTTTCACTGGGAGGTGGTAAAGGAAGAAAGTCACCATGCAGTTCAAACAGATTAAACCATTAAAAACTAAGGTCACCCCCCAGGGAGAAGCTTCCCGCTGGTGAGGAGACATGCACGTGGCCTTTCCCAAATTTCAGTATCACAAGGGAAGCAAGCACAGCATAATCCTCTACTGGAGCACTTTGCAGAGCCTGTCACAAGCAGCAAACTGACCAAGCTTAGAGGCTACTCAAATGGAGTTTGATTCACCAGACAGGTCTGAATGATCAAAATTGAAATAATCAAAGGAGAAAGGTGCTGGTGAACTGCGGGAAGAAAACCTTTTCCATCCACCTCTGTATGTTAATATGACAAAAGGCTGTTCCCTGGGAAATCAGATGCTACTATAGAAAAGCATTCCACCTCTAATGGTGCATCTCTCTGACTTTTAGATGGATGATAATTTATAGTTCAGGATCTAAGAGAAATAATAAAGACATGTCAATGATGCAGCTTTTTTCAAGCCCAGAATGCTTTATGTGCAGCATGATAGTGTGCAGCATCTTAATCTTCAAATAGCCAAAAAAGAGCTCTCCATCTTTTTCCTATATATATATTTCCTGTAGGAAATATATATATAGGAAATATATTTCCTACAGAAAATATAGGAAATATATATAGGAAATAAATATATAGGAAATATATATATTTCCTACAGGAATGACAGGGAAAATCTTCTCAGTAGGGCCAGCTGTGACAGGACAAGGGGTAATGGTTTTGAACTAAACCAGGGTAGGTTTAGACTGGATATAAGGAAGAAATTCTTTACAGTGAGGGTAGTGAAACACTGGAACGGGTTGCCCAGAGAAGTGGTGGAGGCCTCATCCCTGGAAATATTCAAGACCAGGTTGGATGGGGCTCTGAGCAACCTGATCTGGTTAATGGTGTCCCTGCTCACTGCAGGGGGGTTGGGCTAGATGGCCTCTAGGGGTCCCTTCCAACCCAACACATTCTATGATTCTACGATCTTGAGTCGCTAGTGTCTTTAACAAGAAACAGGCACAGCAAACAGTACCTGGCACTTGTTTCCTTGAGGTTATGGGGCACTTTCTCAGTTTTCTGGTCAACACTTCCAGCTCATTCAGAAGAAGATTCTTTCCCTCTCAGAGTAAGGAATTCAAACCTCTTCAGTGAGTCAAAAATGCCTTCAATCATTTTGGAGTAGTAGTTATTTTAGGAATATCTTGTTAGACTACATTCAATATATCTTGTATGTATTGAAAAATAACTATAAATTTTGTCTTGAGGCATTTACAATGGTCACAAAATATCCACTGAGGCTCCTTGAGAGGTCTAGTTATAAAGGGGTTCAATTTTAAATAGTATAAATTATTTGGTCACAAAATGAATAGTGCCTTTCAATAGTGCCAAAGACAGCTAAGTGACACTGACAGACTTAGGAATACACACACTCTTCCAATTCTGAGGAAGGGGTCTTTGAAGTACTTCACCATTCCAGAATACATCACACCAAGTACATGACTAGAACAGGCTTAACCTGCTTCCCTCAACAAGACGTGTGAGACGGCTTTATGGCATGCCTCTTGAGGGATAAGGTTTGTAACCGTAAAAATGAGAGGGACTGAATATATACTTACATTGAACATACCTCAATGTAAGTAACATGAGAATTCCCACTCTCAGTTTTTGTCTTGTAATGTAATTATATCAGGTGTCAATCTGATTTCCAGGGCACTACCCACAGGAGAATGCGCTCGCAGCAAATGGGGTAACTGTTCCAGGGAAAAGTCTTGCCTGGAATAGCAGATCAGGAACTCCACAGAAGCTCCACATAAAATATTAGTTGTTAGTTTCTTTTTCACTTCCTATACCTCTTGAAATTCCAACACGTTACACTGCCAAGAGTGAATTAATTAAGATCCATATTTTTAGTTGCTTACACCTATGACCTATGATTAGCAAGAGAGCTAGGATATTTGTGAGGGGTTGTTAATTAAAGCTGGGATCTCTCAAATTTTAGGCCTTGTTGCTTTTCTCTCAAGTAAACTAGAATTAAATATTGTTGCTGCTGTGACTCTCTAGGAACATTTTCCTCGATCCTGCCTTATCTCTTTATGCACTCTCTGCCATAATATCTCATTTTCATTATTTGTTTAGCATGTTTGACTTTGAATCTTGTACAGATGTAGTTTCTTCTTTGCTTTAGTATTAAATGAAAGTGTGCTTCTTAGCAGACACACATTTTGTCTGTGTCCCAGAAATAGAAAACATTATTTAGCACGCGCATAAGTGAGCCTACAAAGCCCTAAGCAGCTGTCCACTTTAAAAGATCATACCCCAGTGTTGCAGATGAAAGATGAATTCAAGGCAATGTAAAAGACAGGATGACCTCAGCAGAAGATTCTGCCTCTTTTCAACTGACAATTTGGTTTTAAATTTTCAGTTTCTCTGGACTTCATGCAAATGGCCAAAACCAACGAGTTTCCCAGTATCTAAACAGAAGTAGGAGGATGAAGGACTCAGTAAATCTGGGGGTTTATGAGTACATGTGAAAATTTGAGAAAGACTTGCTTCTTAGTAACAGGTAGGCAGGAACAAAGACTACAGCTAACTACTACCTTTATTATTTGCCTTCAGAATGACTGTCAAAGGCATCTAAAAACAGACATATTTTTGTTTAAATTCTGAACAAATTGTTGGAGGCTGAGAAACTATTCTGGGAGTTATCAGTACAGTCTTTCCTATTCCTGTACTTTATCTTAGCACCCACTGTGGGCTACTGTCAGATACTGAGCCAGAAGCATCACTGGTTTAACCAATGAAGTTTGTACTGCTCTAAAGTCTCATAAATCATAAAAATGAATAGGTGATAATCACACCTAAATCAGCTAATTTGCCATAACTTACTCAATGGCCAATTTCACTATGCATAAGTTACTAATTTTTATCATTCTAGGTAATTAAGTGATAGATGCGTAAGACAAAGGAAAAGGCAGAAGTTACTCTGTTAGAAGTGAAACAGGCGGATAAGGCAATGTGGAAAACATGAAAACATGGCTGTTGCCTGCAATTTTTAACTTGTGTCTTAATAAACAATTTTTCTGCATCTTTTATTATGTAATCTCAGCAATCTTAAATTCCTGCTTTGCTGAGCTTAAGGGAGAACATCACTTTAAATATTTTAAATGTTTTTGGACATTTATATCGAAAAGGAAAATACTCAAATTTTTTCTAATTAACATTGTCATTATTAAAATACCATCATAACCACCATCAACTACCACCGGCATTTCTACTTGAAAATTTCAAGAGAGTCTTGCTCCCAAACACCTATGCAGTCATCTGCTCTGATGCTGTGCTGCATAGATTGGGTGGCTGCGGAACTACGCAAAGTGGAAGTCAGTTCTAATGAGGCCGTCATAATGGCACCAAGGAACCAGAACATGCTGGTGATTGCGCAATAACAAGCAAGAGCTATTTGTGGATTAAATGTCAAAGCATTCCTAAAAGGTAGTTACACAATATATATGGCGGAATTGACTCTGTTTAGGACTAAAATGAGGCTGGCTCTGGAGGGAAACACGGTCCAGGTTAAGAACATCTCACCTTACTTAGAAAACAAAGGCAATTATAACACTTTATCTGAGCCAAGCTTTGAGAAAATGTGGATGAAAAGTCCTTTGTAAAAGCTTCCAAGATCATTGCTTCTTACAATGAGTTACTCAACGTGTACCCTTCTTGCCTCAGCTCACCTTGCCCTGAGACTCTGCTGCTACCTCTACCCAGCCTCCCAGTCTGCCCCTGGGAAACTCCTTTCCCACCTGGAGGCACCAGGGAGGGTGTGAATCGTCAAAGCAGAAAAGTCTCTGCAGTTCCTGCCATCCCCTGGCAGAGGCTACCCACCAGGGAAAGGCATACTGCCCCTTCTGATGAAAACAGAGAGAAAAGAAAGCAGAAAACTGTTTCCCAGCATCTGAAACGAGGTTATGTATGTACCTCGTCTGTCTCAAGAATCACATTCAGAAATACTGTGCTACCGCCCTACCTGTCTCATAGGGAACAATTACTCTGGCTAGTCGGTACATTTACAATTTTTTTCATTTTGCCATATGCAAAATATCTTTAAGAAAAGTATAAACCACACTTACAATTTGCTAAGTAGTTCTTAAATCCTGAGAATGTATTCAATTTTTTTAAACCCCAGAATGTTGGGGTTTTTTCATTTGGGATTTATTTTTTTTTAAAGTAAACATATAGCTTCATAAAGCAGTCACACTCTTTGATCTGGAGTCCCAGCAGGATCACAAAAAGAGGAATGTTGTCTTGTACATGAAGGACCTTCAGGCCACTCTGACAGCCCAAGGGGATGTTTGAAAGGGCACAGCATGACCATGGAGATCATGTTCTCCATGGGGCTCTCCATCAGGCACACGGCGAGGTGATGTTCCACACTAACACTCTCTCCATCTCCTTGCTGTATGGAATAAGGGTAGAAGAAATTTGTCCCTGCACTAGCTTGCACCTGTACTATGCCCATCAGGCAGCTCCTGCTAGGAATAAACTCACTTCTATTTCTGGAAATCGGGGAACGGAGACATATTATTCCTGTAAGTGGCAGGCATCATTCCAAACTCACTCCCAGTCTCAAATGTGAAGAAAAATCTGGAAGTCACATCAAAAAGATCAAAACACAGAGTTGACACATCAATATTAAGTAGCAATGAACTTATTTTTAGTTTCCAGTCACTGGATGCTAAATATTCTCCAGAGCCTTCCCATTACGGATAATCTGACACATGTAGCTCTTCTTGCAGCCTCATGCTGCTGCTTGGAGAATGGGAGATGAGCCTTCGCTAAAATCAAAGCTTTCACTGAAGAGAGAATAATCTTTCTGTAGCTACTGCCTGTACCTCTCTGATTAAACTCTGTAATTTACTACCCAGAGGTAATATGGGATCAGCCTGATTCCACAACTAACAAGAGCGGACGATGGCAGTCTTCTCACTGAGCCTGAAGAGAGGAAGAAGTAAGATGTTAGGGCTCTTCTAAAAATACAAGAGTAAAAGAAGAAATTAGGAGGTCACTTACATGCTTTTCATTTATATTTCAAAGGTCACTTGTGGTCTCCCTCATGAATGATGTAAAGTTTATTTTAAACAGACAACTTAATTACTGGCAATGCGCCACAGCTGGAATCTGATGAGCCTGCACTCATTCAGTGGCTGGCTGCGAGCTTCTCCCTTTTTATGTTGTTTTTTTTCTTTTTGTTGAGGATTCTGGCTCTCAAAAATGCTTGCTCACAGTAATTTGTGCGTTATTATTAGCAAACTGTTAGATTGGCCCCTTGGCACACATTTTATAGGACCAAAATAATCTTATTGTATTGCTTCAACATTTTACTGGAAACAAAAGAGGTGAATTGACTGCGAAGCAATCACAGTAGAACTCGAATGCCTTCAACATTAACTTGATCATTGTTACTGAAATTCATACTGAACAAGCTCTGGAAGACAGTATTTTTTTACCAGCTATCACATTGGTTGCTCTCTATTAGGCTGAAGTCACCAATGGAAAAGAAAAAAGCAGGAATAAAGTTCCTGGATATTAAGTGACAGATCTTATTGTAATGTGAGACACAGAGCTGACAACAGAAAAGAATATACTCTATCAATCAGGTTAGAATTTGATGCAAGTATTGCCATATACCCATCACTTGTTCATTCCTACAGATGAGGGCACAACTGTTCATATAACTACTGTCAAACAAAAATGGGAAACAGTCTGGCTAAAAAACAATCATGCAAAATTCTTATAACTTTTTTTTTTTTTTTACAAGCCAGATCACATTCAGTTCATTCATGCTGTTGCACAAGCACTACTGCGAAAGTGATATGCCATAGCAACACTAGCAGCAATACCACAGCCCAGATTTTATGCTAACATGGCCCTTAATACATCAGGATACTAACTAATCATGTATGTACTATTGTACAAATTTATCCCATGTCTGTCAACAGATTCACTTGTCTCACAGGCAGTGCCTTCTCATCCTGACCAAATCCCATTCTGCCTAATTTCCTCCTGCAATCTGCATATGTTCATTGCTCCAGTTGATACACACTTTAACTTTCAGCATAAAAGCAAACACTGAAGTCTAACAGGTTTGCAGTATCTTTTAGAGCCTTCCAGATAAGATGTTTGACAAAGAGAGTATGCTTTCAGCCACCAGGTCATCAGTGGGTGTTTTGTTCGAAACTGTCTATCATGAAATTGTTCCCAGCATGGCACTACTGCCCATTAAAAAATCTGCAACATTAGTGTGTACCCACAGCTCAGTGCAGTTCCTATAATGACTGCTTTATTTATTCACTCCAGTGTCTCTGAAGATCAGATTATCATTTAATTCTAAACAAACTGCCTACTGTGAACATTTGTAAGAGAGCAACCCATTAAATTCAACATTTATTCAACTGCTCTGATTTGCTTGCAGTATTATGACAATTCCCTTCTTTTAAAAAATATGGCTTTAGTTCTATATATCTTGTTTTGCATAATTTGTTATAACATATGAAGTATTTCGTTTTCATCCACATGATTTAGAAAAGAACTTACAAATATAAATCCAGGCACATTCACTGGCAACTGAATAAAATCCAGTCTCTGTAATCACAGGCTTTTAATCAGATTTTAAGACATCTTTATAATTACTTAGAATCAGAAAAATGGGCAGATAGAAACACACACATTTTGTAGTAAGCATGTTTTTAAAAACTGGTGTATTCAATGCGTAGTCAAAGTGAAGATGCTGGACTGAAAAAAATAAGGTATTATTTTTTCCAAGTATACTGCCCATTTATGCATACTGATAAAAGTCTATTCAGATGAAAGATGATTTCAAATTTACATGATCAGTTTATATACATTGATTCAATACTCACAGCCTGAAATTTGTGCCAAAAACCCTCCCACTGAACTCAGAATTTGGGCCTGAGGTTGGAGTACAGAACTGCAACTATGCATATGCTGAGAAGGTGCCTATTAAAACACACTTTCTACACACTGAAGACTGTATTATTTTCCAGACAGTGCCCCAAAGCAATATGAAAAATGTGCAAGAGCTTATTCAGGAATTTCTTTTAAGTCGGGGTTTAAGGTTTGAATGCATTTTCTGAAGCACAGTGTCATCAAATAGGGTCAGTTTGTAAGCTCCTTCTGCTTTTAATAAAGCAGAAAATAAATCAAGAAATCTCTTAGATACAAAGAAGATACCACTTTTCCCCACCTCATGTAACTCTCTCATGCAGAACAAAAAATAATAGGGGTATATGTTTTTATTTTTTATTTCCCCAAACTTCCAATATTCATCTATGACCTTTCATTTTCCATTGCAAAATAAAAAGCATGTCAGAACACAATACCTAACCAAATAGAAGACATGCTTAGTGATGAATCAAAAGAATATAGTGGATAACAGCCAAAAGGCAATTTTAAATTTCCATTTGTTCTGACCATATGCCATAAAGATATAAAGACTGTGCTAGACAAAGGCTGTTTTCCTTGGAAATATTTATCATGGGAGATGTTTATAAAATGAAGTAAGTTATTTCTTGACTGAAGCACAAGAAATGTAATTGTTTTCTAATCTTGTTTTAAGTCACAAGCAGTGTCTTGAAGAAGTCCCTGAAGAGGTTACTGTTCAAAGGCTGCAATGAATATTATCAACGGAAAACAGCCCACCGTGTTCTCTAGTTGAGACCTCTACTTCTCAACAATATAGTTTACCTACTCCCTTATCTCTCTATAAACTCAGAGTTGAAGCCCAAATAATGTTTCCAGCACCCTTCTCCTTCCACTTTTAGCAACATAACATGCTTGAATTTATTTCTGTTATTTTTATAGTTCATGACAGTCATGGCTATCAGACAGTGTCTGACACAGATGGTAAACTGTATTATGATGTAGTTGTAGCTACACTATTTTTCCAGTTCCATATGCAAACTCAGCAGCATGACAAGGGACAAAAGAGCAGGAAGGGCATAGAGAAAGAAAATCCTTTCCACCTAATCCTTCTCAATTTCAATTTGCAGAATACACTGTGAGCCAAGATCTGACAAGGGAAGATTGACTGGTGCTATTTGGTTTCCTGACTGCAGGAAGTTATACATAGGCCACCAGAAACAACCAGTCACAATTTCCTCCACAAACATAATTTAGCAGAGAAAAATAAATACATGAACAAGGATTAAAAAACTGAATGGTTCCAAGCAATAATGCATAGGGAAAAAAAGGATTAAATAGAAAAAATAGTACAGAAGCAGCAGCTACTTGAAAAGATAGACTAGGGAAATTAAAAACAATAAAGGGGTAAATTCATTAAGTGCTTGATGTCAGAAGATCCAGAGGGCATACTCAATGAGGTTCTCAATAAAAGGAGGGATTTCTAGGCAGTGAAGACATTAAAATAGTGGCAAATAACTGGCAGGAAAGATTTCAGCATGGGCTATACAAATCTTCTGGAGACCCAGAGATACACTCAGGCTGTAAACCCACATCATCATTATCTCATCCATGCATTCGCTATCCACACTAGCTGGTTTACAGCTAGCACGGCCACATCAATCAGCCGTGCAGTCAGATCCTCAGTCACACAGGCTGCCATCTGCTCGCAGTGTATCACGAGCAACAGCATATTTCCACCGACACGCTGTGTGGGTGCAGTCCCACAGCACTCGAGCCAACACAAGGTAGGGCTGCCATGGCCCCCAGCTGTCTTGGCTGCGCGGTCCTTGGCCGTTGCATCAGCACTGGCACCCAAGCGATCGCATCAGTTCAAGGAGCTGCTTGTTGTTGTAGACAACAGCAGAAGCAACTGGTTTTCCATGGGATCAGCTGCCTAAGCTGGCTCGCTGCTCCATTACATCAACAGCAGCGCTGGCTCAAGGGAGGCACCAAGACGATGGGGCTGGGGTTAGGAGGGTGGGACTATGGCAGATCTACATTGGCTCAAATTGCCACAAAACTCAACATGCAGCAACTAGCCTCACATCACATTGTATCTAGATTCATAATGCTCACCCAGACCATAACTAAATATCCATAAGCTGGCACTGCCATCAGGGGGAGGAATCACTCGCCTCTAAGTTTCCTCCCAATCCTGATCCCTTCTTTGTGGTGTCACCAGCACCAGTATGACCAGAGACACGATCCTCACAGAAATAAAAGATGGGTACTGCTACCGTGGGTAAGTTCCCTCTCCTGTTTCACTGAGCAGCTGCACAAAAGCACAACGCAGCAGACACTGAAGGCTGGGCAGACCTTCTCCTTTTGGCAGTAATGCTGATTCAAGCCACTTTAAGTTAAGCTATGTCCTATCTATGACATACACTTACAAATCCAGAAGGAATTATCACAATAACCTACCCAAATAGAAGGCAGAGAACTACTCTGTAGTCAGACTACAGCATATTCCCAAAGAAAAATTCACGTCTTGATGAAGTCGCATCCTATAACAACTTGTTCCACTGATTGTCTGGCCTTTCAGTTAAAAAAAAAAAAAAAAAAAGTGCTGGCTATTTGCCACTTCCAAGGACTGGACCTTGCCATACATTTGCTGCACTGAAGGTTCTGTCCTTCAAGTCAAATTTGAGCAAGTCACCCTGTAATATTTCCTTTATCCTCTCAATCCCCTCACCGTATTGGCTTATTTTCCAATTTTATCATCAGTTTCATTACTTTTCCCTAATCTTCTCCAATTTAACAAAATCATTCCTCAATTATGGAAGCCAGAATGGAAAACATTATTGTGACAGTGCTTGCTCCAGAGCCCAGGAATTAAGGTAAAATGTCCTCTTTATGAGGATATTTTACATTTATCATTACATTAAGGTAAAATGTCCACTGAATAGCCATCAAGACACTCAACTATTTGTCAGAATAAGTGCTTCAAGTCTGTATTAAGAGAATTCTCTGAATGTGGCTTTGCTTGTTCATTCCTTCACGTAACAGCTTTACATTTGATTTATTGAAACAACAGTGGCTCTCCTTCTATCTTAATAGAACGAGACAGACTAAGGAAATGGCCTATCGCTCATGTGCTTCGAGGTGTTCCAGTAACCATCCATCCTATAGTCCTACCAGGGTAAGAATAGAGGACTAGTCCATCTCGACCAGCAATGACACGCCTAGAATCAGATGTTTCAAAGAACGGTGCTGCTGGCAGGAGTGAAGTAATCTTTTCCATGATTTCTACTTACCTCTAAAACTTAGAGGCAGCCTTGAGCCCTCAGATGCAACATTTTCTACATTTACTACATGACTCAGTTAAGACAATGATAGATATTCTTGTGTCTCTATATATTTACATCTAAGTTCTCAGTCCCAGAATTTAATCCAGGGTCACTCCACTCCTTTTAGTCAGTCCACGTGCAGTATGTTCCTCAGTTTAGTCACATCTTGTGTACGAAAGCACTTACTGTCATTTTTTTTCCATTTCCTACCTTTCCATTTCACTGACTCACTCTTGTATTTAAAGACAGACAGGTCCTGCTTCTCTAGAATTCCTGTTTTCACATGGGAGCTCTTCAGCACAGCCCTGCTAATACTAACAACAGCCTCTGCTCCCATTTAAGTGACTTTTGACAAGACATATAGCGTCACCACCCCATGTAGCAATGCCTTTTCTGCAAATTGCTGAGAAAATTATATAAGATTTAAAAATCGGTCTGAAGATACAAAGGAGTATTTTTATAATACTGAAAATCACTGACCTCTCAAGTATTTAAAACATGTCAGCTTTGACTATTTTTAGCTTTTTTTGACCGAAATCATTGTGAATTATGCTCACATAAGTAGACCTGGCATTAATTTCCACGATGATGGAAGCTTTGATGTACTGAGTTCTATACAGCTCTAAACAGTTGAAGTGATCAATAGCAAAGCTTACACAATTGCAACGGGTAGAAAGGTAAAAGGAGAATTCAGAAAGCCATTATCAGGAAGTCAGTAGGTGCATCACATAACTTACCAAACAGCCGCTGATGGAAGAGAAATTTCCCAGCTATCAGTCCTGTGAGAATGGCAAGCAGCCACAGAAACACCTTCAAAAATCTCCAGCCTCCTCCTTCAGGGTATTTATTTGTTACAAAGGAGAAGCAATTGCCCACAACAATAACATTGGCTTCTGTCTGACTGTGAGATACTGGGTCCTCAGCAAATATTAAGAAGTTAAAGAAGATCACTAAGTAAGCCACAACTAAGCGAGACCACGGGTGCTGGAAGTAGTAGCGGAAGTCTTTATCCATCCTCAGATACTGCAGGA
The DNA here is from genome assembly GCF_000687185.1 of Egretta garzetta. Lineage (NCBI taxonomy): Eukaryota > Metazoa > Chordata > Aves > Pelecaniformes > Ardeidae > Egretta > Egretta garzetta. The sequence goes on from NW_009258386.1 coordinate 662,539, forward strand.
CTGTTCTTTGCCTGTGTGTAAAGACACAAATGCACAATGTTATACATACTCAGAATTCTCAGAGCTTAGGAGATACCTGCACATTACAAAAATCAAATCACTGTAACCTTGTCATCAGTAATTTTTAACACCTCAGAGTTGACTAGCAATGAAAGTTTCAGTCAAAAGATACTGTTAGATCCAGGTAGAAAAAAACTGAAATTTCTGCCCATTCTGATGTAAAAAAAACAAACGAACATACATACATTATAGGACAGGATTTTTAGTCTCAAACATGTCTATACTATCTCTTTAAAATTACAGCTCCGTAATGGGGCACAAAAATACAGCATGTAAGAACATGACAGGCTATGTGAAACTCCAAGTGCCTTTCCTGCCACATTCCAAAAAATACAACACAGATTTCACAAATGTCCATACCAAGCCTAAATTGAATCTTTCTCCTTATAGGAGAAGGATGGAACAAGCCCCTAAGTCCAGTGAGGTCTTCTACTGCCTCATCTCCTGGAAGCTTACAAGCGTGTACTCCAGCAACATCAGAAACTTGTGTTTATATGGAGGAATAACACGATGGAAAAGTTGCTAGAACTATTCCTTGCAGGTCAGGCAAGCCTGTGGAAATCTTTTCACTGACTTCAGGGAATACACCTATAATTAAGTGTATTTTCAAAACCAGAAAATAAAGAGTGCCCTGAGCACAGACTGTTTTGTACGGATACAAGAATTGCATTTTGAAACTTGCCTACTTATTAAGTACTGCTACGGAAAAATGCAACTGAGCATGGTTAATGTTTCAGTTGTTTGCCACTTGATTTCTTTTTCTTTTATTCATAACAAATTAGTTGTTTCATCCTCTTGAACTGCTTTGTATGCACAAAGATACAAGGCCTTTGTGTTGTGGAACACCGCAATTATTCAAGGGACAGTGCAGGAAGAAAAGAAAGAAAGAAAAAAAAAAAGAGTATCTAATAATATTGCTTGTTTATAACAGCATGATCCTTGAAGGATACAGTGTACTTAATTGAACAGTACAGATTTTTGCAAATGTCATATGCCCTGAAGGAAAAAAAAAACCCAAATCCAAATCACAACAAAAGACCTAAAAACCCCAATCAATTACTCATCCCTTCTTGGACTTCTGACTAAGTATCACTTTGCAAACTTACAAACTGCTTGAATTACAATATCTCCATCTAGGTAGTCACTTCAAAATTATTTAACTCTATAACCTGATTTATATTTGTAAAATTATAAAGAATCCTGTACCCATTCAATCAATAGGATAAAAGAACCTCTCTGCAGATTCAGACAACGCATTCAGTAAATAATAAAAATGAATAATGTCCCCTTATGCATAAATTTCATATGAAAAAGAAAAAAAAAACCACATTAGAGAGTTAAAAAGTTGGCACAGGGAAGCGTCAGACCTTTGAAAACTTTATGAATAAAGTGATTTAAAGCAAGGGTCGTTGGCCCAGCTGCCTAAGGAAACAACACTTCGGGGAGATTAAACCGCCCTTAGAGCCCTAAGGATGCTCAAAGCTATTTTACTTCTCCCTTCCTCCTGTTCACGGGAAGAAAAGTTTTGGCATTTCCTCATGTGTATGAACCATCTTAAAGCCCGAATGGGGCTGGAGATAAACAACTGTATGTCCCGACATTTTTGGCAGCTGCCGGATACCCGAGAGTGACCAGGTGCCCAACCGAAGGCGCAGCTCCCTAGGTCTGCAGCCTAAGAAGCCAGCATTGGCACGAGCAGCGGTGCTAAACCGCCAGCAACCAGCCCGCTCCTGACCCCCTCGACGCCAGGAAGGAGGGTGCCGCGCAAGCCGCGCACCCGGCGCCCA
>NW_009258386.1:665406-666847 GCF_000687185.1 Egretta garzetta
GAGCCACGGGGGCTTATCCAGCCGGGGGAGCTGAGCGCGCCGGGAGCGACACTCCGTTCCCACCGGTCAGGCGCCAGTATTAAGCAAATTAGCCGTAGAGAATGGCAAGTATGGGAAATACGGGGTCAAACCTGGAGGCGTATTAGCCCAAAGCAAAAGCACAGGGTTGTCAGTAACAGCCAGGTCACTCGGGAAGATTTAGGAAAACCCTCATGTTTGGGAGGGGAGGGGGGGGTCTATACCCATCTTGCTCCCGTGGGAGGGGGCTATCATGAGGCCACGGCCCCTCTCCAGGGTGCACACGCAGTCAGTACTGTCACTGTGTCGGGCAAAGTGCCTCTGTGCAGCCTGACAGAGATGTTGACATTGCACTTCAGCCGAATTGTCAACCAAAGCCTTTTTACGTCGGATGTGGTCCCTAGTGCCCGTGCGCTGGTACTGCTGACAGCCCAGGAAAACATCTACAGGATGCTCTTAGCATTGCATTAGGACTGGGTCTTAAGGCAATACGTACTCGTTCTGCTCATTGCTGAAGCCAAGTGAAACCAACCTGAAGCTGCTCGGCGCTGCCTCAGTGTATTGTGGTGAGATGTCAGGTAACTCCACTGGAGCAGGTAACTGAAATATGGCACCAAACTTAAAACATGGATATACATTTGGCTGCCTCAGGCCAAGGTACAGAGGAATGTGGCCAGGGCCCACGGAGCAATGTGGAAGGGTCTTTGGGTGAGTCATGTTGTGAGACCAGCACAACCAGAACAAGCACTAGATGAAGACTTGCGAATCCCTTCTGTACTTGTGCCAATACAGTTTTATATATTTTTGTAAATAAACAGAACTGTATCGAATGTATCTGACATAATCACCACATTACCTTCCTCAGTGGAATAACCTACAATTTTAGGTAGGAAGATGCAACAGTCAATACTTAACACTAACCCCCCTTGAGCTTTCTGTACAGTAAACAGAAATTTAAAATATTCAGAGACAAAAAATCATCACGTGCAATGAGAGAGTACAGAAATACAGCGTACAGCACTGCCTGTTCATGCAACAGTTCTGTGTGCACTGCCACACTTGCAGAAACCAGTCTCCTTCTGTTCAAGAACTAAGAATCCACAGAGAAGGAGGCAGCACCCACCACAAAAGAGATCACACTCTTCATGCACCTACACACTAAAAAAAATTCTCTTCAGCCCAGATGGAAACCCGTGCTACAACTACAGACTGTTCATGCACATTTTTTCAGGTAATAAATCTGTGAGCAAGTTTTTGAAGCCACTAAGTCAAATTAAAATCATCTACTTTTCTATTACATCTATTAACAGATATAAATTCCTTAATAAGCTCTGGTTAATTTGTTGTTGTCTCAAACCCTTCGAGCCCCATCTGGGGTGCCAAAAAAGACTGTCATGGTTTAGCCGCATCTGGATAACCCCAC
>NW_009258386.1:666945-680953 GCF_000687185.1 Egretta garzetta
CCAGCCAACTCCCCCCAGTTTCTATATACTGAGCATGACGTCCTATGGTCTGGAATGTCCCTGTGGCCAGTTGGGGTCAGCTGTCCTGGCTGTGCCCCCTCCCAGCTTCTTGTGACCCTGGCAGAGCAGGGGAAGCTGAGAAGTCCCTGACTGGTGTAAGCACTGCCCAGCAACAACTAAACCATCAGTGAGTTATCAACATTCTTCTGGTACTAAATCCAAACCACAGCACTGTGCCAGCTGTTAGGAAGAAAATGAACTCTAATCCCAGCCAAAATCAGGACAAGAAACAAAAAGCTAAGGGCACCATATACCTCCCCCAATTTTCATGTTGCAATTGCTTTCTTAGAGAAAGCCAACATTTTTCCAAGACATGTAGTATTTGCCTCATATCTATTTATATATATATTAAAAAAAATCTGGACCACTCCTATTCCTTTTTTTAATCACGCAGTCAGGATTTAGCTGATGAAATACATACCTGAATAGCAACAATTAACAAATAATCTAAGTAGACAAGACTGATCAGGCCCACTCGCTAAAAACCAGGAACTCCCAGCAACAGAAGGATATAAACAAACTCTTACCTACGGAATTGTCAGCAACTGAACAGGCCAGCAGTAAAACCTAACCGAAAAAGCAGGTTGAATCAGGACAATGAGTCATCTTGAAATGCTAGTTTCGATACTTGTGAATGAAACTATTTTACCAGCACTGCTACTATAAAACAGTGCTCGTGTAAAGGCTGTCCTTTGACACTTGGTTTCCAGCAGAGAGCTGTGAGTATTGAACTAACTGTATGGATCTCATACTGCAGTATCAGTTTCTCTAGAGACATTTTACACTCCTGTATGAGGAATCAGCCTTCAGCACATTGGTCTGTAACTGGAAAGTTCTCCTACAAGACTCTGCTGCCTCAGATAACTCTGTCTGGTGCAGGAACACGCGCTGAGCTACAGTATGTTCCAAAATAATGACACTGTACTAAGAGACAGGTTTCTTGCTTTTCTATGCCAAAGCAAAAGTGCTAGTTTTGTCAGTGAAAAGGCTGCAGGTCTAAAAAGACTCGTGGGAATCACTCTATTTAAAAAAAAAAAAAAAAAAAGAAAATGCAATTCATTCTAAAATCCTGTGTATCCAGGACTGAAAGGTAATTCTGGAGACTGGAAAAAAAATGCTACAGCTTCATCTGAGAAAGCTCTCTGATATCCCATGTTACCTATACTGCTTATGTGCTTGGCTGCTTGATCCATAAAACTGTGGGTCACTTAACACTCATGAAATTTCACAGAATCACATAATAGCTGAGGCTGGAAGCAACCTCTGGAGATCCTCTAGTTCAGCCCTATGCTCAGAGCAGGGTTGTGTCCAGTTGGGTTTTGAGTATACCCAAGGCTGGAGACTCCACAACCTCTCTGGGCAATCTGTCCCAGTGTTTGACCACCCTCACAGTAAAAAGGTTCTTTCACCTGTTAAATGGAACTTCCTGGATTTCAGTTTATGGCCATTGCCTCTGAGAAGAGTCTGGCTTCATCTTCTTTACCCCTGCTATTGGGCTTTTAGGTGTACCGATAAGATCCTCTCCCTTGAGCCTCCTCTTCTCAAGGTTAAACACTCCCAGCTCTCTCAGCCTGTCCTCCCATTCCTTTCATCTGTGGTTGCACAAATGACTCTTCCCTGGCTTGCTGCTTGGAAGAAGTACTTCATTCCCTCAAACCTCAAACCCCCATTCCTCAGGGACTGTGCTCCTAATGTATTTTCCTTCCATGCGGCTGCTGTGGGTTGACCCTGGCCAGCAGGTAAGCACCCATGCAGCTGCTAGCTCACTCCCCCTGCCTCCTTCCCCAGCAGGACATGGGACAGAATAGCAGAAAAAGAGAGAAAACTCATGGGTCAAGATAAGGATGGCTTAATAAGTGAGGGCGAAAAAGTGAGAATACAATGTAGTAAGTGAGGATAATTTAAAAAAAAGTGATGCTATGGCAATCACTCGCCAAGGCCCACAAGCAGACGGATGCCTAGTCAGTCTCTGATAGACAGCTTTGAAGCCATCCCCCATCCTGCCCTTTTCCTCTACCCTGTTTTATTGCTGGGCTTGCTGTCACATGGCATGGAGTATCCCTTTGGACAGCTGGGGTCAGCTGCCCTGGCTGCGTTCCCTCCCAAATTCTTGCTCACCCCCAGCCTACCCGCTGGGATGGGAGTGCAGGCAAAGTGGGAGAGAGAGAGAGCCTTGACCCTGTGCAAGCACAGCTCAGCAATAGCCAAAACATTCATGTGTTTTCAATGCTGTTTTAGTAACAAACACAAAACACAGCACCATATCGCTGCTATGAAAGAAGTTAACTCCATCCCAGGCCAGATCCAGTACACTTGCAAAAAACATCTCTGGAACAAAAGATTTCCCCCTTTGAAATGTCACAGTCACGGTCATGGCAACCTGTCTCAGCTATACCACTTAAGATCTATTCATTATTTGCATCCCCAACTTGTCTCTTACTGTCTGAAAGAAGAGAAAGCAGCACATTAAAACATGAAACAAATGGAGAGAAAACAAAAGCTGACAACAGTTAGTGTATAACTAAAGAGTTAAATAATTTAAGAACTTAGAAGAAAGAAAAGGCAAAAATATATATCCCATGGGAAGTAAGGCTTAAGTTAGACAGAGACAATGACATTGCAACTACTAGTACTGCTTCACTACTGGATGTGAAAAATAGAATTGTCTAAAAGAATGTGGAACAGCAGAAATGCTTCTGTTGCATATTTGGAAAACATAAACAGTGCTCTCATATTACATAACGTTACAATACTTCCCACTAAATCAATAATATGAAAGGATAGAAAACAGCAGTAACTTAAATTAAACATTTGTTTTTAAACGGCGGGTTGAAGGGTTATTAGAAAAATAAATGAAAGACATGTTAGACAGCAATGTTAATCATTAAATTTGTTTCCTAACAACTTCTGAAATGCTGAGGAAATTTCACATAAGAAAGTTAATGTTGTAACAATATTTAAAGGGTAAATAGGATGATCTACTTAATTACAGGCTTCCCAGGCTGACAGCAAGCATGTGCAAATATATGGGAAAGGCAGGTTCAGGTCTCAGTTACCAAAAGAAGCGAAAGGGAGAAGAACCAGTCACCAAATGGAAGACAGGTCCAGGCTGTGCAGCCGTGCGGTTCCCCCCCCCCTCCACACACACCGCCACTGCGAGTCAGAGTAGTCACCAGATTTAGTGGTGATTTTGGCCTAGCTAGCACCTCTGATTCTGCAAGAACAACCAGCAATAATGCTGGTGAAAAACTGTCCTGATGTCACTTTGGGAGATAATGCATTTGTTTGGTTAGGTCAGTACCGAGTTGTACCTGAACTCCTCGAAGTATTTATGTGATCAGATACCTACTGACATTTCAATGAAATCCTGAGAATGACACAAAATAAACACTATACACAACACACAGATGAACTAATAGGCTTCCAAGCCATGGTAAGGGGCCTTATTGCTGGTTCTATTTAGCATTTTTCATCAATGAAACAAGAAAGAGATTGCCAATTGCCTGAGATGAGGGAAACTAAAAATAATGGCAAAAGGACACATCTCTGATGCTAAATGTCTGGACTGTTTGACTTATTGGGTACAAGCCAAAACATTTCAAACCAACTGTAAATATGAATAGGAGTAAATTATACCTGCTGTTTCTATACGGCAGAAAAAAGTGAAAGAAGAGCTTGGACATAGATTTTAACAAATGTAATCGATGCTCTGGCTAAAAATGGTAGTGGAATCTTGGGATCTGTTATTAATATGTACTTTTTGATCCTTGTCAAGCAAGTTTTACTTTACTGAGGTGAAGTTAAGAGGAGGCTTCATCATTGTTGATAGGTTAAACCACAAAAAAAAAAAATTGAGCAGAACTTAAAACATATTTCTAATTTTGCAATACTAATGGAACTTGGACAAAAAGCTGTAGGAGTACTGTGGAGCCAGAACTTTAAGTGACCTTTTATATACAGTGGAACAGAACTTCAGTCCTGGAGTCAAATGATAAAGGGCTTACCAAGGTTAAAGCAGAAGCATCATGGGAAGTTTTGAAGATGATAGTCAGATGATAAACAAAACTTACACTTGAATGAAGTACTTACTCTGTTCATCCAGACCAAGTTTAGTCCAGGTAAGTGTCATTCTACTGCAAACAATCATACCGATTTTAACAGACAGCCATCACACACCCAGCCTGGACAAAATTGCTGAAGAACTGTCTAATGAGGTGAACTTACGCCGCTAATTAAATACCTTTTAAGTGCATCTGCTGGCCATATGGATGCTCTCAGCTACCAGAACAACCAGATGTGACTTCTGTACCAGGAAAAGAAAGGAATAATCAGCTTGCAGCTACATTGATAGTTGCATATACAGGATTTGAGAAAACACAAATTAAGGAAAAGTGGAATCTGAGTTCAGCCTTCCACAGATAGTGCTTAGCCACATGGTCCAAGTTTATTGCAATGGTAAAAGAAGATTTCAGAAACGTAGGATTAAAGCTGGAAGACAAAAGTTCAGAAAAACAGTAAGTGGTAACAGAAGGTCTTTGTGAAAATATACTCTAATGTTGCTGAACACTAGTAAGAAAAATATCACATTTTGTTTAGTATGAGCTTTATATTCTTTTTAGATTACTATCTGACAGGAAAATAGTTTAAGCTTTGATGTTTTATTCAATACTAAAGAAAATTTTGATTAAAAATAATGAGGGGTAATTTCTTATTCTCATGAAAAAACATAGGACTAAAAAATAGTCTTGTGTTTCCAAGTACTGTATCTCATTATTTTCTTCCAAAGTGCAATGAACAGCTGTACTCTGCATAACTCCAGTATATGTACAATGTGTATAACTACACATTGCCTCCGTAAAAAAAAGTCTGAAGGCTTTACTATGGTGTCATGTAAACTCCCTGCATCTTGATCCTATTGCTATTGTTAGCTATTGCTAACAAAACCAGGTGTAGCGTGACATATAAATTTTGCATGTTGACAAAAGTACGGCCTTTAAACTCAAGCACAGTGTGATAACTCAAACAATTAAATGACTTTATTTTCAAATCTCTGCATACCTGAAGTTGGGGTATGTTATCTAATACAATTAGAAGGAGTCTGAGAGCTGATTGTGCACTGTCATATACAACTGACTGGACTGGGGGAACAGAAACACAGCCAGGGCAGGGAGAACTGTGAGGCACTCGCTGCTGCATTGGGTGCCTCCATAGAGCTACGGCAAACCAGACACTGCACTAATATAACTGAGGACCAAACCTGTGCCTGCTGAAGCAGACACATACAGGTGCCTTGTGCAAAGCCTGGCTTGTCCAAGCAGTGGATCAAACCCCAGGAATTCAAGTGAGCTATGCTTGCTAACGACTTCAGTGTGACTGTCCAAATGGTAGCACTTGGTGAATCAGAACTATAATCTCACTGAAAATAATCAAATGTACCAATATTAAACATGAGAGAGCTAATTATAGTCTGAAGATAATTAATAACAGAATCATATATACACTACGCCTAGAGAGTGGGCTTTTGCTGTCAGATTTTTAGTTCTGGACAAGTGATGAGAAGCCCAAGCTTTGTGACCTTTCTTTAAAGCTTATTCTCATCATATATGGGGATATGCAGTATCTATTATGCAAATAGACATTTTTTCAATGGCCAAAGGATAGCCTGTGACAAATGCTTGTTATTTTTAGCTCACACTAATGCACTGTGAAAAAGCATAGTTATGAAAAAAATTACAATGATAAATGTAATAATTTATTTAGCAGCTGGAAATCCACTGAAAATGGACAGGCATTTTGAGTAAGTGCCTGAGAGAACAATTAAGAAGGTACAGTGCGGTCAAAATGTCCTTTGTTTGTTTACTGAATTTCCTTTCATTTATAAGAAGAGCATTGAGTGCACTGTAGAATCTTCTGGAACTAAAAGGAAGTGCTGGAGACCTTCAGCTTATGCTGAGACATAGCATACATCTGGGTTTGTGTGTGCCTGTGAGGGTCTTATTCTGCTGGAAACTAAGCACCAGGAGGTGAGCACTAACAGAGCAGTCTTAAATGCTAAAGAGAGCAATGCAAGTACCTGAAGTTTCACTGCAAGTGTTTCCCCTATCCTTCCTCTGCATTTATGTCTGTTTTAACAGTAAACACTGCAGAGTAAGGATCTATGGCAGAGTTTTATTCTGTCACATATCAGAATGCTTTCTGCAAGCAATTAGTAATAAAATCCGTAACGGGCCTCACAGAGACCTTTGGGGATAAAACTTCTGATGTTTTCTTGCTACTATTTTTATAGTAATTTATGGGAAGAAACTGGGTGTCACTTGTGAGTGACTCAGGAGAAAGGCCTGAGTTCCTCTCCTGCAAGTGGGACCCCATGAGTAGGAGGAATCCTTTGTCCCAGGTCCTCCCACTCTTTCACACCAGCTTTGACATCCCTCGGAAGGTCCTAGCTGTCCTCATGATGCCTACATCAAAAAGTGGAATTACATCAAAAACTGGAATTATCTGACAACCGTTTGAACCTTTTCTTAATTTCATTGGAAATTTGGATAAAACCATAAAACAGCAATGAGAAGCATACAAGGAGCCATTCAAGGGGACCAGATACTCGGTAGATAAGGAATTGGTTGGATGGTCGCATCCAGAGGATAGTGGTCAACAGCTCAATGTCCATATGGAGATCAGTGCCAAGTGGTATCCCCCAAGGGTCTCTATAGGGACCAGTACTGTTTAATATCTTTATCAGTGACAAAGACGGTGGGATCGAGTGTACCCTCAGGAAGTTTGCAGATGACACCAAACTGAGTGGTGCGGTTGATGCACCTGAGGGATGGGATGTCATCCAGAGGGACTTGGACAAGCTCAAGAATTGGGCCTATGTGAACCTCACGAGGTTCAACAAGGTCAAGTGCAAGGTCCTGCACCTGGGTCGGGGCAACCTCGGTATCAATACAGGCTGGGGGATGAAAGGATTGAGAGCAGCCCTGCAGAGAATCTGGGGATACCGGTGGATGAAAAGCTGGACATGAGCCAGCAATGTGCACAAGCAGCCCAGAAAGCCAACCGTACCCCAGGCTGCATCAAAAGAAGCATGGCCAGCAGGTTGAGGGAGGTGATTCTGCCCCTCTATTCTGCTCTGGTGAGACCCCACCTGGAGTACTGTGTCCAGCTCTGGAGTCCTCAGCATAGGAAAGACATGAACCTGTTGGGAGTGGGTCCAGAGAAGGGCCACAAAAATGATCAGAGGGATGGAACACCTCTCCTGGGAGGAAAGGTTTAGAGAGTTGGGGTTGTTCAGCCTGGGGAAGAGAAGGCTCCTTGCAGCCTTTCAGTACTTAAAGGGGGCTTACAAGAAAGATGGGGACATCTAGGGCCTGTTGCGGTAAGTCGAGGGGTAATGGTTTTAAACTAAAAGAGGGTAGATTCAGACTAGATATAAGGAAACTTTTTACTGTTTTTTACTATGAGGGTAGTGAAACACTGGAACAGGTTGCCCAGGAGGCGGTAGCTGCCCCATCCCTGCAAACATTCAAGGCCAGGTTGGAGGGAGCTCTGAGCAACCTGATCTGGTTGAAGATGTCCCTGCTTATTGCAGGGGGTTGGACTAGATGACCTTTAAAGGTCCCTTCCAACCCAAACCATTCTATGCTTCCACAATTTTATTAAATCTAATATGTTCATGGGCATACATGCCATGGAGAAACAGGCAGAAACTGGTTCTGATCTCAGAAAGGATAGGCAAAATGTCAAAGAAAACTTATGACAAAAGACTAAAATTTTTAAATATCAATATTCCTAGGCTACAAGCTAAACAGTCTTAGCAAGGCCCAGAAGCTCTGCAACACCCTAATTAAGAGAGGAAGTGACTTAGGACTTTGTGTCTTCCACACAGCGTGCAAACAATGCCTTGGCCAGAGTCACGTTTGCTTCATCTGGCATTAGTTTGTACTAGCTGTACCTCATCAAGACAGGAACCACCATCTCTGTAGTGATGGAAAACAAGATAAACAATTACACATAATCAGCATAGTGCTGGTGTTTCAGCTGACAGTATTTCACAACGACTCAACGAACTCATCTAAAGTGAATATTAAAAGAAAGTGGAAATAGGTATGAAAGGAATGTTGCCCAGCATCTCTCTTTTGAGTTCACCAGGAAAATTACTGGATCCATGCTAGTGCTGCACCAGTTTATCATCCTAGATCATCTGCCACTAAAAGCTGTTCACATACTCCCTACTACTAGAGTCCTGCCTGTACCAAAGTCAGTGAGAGAATTCTTAATGATTTCAGTAGGGTCATGATAACCTTCATGTAATGTTAGGAAAAAAAGAAATATAATCTCTAATTTTTGTAATATGCATTTTCACCTAATTATTGTATCTTCCTGTATCTGTATTATTTTTTAAATGTTTGCAATAACAGGAATATTTGAATGAGAAAATCTTTGAGAAAATTACTACTTTCCAGAGTACACAAAACTTCCTACCAGCTCACCAGATCATGCAAACTTCGAATACTGCTCTGTGCTCAGACATGACTACTGGCCAGACAAGTCACCCACCTGCAGGAGGTAATTACCAGTCTTGGCAGATAAGGTCTATTCTAAATCTAGACAGCCTTGTGTTTGGTGGCTCTCTGCCAGGACTCACTAGCTTTCTAAAAGGGGTCCTTCTACAGTCACCATGAGCTGGGCTGTCAGTATGATCACTCAAACGGGACTGAAACAGTCCCAAGCACGTTTTCTTTCTCATCAAGAAATAGCTAGCAAATCCAATGGAGTGGAAGGTAGAGTAGCCCTAATTGACATGAAACAGGGAAAGGAGAGGCTGCTAAAAGACATCAAATGTACCCAATCTCTTAAAAAATAAGTGGATATTGGAACAATTCTTCTAGACTGAGATCCAGAGGAAGGTTTTACATGAACACAAACAGCAGCTCATGTTTGCCTTGGAGTTTTTTCCTATACAAGATGTTAATTTTTATTATAAGTGTTATTTAAGTGGAACTTCTACTTGGTGGCAAGAAGACTTCATTCCTGTTGAATGAGGATAACAATATGGCTTCAGTTACTGCCTTGTTATCATCTTTGATCTGGGCTACAGCAGTGTAATACACCTTGCTATAAATAATTAGTACATCTCTTTAGCCACTCACCCTACTGGAGCAGATCATGTCCTGCTTCTGAGTTCTGTGCAGTTTTCCCCTAGAATCCAGTAACATTTACAATTTATGGTCAGGCATGTGATGGTCTGGGAAGAAGTCACACATGCACTAGTTTAGTTCTGATAGCTTAAAATGAAAATTGTGACTTACAAATCTATTCCAAAGGCCTAAGGGAGCTGTCTCAGTCTTTACAAAGTTTTTCTTCCTTGCTTTGACCCAAGAATCACTTTGAACATAATGTAAGATGATTCCTGGAAAGCTCTTGCGCTCTCTACACACAAGGAAACTTCTTGGAACTTGCCATCAATAACTGACAAAGCAAACATAAGTTTTAAATAATTAAAATAATTTTTCCCACTGGAGAGAAAAGGCAAAATTGAGAACCACAGAGGTACCAGTCATACTGTTTAATGCACTTCAGAAATGCATTCAAATAACACACCACAGAGGCAGAAGAGAAAATCTCAAAAGAGTGTCTGAAAGGGTGACTTTCATTTTGCACAATGATTTTGCAGTGGCATTTACGTGTTAGTTAATCACTACTATTAGAGTAAGTATATGAAAGAACAAACAACATTTGATAAATTTTGTCATTTAAAAATCCCTGAGAGCATGAATCAATTTGACCATCAAATTGCCCATTATGCTGTGCATAGAAAATGTAGAGATGCCACATCTAGTGTCTATCTGCAGATTTACCAGATCAGAATAAGGGTTAGAAATGGACAAAGATATCAATAAACCACATTCAGAACCAACTCCTTAACAATGTCTGGAAGCACTTAACAGAACAGAAAGATGTAAAAAAATATGGGAATTCCCACCAATTGTGTTCTGTTCAGTTTATTTCATGGGACATTTGCTTCTTATTATCAAAGCATACCAAAACATGACAAGAATCAGTTGTCTACAACTTTTAGGACAGCAAAACCTATTGCTGCAAATCTGTTTTTGTCTATGGCAGTGGGTAGGAAAACCCCAGTACCTCAAACTTGGCTATCTACTATACTGTAATTGTTTAAAATAGTTGTCTATCTAGCACGTTCCTGGCCACCCACAGACAACGCCTACTGCGTCAGCTATTTAAGCAGCCATAAAGAAAAGTCCCTCAGATTATGAGTATTAAGAGACAGGAGTTAGATGGTTTATTTGCTCATTTATGAGAAATGAACAGAAATACCTCAGGCCATAATGAAATTAAAAGATATATTCATACTGCTATAAAGACTTACTGATGAACATAAAATGAGAGCTGTCCATACTGTAATAAAAAACACTTGTTATAATGGCAAAACTGAGGAGTTCTTATAGCAATACTTCTTAATAGCAGACTATCCATAATCTCTAGCCATCACAAAGAAATGCCATTTTATTTGACTTAAACATAGTGTGTTGGTTGATTAGCGCTACACATGCTGAGACTTACAAATAGGTAATGCTGGCATGCTCAGAAATCAAAGTCCATTTTGCTAGGAACACCTTTCACACATATCCTCAAAGTTACAAGAAAATCTGACTCTAGGAGTGGTGAGATTTCTAATTTCTTTGTTTAGCTACCTGTGGGTGTATGGGAATGGAGATTACTGGAAGCGGAGTTGAAGAAATGAAGTTTTCGCATAATTCTGCAGGAAGTAGTTGATATTCCTTCTTATTTTACATTGAAGAAAGTTCATCTTGCTGATGGACTAACTCTCTAATACTATGATTATAAGAATATGGTTATTTTTGAAGAACATGTTGATAGGGGGGAAAAAAATAATCTAAACTGAAGCTTTAAAGAGTGTCAGGATATAGATCTACAGGCGATGGAGCTCCACAGCAAGAAAATGAAGTTGTAATATTGCCCAGTAAAAAGGTTTTCACTCTTCAGCTGTTGGAAGTGTGTTTAGTGCTTGAAGTGCTACCTCAAGATATGTACGGACCGCAGTAATAAAAACTGTATGTAAAAAAAATATGTGCATTTCCATTGTGAGGTGGACAATCACAGTCAAACCTGGAACAGCCCTTCCTGGCAACATCACAACAGAAGAAAATGTTTGCACACCATTACGGAACTATGAACACAATTAACTGAGGATTCCACAGAGATTATAACCACAGCACTTAATAAACTAGCATGAATGAATAGACTATTGTTAAATCAATAAAGAAGTAAATGTATAGGCAAAGAAAATAAAGATGCTGAAAATGAAAACAAGGCCCAGAAGTCACATAGGAAATGCTGTATCAAGGTCTACTAAAATGATTTCCTTTTTTAAAATGTCATTTATTATTCCGTTAAAAGAATCTTATTAAAATTAGGGAAATTGCAATATGCTCTCTCTACCAAAACAGCCATAATTAGATACAAACCCTAATATAGACTGGAAAAAATTAATTCAAGTACAGGGAAGAAAATAAAACTAATAAAGAGAAAAAACTTACTTCATGCATATGCTAACAAATAACCCCCCCTATTCTTATCCTGACATTCTTATTATTTGGATAGGACTTCAATAATCAAAAACATTTTAGTAAGACTCTGAAGCACTCTAAAATTCAGACATTTAGGCACCTTCAGTAGACATAAAAACTCTACTTGCTTGTGCTTGTTTCTGTGCAACATCCCTTTGTCAAACATGAGACACTGTAATATAGGAAAATATTTGTGATACTGAGATTTAAAAAAAATACTTCAGACTTTCACTTGGTCTTTCTGCCAAAAAGGTGCTATGAAAAGCCAATGTGTACCAGCCTTGTTTCAAATGAAGCAGATATTAAGATCCCACTTCTGTACTTTAGAAGCCCCCTGACAGATTGGTGGGAATTGATGTGATGTGATGTCAGATAGTCAAGGTGATCTCAGTATGGTGACAGACATTATAGTCTCATACCACTCTGATATTTCCAGTCTAAGCACAGGTTTTCACTGAAAGCACAGTTCCACAGTCTTAGCTATGGATCCCTGTTACCACATTGTGCCAGTAGTGCTCCTGGGGACACATGACTAACTGGATCAAGGAACTGACCTTCTTTTCAGGACATTTCTCTATCGAGGAAAACTTCCATCTCCTTTGTAAATTTTCAGGCAAATCCATCCTTTACAAACACTAACACCAAGACGGGGAAGGAACCAAGAACATAAGACCCATGGCAGACTTAAGCTCAAATGCTTTGAAGTAATTGCGATAGCACCACATCTTTGGTTGCCACTCTGGCTGGATCCCTAGCACTCCTTTGCTCTTGGAAAAGCTCTTCTCCAAGAGTTCCTTTATTTTTTTATAGCCTCCGTGCTCCTGGAGTCTTAGAATAGAGAAATTAGAGCTGACCTCTGGGTACCTGCAAAGCACCTCCTGTCTCTCACTTCTTCGTTTCACGTGAAGTCTTTTCCCCTCTCTTTCAGCCTCCTTGCCAGAATAAAGACAAACGGCAGCTTCTCTGTTTCCCTGGCTGCTGCAGTCCTCACCGTTAGTCCCAGTTCACTATCTAGTGACGTGTCTCCATAGTGACTCTTCATTTGCCAGACTAGCATTACACAGCACAGCTCACATACTACAGTTCCAGGGCTATTTCACATTTCCCAAATAGGACACTAAATCCCTCGCCCGATGTCGTTAAACTGGGGATCTGACAAAGCGCAGGCACCCATACCTATCAACACAGCTGACTTCAGAAATTCCTGAACTGCAGTGCTCTGGAGGCTGGGAAGATGAGCCAGGGAAGGATTACCATGCCTTACTCTTCTGTTCTTGCCTGGTCCACTGGGCTAGATATTTGACGTGCCCTGTTACAGCATTTCTTATGTTCTCAGGCTAAATAGTGACCCATAAACCCCCCGCTAACTCCCAGGAATCTGAAGGAATCGTCAGCATCAGGACTTTAAGTGCCCACAGCCTTGTTACAGCTACAATTTCCTGCACACTTCGCCTGTGTAGTCTAATCCAGACCACAGCACAGGTTAAAAATGCTGACTACAGGACACAAAAAACATTTTTAAAGAAGAGATAGTAGCCATCTTGATGTTGTTAGAGGATGGTGCTTCTCAATCTGTAGACCGATGTGCCTGTGAAAGACAGCTAGCAAAAGCAAACCTACCTTCAAAGCGCACTTAAATTAATGACGCGGGACTCTCCTTCACTGGGAACTTTAAAAGAAAAAGTTTAGGGAAATTTTATCAGCATAGGTTGAAAAAGTGTAAAAGCTTTTAGGCGTATGGATAAGCCACTCACTGAGAAGCAGTTACACCCTTTCTCTGCCTGGATCCATGCTTTGACAACAGAGACAAGCATCTCAACTGCAAGATCCATGCTGAAAGAGAAGAAATTGTCACTATTTCTATTGATGCCATGCCACCAAGTAGCAAATAATGCAAAATTAAGAGAAAGACTGCTTTGTCAAGGGGCAAGGGCTTGAACTGAAAGAGCTGTGGTTCTGGGCTCTGCCCCCCGATTTCTGGGCTCTTTATCGGGTGATTTTTAATGCAAAATTCACAGTAGATGCAAGCAACCTGGTGTCCCACCTGGTGGCTCCTTCCCTGCCACCCCAAGCATGAGTGGGAGGTCCCCACGACAGACTCCTAGAGATCAGCTACATTCACCTCAGTTATTTTTCAGTACTTCGGGCCAACAAGCAACCCTGTGGGCCACTCGTCCCTCTCCGCCAGGGAGGATGCCGGCAGGCGCAGGACCGGCTCCAGGCCCTGCCCCGCTGCAGGTCGCGCCACGCACTGGGACGGCAGGCGAAGGGGGCAACAGGAGAGCAGGGAGCGGGAGAGGACAGGGCTGCTCCCCGTCCCCCTTTTAAAGCACCCA
>NW_009258386.1:681824-692761 GCF_000687185.1 Egretta garzetta
GAATGGCGGGGGGTCGCTGCAGGGCCTGTTGTGGCGGGAGCGCTGAGGAGAACCAGGAGCCCCGGAGTAGGGAGGCCCGCCAAAAAGCCCATCGCTGGAGGCCACGAAGGGGGAAAAGTGTGGGGGAGCCTTTTTTCCCCCGCGTTTCCAGGCTTTGGAGGGTGCGAGGAGCAATTGGAAGAAGACAGTTTATTGTTTCTCAGTATTGGCGGGTCCCCCGCCCGAATCAGAGAATTGCTAAGCAGGGATTATACTGCAGGATTATGGGGGGCTGGGGTTTTTACCATCTCGATTTCTGCAATCTGCGTGTTGGGTGACTAGTACCGTGTACTTTGCCTGCTCTCCCATATTTATTGTTGAAGGTGACTTTTGTCCCAGCCACGGCAGGTCTTAACTGCTCTTCTATTCCCTTTTCTGTCCCTTGTCCACATTTGGTCTGCACCCTTTCGCTTCTCTTCTTCTCCTTTCCCTGCACGCCAGTCTTTGCTCTTTTTTGCTGCTTCATGTTTTAAATTCTTCACCCCTTCTCAGGCTAGAGGTGCATCTGCGATAGCTTTTTTCCAGGCTGGGGAAAACTGTTATAGTGGCGCTTCATTCCCTTGTTCTCTCCCCTGGCAGTGCTGGAGGGAGGAACAGAAGAATATCCTGTTGCTTACCACGCGCAAGAAGAGTGGCTAAGCCTCTTCTGCTGCTCTCCTTCATGTCTTTGAGAATCTTTTGTCCATTGAGGAGAGCTGTAGAGAACTCGGCAGCTTTCCTGCACAGATCCCGCCTTGGCAGGCACTAATCAGGCATTTTGTTTGCAGCAAAGCGTCCGCTTCTGCAATTTGGAAGAGGCATAGCACTTGTTGTGCCGTTGCTGGCTTTAGCTACAAACAGGCTACTGTCACTCATAAACAATTGCAAGATTTGACGGCATGGGCTGCTCTTTTCTGGAAACAGAAATGAAGTCATGGGGACAGTGAAATGTACCAGGCACTTGCTAAAAGGACTGGACTTTCAAACAGGCCAGTGCAAATAAATGGTGTAGAAAGTTGCAGAATGCATGGAGCTGTGGGAAAATACACTAGAGTATCTTCTCAGTCTTCTAAATAACCTTTAAATAGTATTCCTTGTAAAATAATTGTGAAATAACCACAAATTTTAATTCTCTAGCTCTCTGCTATGCCAAAAATAATATCACTGTTGTGAATTTTAAAGCCTTTGTGGGGAAAAAAAAAAAAGTGTAGATCACCAACATCTACACTTTGAGATGGTTTCTCAAACATCTTGTCCAAAATGTTACTTCAGGAGCTGTCATAGACCTGGTATTGGTGCAGGGACTGCTGTATTTTGGTCTTGTTTTCGTGTGTAGGGTTGAAATGCAAGAATAAAGAACGAAAAGATAATAGACAAGAAGAGGACAAAAAAAAGTCCTGGCGGAACCGGAAGGTCTAGAAAGTGGTACAGTGTTTGTGTGCTGAATGGAATGATGAGGATTGGCAGAGACAATTAGAAAAGCTGGCAGCAAATTATAGTGAAGGTCTGCGTTGATTAGTGGGAAGGTGCTAACTGGGATGAAGCTGGGGTTGGACTTGGTAACCCGATGCAGTTCAGTTTGTTTAACACCCCCTTCCCCTCCCACACCATTTCGGAATTTCAGAATGGTCCTGGACATCACTTCGATGGGCATAAATTTAAAATGTTTTGAGTATGGGCAGTAGTGTTGCTGGATATCGTCTGTTCAGTTGGCCACAACCTGAACTATAAATAATCCTTTTTATTTGTTTCCTGGTTTGACGTTTGTTTTGCTGGTGCTATGCTGTATACTGTGGGATTACTTGAAGGACCGGCTTGCAGTAAATGTTCTTCAATAAATGCTGTACAACTCCATCTCTGTGGTATAATTAAACCGATTTGCACTCAGATTATTTAGGAGAGCAGTTGAGATAAGAATGATCCAACCTAAATGGTGTGTGACTCAAGCACAGTTCTTCAGTGTGCTTAGGGAAGTGAGGCTGTCATGTTTGTGGTGTAGTGTCAATGTGAATTATGGACACTTAATAATATTTTTAGTTATTTCTTTGCAAATTCGTTAGAAAGGTATCCTGTTGCAGTAGATCGGGGTTTGAACAATGTCATCAAGATACATACGAGGAGATAAGGTGATAGGAAAGATGAGCAATGGGTGGCAGCCTTCACTGGTACTCTTCCAAGAGGTGTCTTCAGGAAAGACCGGCACTTTTGCCAGACGAGTTCTAACATTTTCCTGGCAGGCGTAAAGTTTCTGTCTGAAACTTTGTACTAAGCCTGCAGACTTCAGGAAGCTACTGTAATTTGAGATGCGTCATATTTTTATTGTGTTGCTGTGTTAACTCTGAAACCCGAGAGTGATGATGTGATGTCATCTTTAATTTTCACGGTGTTGAAAATCATATGGTATGCTAGAAAGCAGGGCTGTTTTGTAGTGTTGCCTGTCATCGTTTATTTGGCATGTTGGTGGCTGGAACAGTATGCAGCACAGAGAGAACATCACTCCCG
Source organism: Egretta garzetta (assembly GCF_000687185.1). NCBI lineage: Eukaryota > Metazoa > Chordata > Aves > Pelecaniformes > Ardeidae > Egretta > Egretta garzetta. The sequence continues at coordinate 684,345 of NW_009258386.1, forward strand.
TGTTCCTTTTTCAGTCCAGCTTTGTAGTGAAGGGCCAGTTTACGATTTTCCAGTGTTGTTCTTACCTTCGTGAATATTCTTTATCCTAGGGAAGTGAAATATGTTAACTTGGTTACTTTTATTTTCTCTTTTCCAGCTAGTGGAAGTGTTAAAGACACCTTTGTTGGAGCCAGAAATGGACAATACAGGCTTTTAAAAATAGTCATTGACAATGGTTAGTCTAATTTAAATCTTTTTCCCTGATTCTTTTAGATATTTTCCTAGTTGTTTTAGTGACCTACATGTACAATTGTTTAAAAAGCAAAACTGCAAAACTTAATGTCACTAAGGTCTCTCATATACAGCAGGTAAGATTTAAGTTTTGGTGTTGCTAAGCTTTTCAGTACAATGCTACTGTATTTTTGCATTTGAATTTTTCTTCCAAATGTCATCTCATACTTTACCAAGAATTGCTGTGTATTTAATATGGATAATATAAATGAGCTTACGCTTATCTTACTGAAAAAAAAAAAAATAGAGGAAAAAAAATTCCACACCTGTGTGGTGTTTTGGCACTTTGATTACTTTCATTAGACACAGAGATTCTTACACAGCAGCTAGTCACTTTAGATGAAGTATAAATGTTATCTGCCTTTTATACTGGGATCAGCTGCATGTAGAAAGTCCTATCAAAGCAGATGCTTTAGTAACCTGGCTACACAGACAATGTCTTTAAAAATCTGTAACTTTGTACAAATTTTCAAAGCTAAACCCATTCCTTAAATCTCATGTATAGGTATAAATATAAAATTATGTAATTTCTTGTGGAACTTAAGTTTGGTCTTTGAACTTCTTGGCAAGTGATCAAGGCTGCAAACATTGCAAGATAGAATGCATCATTGTTTTGGGTTTTTTTTTTTAATAGCAATGATGGTTAACTGTATAAGACACTTCATGGTTCAGTCCATCTTTTCAAGTATGTCAAATGTCCACCTTGGGTTTTTTGTTCTTTTTAGATTTCATTCGTTTACAGTACACTGAAATTCCTGTTAGCTGGAAAAAGGTATATGTATGTACATGTTTATACACATACATACTTTTATTGTTAGGTAAATAACCTACTGTTAACTTCTTTGTGTTTGCTTTCCTTAGGAAGCCTTCTGACATTTTAATATTGCTTTCCTTAAGGAAGTGACAGTAGTAATATTATAGGCGGGTCACTGTGGTAAATTCTCACTACAACAAGGTAGCAAATGCTGGCATACCATTGATTTTTTTTTTTTTTTCCCCCATTAGGCAAGGTAAAACAATATGCTTTTGTGTGTATGCTACTTTTTAATACAAAATGAAGCCTAGAAATAAGATACAAATGGAAGACATTCCCTGGGCTTTTTTTTTTTTTTGTGTGTGTGTGTGTATATGCATTTTGTCTGTATGTAGAAGCAGAATCCAGTCTTTGATACTGTTCTCCACGGTTCAGAAAGAAACCTCTGAAATTCACAGAATACTGGAAGAGAGACAGTTGCCTCATCTGTCTGCAGGAGCTTTCAGCAACTGTCCTTAGCCACAGATAATAGTCAAACTGGGTTCTGCTAATCTGAGTTAGTAAGAGAAGTTTGCTGCTGGGCAATAGAGTTCCACTGATTGTATTTTCCTGTCCTAAATCCAAATGAGTGTAAAGCCACCTAGAGTTCAGAACTGGCAAGTACCTTCTGAACTAGGTGTACAACTTCAGCTACTTTGCATCTAATTCAGAGAAGGGCCAAACACCCTCTCTCTGAGATGTTCATGTTCTGTGACTTACTGTGGTAGAGTGCCTTGCTCTGGAAGTTTTGCTGTAGAGGCATTTGTATGGTGTACTTTTGTCTGAAGTTGCAGCAGTTAGGTCCTAGACTCTTCAAAAGATATTTTGTATACTAGCTACTATGATGATCCTCAAACTGTTCCAGGATCCCAAGGTATTTCTGTTTTGGTTGTGGGGGCTAGTATTTATTGCGAAGCTGATAAATGTTTTGAAAGACACTACACAGGTTGCCCAGAGAGGTGGTGGAGGCCCCATCCCTGGAAACATTCAAGGCCAGGTTGGACGGGGCTCTGAGCAGCCTGATCTAGTTAGCGGTGTCCCTGCTCCTGCCAGGGGGTTGGACTAGATGACCTCTAGGGGTCCCTTCCAACCCAAAACATTCTATGATTCTATGATTCTATGATGATTCAGAGTAGGCCACAAAAATGATCCGAGGGCTGGAGCACCTCTCCTGTGAGGACAGGCTGAGAGAGTTGGGCTTGTTCAGCCTGGAGAAGAGAAGGCTGCAGGGAGACCTTATTGCAGCCTTTCTGTACTTACAGGGGGCCTATGAGAAAGTCAGGGACAGACTTTTTAGCAGGGCCTGATGTGATAGGACAAGGGGTAATGATTTTAAACTAAAAGAGGGTAGATTCAGACGAGATTTAAGGAAGACTGTTTGTTTTTTTTTTTTACAATGAGGGTGGTGAAACGCTGGAACAGGTAGCCCAGATAGGTGGTAGATGCCTTGTCCTTGGAAATATTCAAGGTCAGGTTGGATGAGGCTCTGAGCAACCTGATCCAGTTGAAGATGTCCCAGCTCACTGCAGGGGGATGGACTAGATGACCTTTAAAGGTCCCTTCCAACCCAAACCATTCTATGATTCTGTACTAACACTTTCCTCTGGAAGCTGGGATGTAATTCATAAATAAGAGAAAAATCTTGTTGCTACAGCTGTTCACATAACTAAATCTCATCTGAAGTCTTCTATACAGACTTAAGCCAATTATACATAATAAACAACTTCAGTCATTTAAAGACACCACAGTTATGAAGCTGTATTAGAAAGAGGTTTATCTACTTACATAGTTGAGTTAAAGTAATTAGTAATAGCATATTCATTTGAAGCTCTTTTCTCTATATAACTGAGTTATTGACTCCTTACAATGAGTACAAACACTAATATGTTATAGCGAGAGCATCAATAATTCTAATGCTAAAATTTAAAAGCTTACTCTCCTCTTGTTTCTAAATAAGTATTCCAATTTAAAAATAAACTAACTGACAGAAGACAGTTTTTATTTCCATTCTGTGTACATTATGCTAAAAAAACTAGCATCAATCTTACCCCTTCAGATCAACGAAGTTGATGACAACCAGCACATTACTTCTCAACTATTTGTATTTGGGTTAAAGTAAGTTAGGGTTTGAACATACACAGCTTTTGTAGGAATTCATCCACTTTCACATGGACTGTTCTTGACTTCCATTCTTGTGGACATAATTATGAAAGATGAAGTGTTTGATTAGCTGTTTATGGTAATTGCTAATTTTGAAAAACAGTATTAACTGTATTGTTGCTAACCTGTAGCTTTGGTTATTGGTTATAGAGCAGCTTATTGTGGGATCCTCGAGGCAGCCAGCTGGATCATGGGAAAAGGATTATGATGCCTTTGTCCTTCCCCTTCTTGAAGACAAGCAACCATGTTATATATTATACAGATTAGATTCTCAGAATGCTCAAGGATATGAATGGATCTTCATTGCATGGTCACCTGATCACTCTCCTGTAAGTAACAGTCATCACTTCATGCTGTTAATGATTTTTCAACAGTGCCGTTCAACCTGAATCCTAGACACGAAGGAAAAGAATTTGAGGAATGACGCATTTCCCAACCTTCCCCTCACTTTCCCCCAAGAAAACTGGGAAACTATCTTACTTGAAGCTGGTTGAGGCGCAATATCAGTGGGTCTAGATGGAGTGCAGCTGATCCAATTTATTTCTAGCCTGACTGGAGGAGACAGGATAATGGTTTTGCCCTGTTTGTTTGTCTGTCTTTCTGTCAGTGTTTAATGAAAATTCATGGGAGGATATAGGACAGAAATCTCAATGGGTATTATGAGAGAGAGAAGGATTATAGTGTGAGCTCAAGCTGTTTATTCTGTTTGGCTTGCGGGCTGCCCAGCTGGCACTCGTGGATCTGTGACCTGCCACAGAATATATTGTTTCTTAGTCAGTAGTTAAAGAACATGAGAGGGAACTGAGGTTAGAGTTAAGGATTTCTAGGAGAAATTGGGATACTGTGTACAGGTTCTGGGAATGTGAAATAAGGGAAGACAGAAAGTAAAGCTATTCCCATATTCCTGCTACTTTCTCTTAGGAAATAGGCAGAGACCAAGAGTTAGAGTGCATAGAAGAGATTATGTGGAAAAAGTGAGGATGGCATGATGGTGAAGTAAGGTGGGAAGATGGGACTGCTGAGAGAGGAATAAGTGACTACATTAGATAGAAGTTGATAGGGAGCAAACATTAGATCTTCTGCCTCTAGGAAATTTCATTTCTCCACTCCGTAGTTGAACCAAAGCTACCTGGAGTGACTATCCAGATAATGAGTTATTTGCAGTCTGCTCTTTCTCTATCTGTTTTATCTATTAGTACACAGACCAGTGACAAAAGATCTAAACAGTTTTAGGTTTTCTCATTTAAAATTAGTAAAAATTATGTTGACTTTTTTTTTTTCCATTAAAAAAAAGCTCATACTCTTACTAAAGCTGCAATTTAGTTTTGGAATTACTTTGATAATAATGCATAGTATTATGCCCTTGAGAATTTAATAGCATGTGTTAGTATCGTGATCCAGAGCTCGTTCTGTGGAGTTTATTAAGAATCGCAACTTCAAAATGCAGTTTCAACACTTAAAATATTTGTTCAAGAAAGATGTTTGTTAATGGATGTAGTACACCAACATGCTAGATTCTCTGTGTACACCACAGGAAAAAAAATAACCCAAACCAAAACAACACTGTTTTATGATATGCTAGGTTCGTCAAAAAATGTTGTATGCAGCAACTCGAGCAACACTTAAGAAAGAATTTGGAGGTGGTCATATTAAGGATGAAGTGTTTGGAACCGTACAGGTATGTTTTTCATTTTAAAGTCAGCACATTGATTTTAAGTACTAAATATAGTAAATGATGTTACTGGTATGAATTTGCAGTGTTTCTGCTCTTTTTTGATTAAGGAAAAAAGAGTTAAAAGCTATGTGTATTATTCCAATGTTAAACTGTAATTGCTCTCATTTAAACAAGTAGCTAAGTATATTTAACAATTTAAGGGTAAGAAATCCTTGTTTCAAATGGCTATGAAAACTAAATAATCTAGGAATAATAGTAGCATCTATTAATCTCACTGCATGCATGTGTATCCTCAAAAAGCTGTGATGCTGTAACTTTCAGGCCAATTTGGATGTATGGTTCTGAATCAGAAGTGGGCTAGAACAGCAAGCCATTAACATCTGAAAACAAATGTTTTTATCTCAAACCAAGGATATTAAGCTGTAAGTTATTTAGAATTTGATGATAAAATGTAACTCAAGTCCATGGCTACCATCTTAACTTATGGAAACAGAATTTTAGTAGCTACTAATTTGTTCAATGAAAATACTCATAGTTGACTGTTCAGTTATGGTAAGATAATTGGAAAGTGCATGTATGAGATCCAACAAACTTCTGAGGAATGTTGAGAAGCCTGCAAGTGCTGTGTATGTAATGAAATATGAAGCTATTGTATTACCTTGGTTTCTTTGGGAAATAAGTCTTACATGGTTATGTTGTCAGCCTGTTTGTCAGACAGACATCAGATGGTCTTGGCTTTTTAATCCATTGCCAGTTTTGAAGGAATACAAGTTAGAGTTCTTAAAGATATGGAATTCCTATATCTTTCATGAAAAATTATGATTACTTAGAGATCCAAATTATCATTCCCCTTTTCCTCCTTCAGCAAATACAGAGTACAACAGTTATCTTCTGTTTGGCCTGTTAATTAGTACATCATATGCGCAAATCTGAACCAAAGCATTGCCACTGTTTACACAGGGAGCTGATGCTGAAAGAGGGGAAGGACTTGAAGATTTGGGGAAGAATAGAGGATATTGTAGTGGGGAAAATACTGTGGAAGAGACATAGGACTTGTCTGTCCACCACAAAAAGCCCAAGGACACGAGGCTAATAATTCTGCTGCTCACAGAGTAAAAAATTTTTTATATGCAGCATTAACCTGTGATGGAGGCTTCATTATCTTAACAAACAAAGAAACCTCTCTGGAGGGGCTGTATTCTAGAGAAGCAGGTAAGAGAGTGGCTAAGAGGGTTTATTGGTAGAGGCTGGATCAGTGGGCCGAGGCCAACTGTATGAGGTTCAACAAGGCCAAGTGCCGGGTCCTGCACTTGGGTCACAACAACCCCATGCAGCGCTACAGGCTCGGGGAAGAGTGGCTGGAAAGCTGCCTGGTGGAAAAGGACCTGGGGGTACTGGTTGACAGCCGGCTGAATATGAGCCAGCAGTGTGCCCAGGTGGCCAAGAAGGCCAATGGCATCCTGGCCTGTATCAGGAATAGCGTAACCAGCAGGAGTAGGGAAGTGATAGTGCCCCTGTACTCGGTGCTGGTGAGGCCGCACCTTGAATACTGTGTTCAGTTTTGGGCCCCTCACTACAAGAAAGATATTGTGTTGCTGGAACATGTCCAGAGGAGAGCAACCAAGCTGGTGAGGGGTCTGGAACACAACTCATACAAGGAGCGGCTGAGGGAACTGGGGTTATTTAGTCTGAAGAGGAGGCTGAGGGGTGACCTGATCGCCCTCTACAGCTACCTGAAGGGAGGCTGTAGGGAGGTGGGGGTCGGCCTCTTCTCCCTGGTAACAGATGATAGGACAAGGGGGAATGGTTTGAAGCTGCGCCAGGGCAGGTTTAGGCTAGACATTAGGAAAAACTTCTTCACCGAAAGGGTTGTCAGGCTCTGGAATGGGCTGCCCAGGGAGGTGGTAGAGTCCTCATCCCTGGAGGTATTTAAAAGAATGATAGATGAGGTGCTTAGGGACATGGTTTAGTGGTGGGATGGCAGGGTTAGGTTAAAGGTTGGACTCGATGATCTCAAAGGTCTTTTCCAACCAAAGTGATTCTATGATTCTATGTGATATTTTTTCTTGCCCGTTCAATCAACTAATCTCTCACTGCCACTTGCACCAACCCATTAGCAGTCTATGTAATATGTAGAATTTGGCCTGAGTTGTAGGGCTGGATGGAAGTCTGAGCTTCCATTTCAGTTGTAAGGAAGGAACGTTGCATTTGTCTATTACTGTTATTTCAGAATTTGTTTCGGGCACTTAGAGGATGAAGCCTTTTCTGAAAAGTTTTTTCTAAGTTTATTACATTACACCTTAATATATCTCTAAATTGTTGGGTTTAGTGTCTTTATAAGCTTCTTAATTGTAGCTGGCCTCTAATGTTCATCTGTGTGAAAATCACAGCTTCTTCAAAGTGTTCAAGTCACAAACCTCACTCAGAATCTTGATCATCAACATCCAGTGGGTTAGTCTGTCTTTATTTTGTTAGACACGATGATGGTTTAGTTGCAACCAGCTCTGTTATTCTGGTGGAACCTGCTTGTGGTCCCACCTGCTACTTCACATGTATTAACCTCAATACCTCTGGGCTCCTGAAACAAGACCTAATGGAATATTGGCACTGGAAATTATATTTGAGAAGTTCTGCCTCTTTCAGAAAGGGAAGAGCTAAGTAGGAGCTTTCTATTTCTCCTCAGAACTTGAGTATAAAATCACATTCATATGATTGCATGAAGTCCTGCCCTTTTCTGAGTGACCACCTTAACTATAAAAACATAACAGTATCTGGTGTCAACCTCTTTGGAGAGGGGCAGAACTGACACTGAGTATTAATGAATTCCCCAAAGTGGTTATCAGAATTCATCACTTCTGTGATGTTGTATCCTAAACTATTTGCAGTATCATGTGCTTACTCCCTGTCCTAAAGTAGCATTTCTGTCTCCTATGTTTAGGTAGAAAACTACCAATAAGCACTGGTCTGAGCATGTGAATTTTATAAGAAATTAGATTATTGTAACTATTATTATTATTGTTGTTGTTGTTGTTGTTGTTGTTGTTATTATTTATTAGAATTGTGGCAATTCTGTGAGGTTTTGTCCAAGAAGGCTGAATAACTTCATGCCCACAGTCTCCATTATGCTAATATTTGAATTAGCAAGGTAATTAGGGACTGCTTGTGGAAATGCTGCTCACGGTACAATTGGGTACAAGAGCAGCCCAGTGGACCCTGCTGTACAGGAAGATAAGATGAATTTGCAAATGCACCTACACTTGTAATCCATTCAAATAAAATGACCATAACTGTATGGGAAATAACTGCTTTTTTCATGCTGCATAGAGCATCTTTGAAAAAAACTTTGTTATCAAAAATGATCAATATTGATATTGTGTTTTCAGGATGATGTTTCGCTGAACGGGTATAAAAAATATTTGATATCACAGTCTTCCCCTGCACCTCTGACTGCAGCAGAAGAGGAACTTCGACAAATTAAGATTAATGAGGTACCTACAATGTCTTTAAGTATGGGTGGGA
>NW_009258386.1:692797-707239 GCF_000687185.1 Egretta garzetta
GTAGGGAAAAAGCCTTTCTAGGATAAAAAAGGGCAGAACAGAAAATAGAAAGTTTCATAAGGTGTGAGTGGATGAGAATGTAAATTTATCTCTCAATGAGTTGAGATTACAGGGTGATGGTGGCTGGAGTTGAAGTGGCATGATCTTGCTGAGTTTGTAAGGCCTAATGTCCAAGTCAGATGCCTCAGAACTGCAGAGCTTAATTGTTGCAACTTTGACCCTTATCATGCTTTTAATATCACTGGATATGCTTCATTGTGAAGAGTGACTGAGCACTGGCAGAAGTTGATCAGAGAGGTTGTGGAGTCTCCATTTTGGAGATATTCAAAAGCCATCTGGACAGAGACCTGGGCAACTGCCCCTAGGTGGCCCTGCTTGAGCAGTGTGGTTGGCCAAGGTGACTTCCAGAGGTGCATTCCAACCTCAACCATTCTGTGATTGCCAACATACACTTCCCATGGTGGCAGAAATTGTAGAGAAAACACAAAATAGCAAGTGTTGCAATGAATTGTTGCCAGGAGCATTTCAGCAGCCTTGTCCCTAGAGGAAATGTACTTAGCTTCCAGCACCACTGCATTTGTCTTTAAGACTAAGAGAAGGTGAATGGAATTCCAATAAAAATAAAACAGAAATCCAAAACAAGTAGCCAGTCATTTTAAGAGACCGATTTCCTTTTGCTACAAGTGCTTTACAGAAAAGCCTCTAACAAATGCCTTTAACCAAATAATTTGATGATTGCCAGCTAGTTAGTGACTGAAAAATTTCAGAGGATTCCTTTCTCGCATTTTTCCTTCACTTGATCACTGTTTGTGTTCAGACATGATTTAAAATAGGTCATGTGCTGATCTTACTAGTTCTTTAGGCTTGTATTTTACAACCATGGTACATGTGTTTGAAATATGGTTTGTTTCTGCAGCTGGGTGCCAGCAAACCATCGTGTTAAATGCAGCTCTTTGTCTTCTCTAATGTTTTCACTGTTCTGTGCTTTTGCTGCAACTTTGTTGTTTATTGACTTTTTTTTTAGTGGTGTCTTTTGTTATTTTCCATGTCTAATTTTGATTAATCCAATATAGAAATGCATTCGTCATCATCAAACACTGCATTTTACTTGAACATCTTTAAAAAAAACCCAAAACAACACTAATGAATGTAAAACTTCTGTGGTATCAATGATCACTTCTGGTATTAGTATTATCTCTTATGCAGTACATACATTGTGTTTAACAGCTGATTCATACAGATTAAAAACTTATGTGCTATTATGAAACTTCAGCAGCAATAACTGTACTTTTCAGAGATACATAAACTGTAGGTTGGTGCCATTTCGGCTTTGTTTGAAGCATCTTGCAATACATTAACTTATGTCATTTCTCTCTTCATTGTTTCAAAACTATGAAGCCTGTAATTAGACTCAGAAAACTAAAAGCTTTCTGATTTAAAGGAAAAAAAAAAAAAGTTTTCCGTATGTATATTCTTTCATAATTACCTTATGAAATATTTTACTGGGTCAGATCAAAGGATCACCTAGTCTGCCGTCAAGTCCCAGAGTGAACAAAAGCAGAAATTTAGGAACGGCGTAAGAGCAGGGCAAGGCAGCCATGGTAATTCCCTTGAATACTCTTCTGTTGCCTCACCATTTCCAGACAGGGATCATCCTGAGCAACAATGATGTTCTTAATGGGTTTTTAATCCATCATCTATTCTTGTTGGTTTTCTAAATCCATGTAAAGTTTCTGTTGGCCACAGATCCTATGGAAGTGTATTCCACAGTTTGACAAAGTACTATGTAAAGAACCACTTCCTGCTATCTACTAGTTTATCCCTACAGATTGTGTGGGAAAGGCAGAGAAAAGTCATTAAGTCATTCCTCAGTTTCCCCCTCCCCTTTGATAAAGCCAAAGGTATCCCAGAAAGCCAACTGTATCCTGGGCTGCATAGAAGGAAGCTGCATAGAAAGAAGCAGGTCAAGGGAGGCGATTCTGCCCCTCTACTCCACTCTGGTGAGACCCCACCTGGAGTGCTGCATCCAGCTCTGGAGTCAGCACAGGAAAGACGTGGACCTGTTGAAGCGGGTCCAGAGGAGGGCCACAGAAATGATCAGAGGGATGGAACACCTCTCCTGTGAGGAGAGAGTTGGGGTTATTCAGCCTGGAGAAGAGAAGGCTCTGAGGAGACCTTACTGCAGCCTTCCAATACTTAAAGGAGCCTTGTAAGAAAGATGGGGCAGACTTTTTAGCAGGGCCTGTAGCGATAGGACAACAGGTAATGGTTTTAAACTAAAAGGGCATAGATTCAGACTAGATACAAGGAGGAAATTTCTTACAATGAGGGTGGTGAAACACTGGAATAGGTTGCCCAGAGAGCTGGCACATGCCCCATCCCTGGAAATATTCAGGGTCAGGTTGGGCAGGGCTCTTAGCAACCTGATCTGGTTGAAGATGTCCCTGCTCACTGCAGGGGGTTGGGCTAGGTGACCTCTAAAGGTCCCTTCCAACCCAAACCATTCTATGATTCTATATCCATGGCCCTCTGTTGTATTCCTTATCAGTTCTCTCTTCTGGGCTGAAGAGTCCTAATCTAGGTTGGTTTTCCTTCCAAAGAAGGCACTCCATACTTCTGATCCTTTCACTTTTTTCTGCAGTTTTTCCAGTTCTGCTCTGTATTTTATGAGGTGGAGGGATGGGGAAGGCAGAACTGCATGTGGTATTCAAGATGCAGGCATGTTACTGATATCTACAGTGCGTAATGATGTGTTCTGTTCTCTTTTTCTAACAACTCGTAACATTTCATTTGTGGGTGGGGAGTGTTAGGGTGTTTTTATTTTGTTTGGGGTTTTTTTTGCCAAGACTGGCCACTGGGTTTATAGTTTCAGGGATGCTCAGTGTGACCTGCAAGGTCTTGCCCCATCACCATACATGTAGAAAAGAGGGGTTTTTTTCCCTCTGGCGTATGTTCCTTTACACGTACAGGAAATTTCATCTGCCATTTTATCCACCACTCAGCAGCCATCACATCTTATAGAATCATAGAATCATAGAATGTTTAGGGTTGGAAGGGACCACTAGTGGTCATCTAGTCCAACCCCCCTGCAGTGAGCAGGGACACTGCTAACTAGATCAGATTGCTCAGAGCCCCATCCAACCTGGCCTTGAATGTTTCCAGGGATGGGGCCTCCACTACCTCTCTGGGCAACCTGTTCCAGTGTTTTACCACCCTCATTGTAAAAAATTTCTTCCTTACCTCTAGCCTGAACCTACCCTGTTCTAGTTTAAAACTGGTGTGAATTTAAAATCTCTAAGTGACTTAGGTGGTTTTGTTTTACTTTAATGGTCTGAAATATGTTGCAGTATGGATAAGTAGATTTTGTTCATTTTCTTAAATCTGAAGTTATGCTGGGTTACTCTCTTCCATTGCCTGTCCCCACACTTTACAGCTGTTTTTTATGTTTGGGGTTTTTTTTCTACTTGTATTTTAATATGGTTTATATAGTACGGTTTTTTATTACAGTTTATTTTTTTTGTGATGCCTATCTTATGTTTATTTATCAGGCTTTTATGCAGATATACTTTGCAATATTTTTTATATAACCTTTTTCACTAATAGATCAATCTTTATACAAATGTAAGCTCTTCCACCTGCTTTCTTCTCCCCTTTCCTTGTTGACAAGCTGTTCTTAAAATGTGGAGTATAATTTAGTGTTGCTCCAAATATCTTTGTTTTTTATTTTTTTAATCAGTTTGTTTCATATTTCATTAGCATCTCTCTTTAATTAAAGCCGAACATCTTCTAGTTGATAGATCTAAGACCCACACTTCCCATTTTTTACATTTTTCTGACTTGCTGCTTCATCACCGATCTTAAGTGTACTTGTGAAATTATAAAAGGAAGTCAATATATCCAAAAGCTAATACTTAGACAATAAGTTCAGACTTGGGAAAACTGGAGGCCAGAGCCTGTTTTGAGAGAAACTGCATGAATATTAAGATAAACATAAATTCTTGAACAATGGCTTTAAAATAACTATTGTTTTCTCTCAAATAATTTGTGACTGACATAATTTATGAACAACTGTCTAGCTTGCAGTTACCCTGGATTTTTTTTTACTTTGTGTTAGTCTTCTAGAATTAAAAACTTAAGATTTTGTTTGGTTGTTTCGTTTGCTTTCTTTTTGGCATAGGCTTTTGGGGGGAGCGTATTAAAGCAGGAAGGGAGGGAAGTTGCTAAATTTTCCTTCAAGAAGATCTGTTTTTCTCATAAGATATAATTTCTCTATCTTCCTCCAAAAATTTTGACTCCCTAGAAATGACATTTGCATGTTTTGATCTAAAATTTTTCAAGATACAACAAAGTTTATAAGCAATATTGTCAGTTCAAAAGCGTAACACAGCATATGAAAATCAAGCTCTTTTCTCCTGGCTTATTGTATCTTTATACCAGAATTTAACTTAGAGCTTCTTTACTGAAATTTGAGCCTGTTTTCCCTCTGATGATTCTGTCGGCTCTGCAAAGCTAGTTGTTTCAGAGGTATGAAACTGTTTAGACGTAAGCAAGCAAACATGACCTGTAAATTAAAAAATGCAAGTCTGTTGTATATGGGGATGATGGTTTAGGGTAGTTTATTCTCAGAACACCTACTGCTAATTCTGTGTGTAACCATATGCAATGCATTGTCAGCTACTATATGAAATCAAACAAATACTCGCAAAGGTTTCTCTTTACGTCTCAATTGACTTGTGTTCCAGGTACAGACGGATGTTGGTGTAGATACCAAACACCAAACATTGCAAGGAGTAGCATTCCCCATTGCTAAAGAAGCTATTCAGGCTTTGGAGAAATTGAAAAATAAGAAACTGAATTATGTACAACTGGCAAGTATAAAATACTTTAACTATTCTTTAATAGTAAGTATAAAATAGATTACCTGCACATTAAGCAATGTGCATTGATGACGTACACTGATAAATAACCATTCTGTATTAGATTAATTCAGTATTTTTTTCCATCCTGTCATGTTCTGTGGTTTGCTTTCTGTGTATTAACTATGCTCATGTTTTCTTTGTTAACAGCAAATTGATATGAAAAATGAAACTATTGTTTTGGCCAACACACTTCATACTGAACTTAAGGACTTGCCAAAAAGAATTCCAAAGGATGCTGCGCGTTACCACTTTTTCCTGTACAAGCATGCCCATGAAGGAGACTATTTGGAATCCATAGGTATGAGAAAATTTCCCAATATGAAATTTCATTGGCTTGTTTCAAGTACTTCAGTAATTTTGAGGCAGAGAGAAAGATGTGTCATAAAAGTAATCTGTCAGCATGAGCATAAATTTCAGAGTCATTTGGTTGTGAAACTGACTTGTGAAGAGTCCTTATGGTTAGAAAGTAGCGAGCTATTCCTTTTGATTATGAACACCCATGAATCAGTTGTCATGTGAAAACATAATGATACTGGCCATTCTCTGATCCCCCACTTGAAATGAAACACTTGCTGAAGCAAAAAGGATCCAGAATTGTGTTACATTTTTCCCTTTCAGACTTCATAGTTGATTTGCAATGCCTCTCTGCTGTAAATGATTTTATGATGCAGGTTTTGATGGAGTGTAGTTATGGTCTCATTTGTGGTTTTTTTTCTTGCAGTTTTCATCTACTCTATGCCAGGGTATACCTGTAGTATACGAGAACGAATGCTCTACTCCAGTTGCAAAAGTCCACTGTTAGAAATTGTAGAAGGACAGTTGTGGATGCAGATAATTAGAAAGGTAAGTACACTTGGTATACTGGTATTTTCTCCATCCCTCTGCTCCCTTCTTAGTATTTAGTTGTCTGCCACCACCTTCTGCAAGCAACGAAAAGTGTTGTATAACTATTGAAGTTTGTACTGAACTAGAAATACTTGTTGATGAAGCTTCAGATACAAAGTTAAGTCATGAAAGCTTTTCTCTGGTTCATAATTTCTACACTTTCACAGCTTTAATAAACATATCCTTGTGCATCAAGGGAGTGTTTGAGAGCACTTTGAAGGACTATTCAGAAGTAATGTGATTTCTTACTAAAAAGTCTGTCATATTTTGGACACAACACATTGCTGTTGTCAAACACTAAATTCCTTTAAAGCCAAGGTTATTTAAGGATTCTCAAAGTAATTTCAAGCTCCAGTTCTGGAACTGCTATCTTAGGAGTCCTTGATGGGGCAAACAAGGATTTGCAAGTAAGCTGATCTTTTCACATTGTGTAGATTTTACATAAGGAGTAGGTTGCTTCTCACCTCCAGAGCACAGTCCATAGGAATGGTCTGTCTGTGGAATATGTGACCTACATTCCTAACACTTGTGCTGTAAATTTAGAAGAACTTTGAGGCTTGGTTTCTGTGGGGATTATGTATACCTAAAAAATAGCAGAGTTAACACTAACCATTTTTACTGTGGTGACATGACTTAAGTAGATTATCACTTCATGTTTTTATATGTCATTATTTCTCAGAAATTTCCTTTCTATAATGAAATAAATGCACAGTGTGACTCCTGGAATTCCCGTTGACATATTTCTGAAGCATGTACTTATAACAGCAATACCGTGGTTGGCAAGTCCATCAAGTGCTATAGTTGGCAGGCCATGAAGTGCTGAATGCTCAGCAGAGCAGGGCCAAAGCATTTCTCTGAATTCTAAATTCCTGCAATTCAAAACAGTGGGGTTTGGCTTGAGAACAGTACTTTCTTTCCATTCAGGTTTATATGCGTAAATTTTAAAAACCAAGCCCCCCCCCCCTTTTTTTTGTTCATTAAATTTATTTTAGCTCTTCCCTGGCTTGAATACTTGATTAGTTGCAGTAGCCAGCTAATCATATAAGCTGTTTGTACTCCTCCCCTTCTGTCTCAAGAGACATGTATGCACGTTGCTTTTACAATTACTGTTTAAAGCACGTTCTAGTGAAATACTTTAATTCTTAAAATGTGGTGATTATGTTGGGAAAATGAAAATTTTTTATTTTAGAGAGGAGTATAAAGAAAGGAAATTGTAGTTCTGAAAGATCGCGTGCTGCTTTCTTTTATTAAGGAAGTTACTTTATAGAGGAGTAAATAAGCACTCGTTTCCACATGGAATGTGTACTCCTCGTTAATATTAGAATCATAGAATAGTGTGGGTTGGAAGGGACCTTTAAAGGTCATCTAGTCCAACCCCCCTGCAACAAGCAGGGACATCTTCAACCAGATCAGGTTGCTCAGAGCCCCCTCCAACCTGGCCTTGGTATGTTTCCAGGGTTGGGGCATCTACTGCCTCCCTGGGCAACCCATTCCAGTGTTTCACCACCCTCATTGTAAGAAATTTCCTCCTTGTATCTAGTCTGAATCTACCCTCTTTTAGTTTAAAACCATTACCCCTTGTCTTGTCACAACCGGCCCTGCTAAAAAGTCTGTCCACATGTACAGCTAAAGCCTGGGACAGAGGAAGTTTCTTGGCATATGTACTGTGCAGTTGTGCTTATATTTCAGGAAAAATATTTAAGTCAAATCACACTTAATCCTGGTAAGAGTATGGTGGATTCTCAGAAAAACTATCCAAGATTGCTGAGGGCATTAGGCACAAGTTGGAGAACATTTCATGCTGGACTGAACATTATTGCACATATGGTTCTAATATAGCATTTAGAGCTTCAGCAAAATTTCTAAATGTTTTTAAATATGTCTTTAAGATGACTATGATAAATGTTGGGTTTTTTTCCCAGATCGAAATAGATAATGGTGATGAGCTAACTGCTGACTTTCTCTATGAAGAGGTTCATCCAAAACAACACGCTCACAAACAAAGTTTTGCTAAACCAAGAGGTCCTGCAGGGAAGAGGGGAATACGAAGACTGATTAGAGGTCCAGCAGAGACTGAAACGCCCAGTGATTAGAAACTGTTATTTGTGTTTGTTATAAAATACTACAGTAAGAAATGAAATGCTGGCTTTTGGTAATGAACTGAAATCATTCCATTTGTAGTTGCTAGGGAAAAAAAAAAAAGCTCTTTTTACTCTTCTGACCTCAACACTTTTTTATATTGTTACATGATTATATTTCTGTTCACCATGTTTTATGACATGTGGAAGAGCTAATTATGTTAAAGCTAGAAGAGGAAAACTAAGCTAGTACCCCTTTATTTTAAACTAGAATCCATTATTTAATAGCTGTACATGCAATCATAAACTTTGCAGACGTAAGACTATTAAGCCCACGTATTCTGTGGGTAAGCTGCAGCTGTATGCCTAGATAACAAACCTGTATTCCCACGAAGTAGCCTCTTGAAGCCCCTACTACTTACTCCGTGAGGAGAACTGAAGGACTATATAGCATCGGCCCAGATAAATCTTTATTTTTGCTTGTAGCTCTTATGGACAGTAGTACAACAGGAGGTTTTTTTTCTGGTTTTGACATGATACCTTGTTGGGTTTTGTTGTTGTTTTGTTTTGTTTAATAGAAAAGGTAAACTAAAACCAGTTACCCATCAATTACCGTAAGTGTTCAGGAATAGCTGGATATTTTCCTATGCAAAAGCACAGTGGTCATTTCAAATTTATAACTAATTTTGTGGAATTGTCTGTTAAAGAAATCTGACATAAAACCACTATAGCTTGTCCAGACTTCTATACCACTTGTAAGGCCTACATACTAAGTACTGAATGACCAAGTAAAAGGCGATTAAAAGTGCATGAGTTAGGATACTCGGTAGATTATGGAGCTGCTTTCAAAGCAATATGCTTAAAAGTTACTAATAAATAATGGATTATCTGTACACTTGGATCTAAAACTGTGTA
The DNA here is from genome assembly GCF_000687185.1 of Egretta garzetta. Lineage (NCBI taxonomy): Eukaryota > Metazoa > Chordata > Aves > Pelecaniformes > Ardeidae > Egretta > Egretta garzetta. The sequence goes on from NW_009258386.1 coordinate 701,595, forward strand.
AATTCAGTAAAAATTGAAATGGACTTGCTTCATAATGGTGAGTTACTCTTGAGATTCTAGTGTGTTTGCAGTATCAGCTGCGATTTTAACTTTCAAGGTATTCTGAAAATTACTTTTCCTAAATGTTTGAACTTTAATAGTAACTTAAATCTGTAACAAAATCCAGCTAGGTCTTCTACAACTGCTGGCAGCACCCAGTTAGGATTTTGACCTTTTTTATTTTTTTTTCTTTTTTCCCCCCTCCCCTTCTCCAAAATCCTAAAATCAGCGAGAATAGTCTAAACTTGATTGAACCATGAGTAGTGTGTTTAATAGGAAGAGGAAGAATAGATTAGTAAGTGGATTAAAGAAGAATTAGATATGAAAATCAAGTATTGAATGACCTTAAATATTTAAAATTGTGCAATGAGGCAAATGCTAGTGGATAGATTGTATTCCCCAGTGGGGACTTGCTTTTTAGTGTCTTCCATGTAAGCTTTGCGGTTTTTTTCAATTATTATTTTTTTTAAAGCTACATGGGAGTTGCAAGTCTCACTTCACTGCATATTATCATAGGCGCTGGGTGTACACGTTACGTAGCTGAACCACGTGTTTACCTGGTGGAAGATAAGATTTTAACCTGCTTTGACACTACTAGTTCATGATAAAATTTGTTTGATCTTCTATATTATTTTGTTTGGAGACACTAGCTTGTCATTGACGTCTGAGATTGCACTATATAATTTGAAAATTGCAATAGTTGTTGGGTTTACTGTGTTGTTTTTTTTTTTTTATACACAGTAGAAATTTGAGACCTCTGCTTTTTTCATTTAATCTCATACACTACATCGATGCAATTCGACAGCTCTTGATCCCCAGCTAACCCCCTGCTCGCCCTTCACTACCATGTTCTTCCACTGCCTCTTGCCTTCTCCCTCTAGGGCAAGGAGCTGATCTTTGGGGTGTTTCTTCTATGGTACTACCTGTCGGGCAAGTGTCATCGTATTTTAAACGTGGCTGATGTGTGTGCAGCTCATTGTGCACTGTAATTAAGTGTATTTTTAGTTGAACTCTGAATCTTTTCAGCACACCCAATTCACTTTGGTGTTTGGTTTGGGGTGGTTTTTTCTAAGGAAAACCTTTGAGTGTAGCAGTTAAAAATTACTGCTAGAGGGTTTTGTGTTTGAATTTAGTATTCCTGCCCACCTGTCAGCCATGCCGAGAGCGCACACACATTTCTACACTTATTAGAGCCAGTAAACAAGTTCAGCTTTTTAATACCAAATGTTTCAAATAATGAACAGTTTGACCTGATACAATTACGTGCATGCTGTGTTTTGTTTTTTTTTTTTTTGTCCTAGCTGTCCCAGGTAGATGAGGGTAGGAGGTAGAAAGCTTAATCTTGGAGGATGGTGAGAGCTGGTTAGGTGATTACATGAGGGAGTTTATCACGAGCTGCTTCAGAGTTCGGCCCAAACCAGACATTGTATGTTATCTTACTTGAAAATATTCAGTGGGGGTGTCCAACCCTCTGACCAGCCAGCAGAGAGCCACGGCCTGAGCGGGTTTCCCCCTCACCTTGCCCCTAAGAGAGAACTGTCCGAAGGCTGGCGCTGCCGACTGCTTCTCCGGGCCTCTTGTAGCTCTTCTCCTGACGAAGCAGTAAACAGCACCTGACCTTTTTGTGAGATCTGTCACGTTTACATCAGCGTAGTTGCCTCGCGTAACCCAACTGCTGCTAATGAATGTTCAGAGCCAGCACAAAATGAGGGCATTAACAAACGTTACTCCTTTACTGCCTCTGATCATTTAATAATTGAAAGTGTCCACTCAAAATTGTTGAAAATGCTTCATAAAGCCCAGAAGCAATGCAGCCGCTTGCAGTTAACTCACAAGCTATTTAATAGTCATAAATTAACATGATGGGGAATTATTTTTGAAATGTTTATGTTGCAAGGTAGGGAGAATTTGATGTTTTAAAACACTCCTATCAGAGGGTTGTAAAACTAATCAAGGTAATAATTGCTCTAATACTAGGATAAATACATTGATAAAGGAAACTTTTAATTTACACTATGTATTCAATGAAAACCACCTTCAGATGCTAAAATTAACTAAATTTACCTTATCTATTTTGTAATTTACTTTATAAATAAAGATTGATGCTTTAGTTTGGTGTTGTCTGAATAATTTCATAATCTCTTTTAAAGAAGATCTGTATTCTAACATCATGATGTGTAAATTAACAGGGCTAGAAGGGAGTATAGAAAAAGTGGTTGCAGGGTAAGAAGGGAGGTGGGCAGGAACGGATATTCCTGGCTTTTGCCATCGGAGAAAAAAAACAGTACATTAGAAGCGGCTCCTTTCCTGTTGCCTCACGGCAGCAGCACAGAGGCCCCTGTGGCAGGATCCAAGTGCGTTCATCTCTTGAGGTTTTCATGCCTTCAATAATAAGCCCCTTCAAAAAGTTCTTCTGTGCATTTGAAGTGCTGAAGTCGTTGATTGGTAACTTAACAGTTCTATTGCTTGTTACTTGCTCAGCATGAGGTAGCTAATTAAACTAATCAAATGATGTTGTTCCATTTACTGGTTTTTTTTGTCTAAACTGGAAGTGCTTTGCTTGAAGTCTTCCCAATGCCCTCAAAATTCAAGCTGAAAAGAACATTTAGTGGTTTGGCTTTTCTTTTAACTGTCCTGCCAACACATCCCCATGGGGAAATCGGTGATACGGCAATTTTGCAGATGAAAGAAGGAAATGTGAAGATTTGTTGAACTAGGATTTAAGAGAATAATTTTAACGCAAAATGCTGTACGGGAAGAAATCTGTCCCTCCAAGAGGCCCAGGTGCAAGATAAGAGGAGGGGAGGGGCTAGGCCTCTATCTGACTGTGAACAGTGGAAGCAGTTGTATTTGCCTTTTGGCCAGGGGGTGTTAAATAAAACGCACAGCCAGCCCGCCCGCCCAAACACAAAGCTGAGGCAACGCTTCCTGTTTCAATAACATGAAGTGCTATGGCTGGTAAAAGGTGTGTTGGCTCAAAAGGCAACTGGACAAACTGATCAAAGAAAATTTGATAGAGGCATAGTAGCTAATAAGGACCTCATCCTTTTCCAAGCTCCTTCTCCTTGCACCCTGTATATTTAAAAAAAAAAAATAAAGTTCCCCTGGAAGTGAGCTAGCTTTACCTAATTACAAATCACCTCACGTTTTCATTCCTCACTAGAGTACTACCTAAATGAATTCAAAACTTTTTTTTTTCTTTTATGAAATGGTAGCTAATGTGCCTCATTTTCAGTGAGTGAGGGGAAACTACTGCCAAAATGTAGGTGCCGGCAGCAGCACCACAAGCAGTCATGGCCTACTAAGACAGAAGAACAGGAATGCAGAAGCTTGTAGCGAGGATCCTCCTCATATTTCAAACATCATGGCTGGTGCATAAACAAAATTATTCTGCCACACGAGAGGCAAAGAGCGCTGACTGGGGCGTTATTACAGCAAACGTGCATCAGAACGACACCGTGGGTGCGCTCTGGCTCCAGGGAACAGTAAAAAGCAGGCATGAATGAGAAACCTTTATGTAACAGCTGGACGAGATGTTTAAAACTGAAGAAGGGCTTAAGCAGGTTTTATTCTGATTTAGCTTTGTAGCAGCTTTTTTTTTCCCCGCCAGCCCAGGCTCAGAGCTGTACAGGTTCATCCCACAGAGGGAGGTTAGCAGAACCTTATTATCGGCAATGCAAGCAATGTAAAATGCCTATTGTTTCCAAGGCTCCAAGCTTTAATAGCAGAAGCAACCTTAATGCAGAGTTGTTATTTATGTTAACAGCTTTTCACAATTTATGCTCGATAAAACTAGAAGCTGTTTAGGTGGATGCTTTTCTTCTGAATTAAACTATGTTTTAAAAGGCAATACAGAATAAGTTGTCAGCCAGAGATCTAATGGTAAAAATGTAAGTGTTAGAAAGCACATGCGTTCTACAAAGATACGTGTATCTGCGAATGCAGTCAGATTGTTTCTCAAGGTTTCTTCTTTCTTTGATAATCATGGAATTTCAAATTTAGCTGTAAGCCAGACTATTTTCCTACCCCTGAACTGTCAAGGAAATATTTGTGAGGTGCAAAAAACCATTTATATGCAAATAACCTCTCTCATTGACAATGGTAGTATTTCCATACCTACTTAGTCCAAAATATCTGGAATCTTACTAGTCACTGTCATTCCATTTTTAGTCAGCTTTGATCTGTCAATGTCTCTATTTTAGAAAACTTTCCATGTTGCATTTTTAAAAGTTTATTTTAATATTTATTTATTAATATGCATACATACATTTAAAAAAAGCTTCATTATTTGACTAAGGAAAATGCAGAATTGGTCTTAGAATTATTTTTCTGGCCCCTTTAGGAAAATATACCATCTGTATTTATAATCCATACGGAATCTTCTCCTAAAATGTAAAATATTCAAAGTAGGTACGAGTCTTCCTACGAACAAAAATTAAACAGTTTGTCATCATACAGTGCTCACTGGAAGAAAGCCGTACGTATTTTTGCATTTGCACTGGAAGATAATTATTTTGCTTGTGAATCCTTGAATCTGAAAAACAACCTAGAGTATGTCTTGCAGCATTTATCTGACTAAAACTAATCCCGAGAAGACTTTCTGAAAAATAGTCATATTCACAAGCACTACCAGTCCATTCACATGAATATGAACTCTCAAGTTAAAAAGAGAAAAAAGTTTGTTTTAAATGGGTACTACTATTGTCTTTTCCCCAAAAGACAACATAAATGCCATTTGTATCTATTTAACGTTGTCTTCAATAGAAAAATGTCTGGTACACCTGATCAGGAAAACAATTTGCAGGAAAAAACCCCATTGCAGTCTGTTACTGTCACGTGCCTTTGCAGCAGACATACTTGATACTTGGAAATCAAAAGAATCAAATGGATTCCAATACAGAAACACATTTAAAAAGCTGTGGAGAAGATGCACCAGCACTGCAATTTCTTAATACAAAAAAAGTTCTCTCCTGTTGAGAGCCCAGTGGCTAAGAATATGTGAAAAGGCTGCTCAGTTAACGAAAATAGCACAGCGGTGACAGGCCACCAGCACACCTTAGGTGCAGACCAGAGATTTCTGGAAAACACAAAAGCTGATAAAGTCACACTAAATACTAATAGAATATTTGCTACTGGTGTCTACTCCATTTCAAAAACATTTGTCTACCAGAAGAAACATGCATCAAGTTTTTATCTCTTGTAGATGCTGTTGGACCTGCAAGAGAACAGACAGAAATATAAATAACTAATACTGTAGCCACACACACGCACATACACACACACTCCTCTTGTCTGAAAGGCTACATACCATCTTAATGTCTGGCCTTCTGTTCTTTTTCTCATTCAGACACTGACCAGCAATTGAATACATTTTATGAACTGAAGGTGCATCCCAGTCACTCATCTTTTCATCAATGTAATCCTCAATAGTTGCTTCCTCATCCTCAATTTCATCTTTGATACTTAACTGCAAGAGTTTAACCAATGAGTAGATAACACTGTCAGGATCTGAATGTTATGTATGCCACACTAACACTAAACACACTAAAACTTGCTTTTGAGCGTTCGTTTCCTTTCTCAACCACTTTCTAGACAAAAAATTACGA
>NW_009258386.1:707250-718960 GCF_000687185.1 Egretta garzetta
TATAAGGTTATACATTTTTATTACAAATTATTTCTAATTGAGTTAACACAAGATCGTAAAGCAATTTTCTTTAAGCTACATCATACAGCTTTAACTTTTCTCCAAGTTCAAGGCTCAGTTTCTTAGTATTGTCTCTGTTTCGAGAGAGGCACAATCAATGAAGTATTTATGTTTACTTAATAACCCACAAATATGCAAGCTTAAGTGGGAATAATTTTTCTTTCTGTCAACTTTATAAAGCCTCCTTCTGTCAAGTAATGCCTTCTGCCACCAGTCTCAGTGGCTGCTACGTCTATTCCAAAGGAAACATCTAGTTTGAAATAAATTTTTAAATCTGACTCCAAAGCTCTCCAGCTCCAACACACTTGAAACACATTACCTGTAACCACAAATACCGTCTGAGGAATACCTCAGGCAAGTCAGCATGGCCAATGAAGTAAGAAATAAAGTCAGTGAGTAGAGGCAGGTCTTCTGACTTCCTTGGTGGGTCAGTCTGAAATTGCTGACTGACACTCAACTACCCCAAAATATTCAAAGCTAAGGATGCCACATTTTCTTGTGCTCACCATTCTCTTTATGCTCCCAAAAGTACATTACAAAGAGAAACCATACCAGTCAAATCACACTTTATATTCCTTTTTAGATCCTATCTCTGAAAAAGCCTGCTTCAAAAAAATGCCAGAGCCTCAAGATTCAATTTGACAGGGACTGAGTTCTGCAAGGTCTTTGCAGAGCTCACTAGGATAAGTATTACTCCAGTAGACACAGCTTAGAGGAAAAAAAAAATGCTATTAGTAGTACACGGGTATTCCTAAAGCTGTGAAGAAAGTGATCTGCTATCAAACAGTATGGAACAAAATGCACCCAAACCCCAATGCTATTTCATACTTAGTAAGTCAGTCTTCGTGTAAAAAATATTCTAGGAAAACCTTGCACTAAGTAATTCAGAATTTAACGTTAAGTTAAATGAAAGGCTAAATTAAGAACAGCCTTGTAAGATTTTTAAGTCAAGACAGTGAACTCCTAGACATTAGTTTCCTAATTAGTAGACTGAATTACTCATTGAATAGTAAAAAAGAAAATAAAATTCAACCCACCCCTCATGCTGAAAAAAAGCCCTTACATTCCAAACTTCCCTAAGGTTAAAAACACAAGGTATTTGCAATTATTAATAAAGTTGAAGAGGATGAAAATTGACACAGGAATGGTAAGAAATGTAAAGAACCATAAACAAACAACTGAGATTAACTGTTTAAAATGTTCTGGTGAATGAGGAACTACCAGGGAATCTGGGTATAGCAGGAGTATGCTCATAAAGCATAATGGTATTACAATAAGAAGCAGTACCAAAACGAAGAGAATTATACTATCAGATCGGAAGGAGATGACCTTGGGGACTGAACAATCTTTTACCAGCCAAGAGAGAAATGTTTCAGCCTCACCTCTAAGACAAACATTGACACAAGAGCTGTTTTCACAATCACATACTTTGATGACTAATTTGGTTGTCTTGGGACCTGTTAACTGACTATGACTTCACATAAAGTGATCCTGGAGCAGGGGGAGGGAAGGAGAAAGCAAAAGGAACATACCAGTAACTGTGGCTCCCGGTTTTCATCTACTGGAGGAAGACCTGTTATTATTTCTAGTAAGACCTAGGAGAAAAAAAAAAAAAAATCAGAAGAGAAAAATGAAGCCTAGAATAATCCTTAGCATATACACCACTTGCAAAAAGGAGCATGACCCCAGTCTTTCAAACAAATGCTCACAGGATCTGTACTTGTTCAAAGATAGCTCTCTGTACAACTGACTGTTGTTCCTACCTTTGTTTTCATTAGCTGTTATTCGCAGTGTGGCATATGAATTTCAACGCAAGTTTTTAACACCCTACATTGTGTTGCTTCAAAGCAAGACTGAAGGATCTCCAAAGTATTAACAGTATCTGGCCCATCTCCCCATGAAACCAAATGCCACGATGGAAGTCGTCAATAGTGATTAGGGTCTTGGATCTATTCAGAAGGGATTCATTATTCTCCCAAATATTAAGCTCATGTCTTTTTTGGACTCAGCTTTAAGGCACATCCCATACGCACAGCACACTTTTGGTGCTTAAAAACAGTAAACCACACTTTATTTTGGAACATTTTCTTTAAAAAAATTTTTTTTTCCAGCCTGAGTTACATTTTTGTGCAATACTATGCAAGAAGAAACAATATTCCACATTACTCAAACTACATTTAGCTCGCACTTGGAATGTTCTTTACTCTGGTCTTTCACATGCAAATTTACATTTTAACATAATTATCATAATCATCAGCAAATTCAATGTTTTAATCAACTTATTCAAATTATTTTCAACCAAAGTTTAGAAACACTATCTTAGGAGCACATCTATTAGGAAAAGGAGAAATGATAGATCAGAGCGGACTATTTCATTTCATATATTCTTGATTTTGTATACTTTTATCATTTACAAAAAAAAGTCATATACTGCTTCCCACGTTCTACTTACCACTCCAAAACTGAAGATATCAGATTTCGGCGTTATCTCTCCCCGCAGAGCTTCAGGTGCCATATAGGCTGCTGTTCCAACAATTCTTTCAGTCATGATTGTCTGTGTGAATGTTACAGATGCTCTTGCAAGTCCAAAGTCAGAAATTTTGGGCATGTATGTATCAGTTAATAAGATATTTGCACTGGGGGAGAGGGGAGGAAAAAAAAAGAAAGAGAAGAAAATTTTCCAAACCAGTACAGTAATTAGGTTTTATAACAGACTAGTAACTTTAATAACCAAATGCAAACTATTTTGACTGTTTCTTGAAATCTAAGATATTTATTTGTTAGTCGTATAACAAAAAATGCAAGAGTTAATTTTGTTGGAAATTGCTCAATTTCAAAATGAATTGCTCTAAATAAATCAAGAACTGGCTGCCAGGACCCACCCGTGTTTTCTCTTGTGCGTGCATGCATTAAAAACAAAACAAAACAAAAATCCAAACAAGGAAAAAACCAAACACCGCCCCCCACCCCCAAATCCTACAAATAGAAAAAATTCTTCTAAGAGGCCAGTCATGTTACACCCATGTTTTGGATGCGAATACCTTTTCTTTAAGAAGGATTATAGAAAATACTTAGCTCTGAACAACTGGTACTGGATCACCACGCAATTCTTAACTGTCTAATTCTCTATACTCAGAACTAACAAAAGCAGGTTTTTATACCTATTATCTAATAGGTCAACCATTACAAAGTCACATGCCAAATGAATACTAATACTCTTATTCTTCTCCTGGAGGAGAAACAGAAAATTTACTAATCCCAGAATAATGTATGTGCTGTGTTTCCACTTGATCTCCAGCTTTTACTTCCCTTAAAAAACCCTGAAGAACGAAGCTGATCTAAGAGACATTAACATTTTCATAAACTACTCAGCGGGATAAATTACAGCATAAATCTTCTACTGTTTTTTAAACTTGTAGCACTTGGAGCCATTTTAAAATGCTTGATTTAACATTTCTGTAATCCTCCTCATTTTCCGACCCCCTTAATAGCACCATAGGAAAACCACATAGCCAGCTATAACATGTAACACTTAACTAGAAACTTTTATTTTTAACTTCCCCTTCTTGTTCACCAAAGCTTCTCAACAAAATTAACAAAGCTGTAAGTTACAACAAACCACTTTGTATTGGAACTGCTGTAAATAGTGTTAAATGTAAGACCACTGCAAAAGGACAAACACTAGTCAAGGCACCATCCACCAACTGGTGTCATATTTAAGCTCAACTTCTAGGAGAAGGAAGAGGAGGATCACAACTTCATAAATCTGAGTTTCTTATCAACTTAAGTCCAAAGAGTGGTCACTCTTTTGATACACCACAAAGGGCACAAGAGAAGCAAGTTTTACTGCAACTGTTAAGCTTCAAGAGATAAATTATTTCCTGGGCATAACCGAGCCAAAAACCTATAGATAGCTCTGAGAACGCCCATTCAATCATGTCCCCTGTAGCCTACAGAGAAGCTGTTCTAGTGCATGCGTGGTTACAAATTGTCTCCACATGTCATAGCATAATGAAGAGCAAAGCAAACCTTAGATGTCCCTTCAACTAAGTTTTACTTGGGAGTGGCAGCACTATTAATACCACCAACCAAACTTACAAAACTATTCCCACTGCAACTGCAAGAGGTTGCAAAATGGAATCCAAACGAAAGAAAAAAACAAACCAAAACCCAATCCTGGAATAAGATCAACTCACAGCAGTTAGAAGGGTAGAGTAGCATAAGGTAAAAAACGTGTCCCTTCCAGGCATTACACTTGTCCAGAGGCTTAAGCAGGGAAGAAAGAAGAAACACAAGTTGTCAAAGCAGCAAGCACATTTTATGCGGCACCTGAAGCAAAAACTTTCCTTACAAGCTGGAAGGTCACAAAACCAAAATGGCCTACATTTAGCAGAGTTGCCAGAAGCCAAAAAGCTATTGAAGCATTCATCCATGACACCCAGCAGTCAGTTGCTCCTTCTTAACCCACACGAGGAGTAAGGCATCTGAGGCTTTTCTTCAAAGATTTAGACTGCGTTGGTATTTAAAAAAAAAAAAAAAACACAACAAACTGAGGTGAGACCTTATCACTCTCTACAACTCCCTGAAAGGAGGCTGTAGTGAGGTGGGTATTGGTCTCTCCTCCAAATAACAAGCGATAGGATGAGAGGAAATGGCCTCAAGTTGAACCAGGGGAGGTTTAGATTGGACATTAGGAAAAAAATTCTTCACTGAAAGGGTTGTCAAGCATTGGAACAGGCTGTCCAGTGAAGTGGTCAAGTCCCCATCCCTGGAGATATTTAAAAGATGGGTAGACAAGGAGCTTATAGACATGGTTTAGTAGTAGACAGGTACAGTTGGACTCAATGATCTTAAAGGTCTTTTCCAACCAAATGATTCTATGATAAAGTGTAGCAAGGGGGGGGGGAACAAAACAGAAAAAAAAACTGAAAAAAACCCCAAACCCTACAATAAAACTCCCACCTTTTCTGAGCTCTGATATCCCTGGAAAAATTTCTGGTATAATAAACAAATGAACATACATTATCCTTGAAGAACCCTGAACTTCATAAACCTGACTGAAGTAATTTTACTGTCATAATAAAGAGCAGTAAATCAAAGGAGACACTCTGAAGAAATGTTCTAGCAAAAAGAAAAAAAAAAAGGTGGGTCTTCATCTGAAAAATTCCCCATTTAAGAGTCATTATGTTCTTTCACAGCAACTTTTTCATTACCAGCAGCTGTGAAAGAACAGAACTTCTGGGTGTCCTTGCAGCACTCAAATAACTATTTGATAGTAACAGATTACAATAGCCTCATAATTATCTTTAGAAGTCTGTACTGGTCATGTCCTTGTGGCACAGACAAGATTATGGTGATGGATGTCACTTGCAGAAAAGATTGTGCCCTTGACTGAAGCAATGCTTCTTGCAGTTTATTCTCTCTAAAATGACTTTAGCAGGGGGAAAAAGAAAAAAGATGGGGGAAAAAAAACCAGAGGAAAAAGGGAAAATGCAGCCAGCGATAGTCAGCAGCTTTTACCTTTTAATATCTCTGTGAATATGACTATTTTCATGCAAAAAGTTGATGCCATTTGCTGTACCTTGAACAATTTTACATCTTGTATTCCAAGAAATTGGTGGAGTATCATCCTTGAATAAGAAGGGAGAAAGGCAAGTACAAAGGTGAAACTCTAATATATATATATGCTCACATAGAACAAACCAAAACATATAAAACGCCCACAATCCAACTTCTTGTTATGTTTTGTGGTTTTCAAGTAAATCATTAAAAAGACTAATAGCATATATTTCACTTGGACAGAAATACATGCATTTGTCACATTCAGTTCTTCCCCTTGCCTTTTGCCTTAGATTAATTCACCCATTGCAAAAAGCATTCTTGATAATATGTGACTCTGACCCTACAAGGCCAGCTGCACTGCAAAGAACTACCTGTATCTATCACATCTTCCAAATTGTATTGGCACTGATACCAGAGCCTTTTTACCCAAAGCAAATAATTCAAAGCAATCAACAGTTTTTACTAACAATGAGAAGTCAGTCTTCCAGTGGTTTTGGATTTACCACTTCTCAAGAGTTTAGCTTGATGCACATTACTAACTAGACCTCGCAAGTGAGGGCGCCTACATTTCAAAACCACTTCTTAATCTTGTCAGTGGCCAAGGGAAGAGGATTAGAGTATCTCATCATTCTACCACCTCCCTCATCTGCTCCTCAAAGCCCAGTCAACAAGATGACATAAGCAAGTCTATGCCTCAAACTCATCTAGTGAAGTCACAAAATTAAGTTATCAGCAAGAACACACATTCAGTATGCACATTCCTCGCTTATTCGACTTTCTGATTTACAGATTTAGATTCTTTATGATTTATAAGTTGGTCTCTTCCTTGTAAAGGCCTCAGTAATTTTACTTTAGCTTTCAATTACCACCAATCTTCTAAGCTCACTTGATGATAATGGCTAAAATGACATGGCCGAACATTTTCATGTACAACCTTGTCAAGCACTGCTCATTTCTACAGATAAGCTCGCGCTACCTTAAGTAAAACTTAGTCTCTCTTCTGCACTGATTCAGTTTAAAACACGTAAAACAATTGCAAATGTGTGCAAGCAAGTCATCCAAACCAATCTGAGACAGCAGTGCTATCAAACATATCAAGTACTTTCCCCAACCACTGCTACTCATTCTCATCCTACCACCACTGCTTTCCTGTTGGGGTAGAAGTACTTCTGCAGCCTTACAGAGGAAATGTGAATATTAAAAATTTTTTTCATCGAGTATTTTTTCAGTCTGATCAGTTCCCTAACCTAGCTCTTTTCTGACTACTAAATGCTTGAGCCAGTACAACAGGAAATCAGTGCAGAAAAAAGCAAGATATAATTTTTTATGTCTGGGACCATGGGGGGTTAAAGTAGCACCAGGTTAAGATGTTTACCAGATTACAACCTCATTTGCTTAGTATAAAGCAGATTTTTGAACTCCTTCAACAAGCTAACATGGACATTCATCTACTAGGTTAAGTCTGGCTTAAGTGTTGATATCACTCCAACAAGCAACTGTTTGTCCTTCATACGCAGAGTTGCCTCACCAAAACCAAAGCAACTTATTATTTATTAAATGCCAAGGCTAGAAGATACGTCATTTGATAAAAACAGAAGAAAGCATTGCATTTACACAAAATACTAACTAAAAACCCCAGTATTTCCCGTTTATTTGGGCACTTCAGAAAGAGATACGCAGCCTATGAACACTGTGTTATAATCACTATCACAAAGGCAATGAAAGGGCAATTTCACAATGCAGAATCTCAAGAACCTGGAACAATACTGCAGCACCCTCTGCTCCGCTCCACGCAGGCACAGCCAGCCCAAGCTCCTGTGCCACTTCAGGTACTACTAGTACATGACATGGTACTGTCAGCCTGCTTTGACTTTAATGTGTCTACAACATTTGTATAAAATGTTATCGGAAGAATAGTCGTTACCATGTTTGTCTCCTAGAACACAGAAATAAGTAGGCCATCACAGTTCAGTACTGTTTCAAAGACACTTCATAGGTACCCATACTACCCATACCCATACACATACAGCAAAGACAACCGGAAGCTGGAAAAGATTTTACTTACCAGACAAGCAAGTCTATCAAGCAATGAACCGTTGGGCATGTATTCGTACACCAGACATGGCTGAGCACCATCACTTGAGAAACCAAGTAATTCTACTAGATTCTCATGCTGACACCTATAGCAAAAAACCGTTATGCATATATGCTCTGAAAGACTCACAACATTTGAGGAAAATACAAATCAGAGGGAACTTGATTCCCAATTACTTGTTTCAGCCCTACTGCACATAGCCAGGTTTCTGCAATGGTGCTTTGAAACAGACAAAATACAGTCATGTTGTATATGAAACACTCTCACTGAACATGAAAATCATTATGCTAGAAAGACAAAAATAAGGGATCACACTAGCTAACTTGTTATCTGCCAACTTAGATACCCAAAAAAGGCTTTAATGACATCGTATAACACTGTACTCACTTTGCCATCATTTTTATTTCTTGATTAAATTGCTGTTTCAAGTCTTGAACACTGACATCAACCATCTACAAAATGAAGTATTTGACGTTAATATCACTGGCCATATTCAAATGCACAGTTGGTCATTAAAAAAAAAATCAGAATTGTAAGCCTTTCTTTAGGTTAGTTACATACAACTAACAACTACTTAACTGTTTACAATATTTCTTTTTTTACTCAACTCAAAAATAAAGTATCAGAACATGATTTTTAATTCCATGGAACACAATATTAATGGACAAATGGATTGTGTTTCAGTACAGTCACCAACTTACTTATTTTATTTCACTGCAGTTACCCATAAATAGCACCTACTCATTCCAAAATTAATTATTCACACAAACCATTGGTTATGAAGACCAAAATTCTGTGGCGATATCCATTTAGCTTGTGAATCGTTCATCTGATTCTGAAATGGAAACCTCCCTAGCACCCCTTCCCTTCTGTCACTTCTTGCGGGCAGGGGAGGGAAGGGAAGGGAACTGCAGGAGCACTCTGCTCTTCCAGACAACTTGCCTGAGCTACTCAAAGGCAAGACTTCATCTCCGGTGACTGTGCCAACTCACACCACTCGCGGGACTACAGGATAAGGGTCTCAACCCAACTAATGTTTAACATAGTGTCACTTTTTGAAGCGTATCATCCAACCCCTTCCACAGATAAACAAGGTCTATAGTACAATATACAGAGTCATTAAAAAGAAAATGCCCAGGACAACTCACAGCAACGAGCTTCTTGACAGCCACATTTCTGCCATTGATGTAGCCTTTGAACACAATGCCAAAGCCCCCTTCTCCCAGCTTATTACCTCCAGCTGATTCTGGTCGCGCATCAAAATTATTTGTAACACTTTCCAAGTCATGAAACAGAAAATTACGGAAATCTGAAAGACATATTTACCATTTAGCACAACTACATTTTCACTTAAGAACAAGTGTATTTGAATAGATTATCTGCTTCAGTTCTATTAAACCAAAAACTTGCTGCCATGAAGATCCTGACATAGTGGAACCCTACTTCCAGCTCTGTGATGAAGATACCAGAAAAAAAAATGAAATACATTATATATATATAATTAGCTATGCATAGTTTTCTTCACAGCTAGCACTGTAGCAGCCTTCTGATTGTATTTTTTGTTAATACTCGTAATACAGGTAACAGAAATTAAATGTGCAGCAGATCACAGAGCGCGCCACACTGTGTCAGATGTAAAAATATTTCTAGATCACATCATGTTTCTGGCAGCAATTCAGAAGTGGACCTTTAGGAAGGAAGAGACTAAACCATGTACTTTCCCAGAATGCTTTCTTTAGTCATCTTTTCTCTGACATTGTCACTTCTGACATGTAAAATCCAGCTTTAAAACACAAGGTGCTAAAAAGTCTACAAAATCAGTATTGAAAAAGAGCAACAGGATTATGTGTAGCACAAAATAAGTTTCAATTTAATTATCAGTCAACATTTCCACCAGAGTAGCTGCCTTACCTGGCAAGGTGCATCTCGCATTCAGACATCTTATTACCCAAGCTAAATTCAGAGCCACACAGAACAAGAGCAAAAGCAAGACGCCTTTTCCCATAGATGCACAGTGATGGGAATATAGCCATTACTCTAACGCACTGTTCTGATTATTTCACACGGGGTGAAGGACAGATCAGCAAAAAAGATTGTACTTAATTCTATCAAACTAAGCGCCTACCTGTGTTACTAGATTGTGAGCTGCTATTTTCTTGACTTAAGTAGGGAGGAGCTAAATGTTGCTTCTCAGTACTCTGAGCTAAAACAGGCTTTACAGATGCCACTTCTTTTTCCTGTATAGGCAGTTGTTTCTCATGTATAGGCAAGGTTTCCTGTGAAGAAAGAGGTAATGTAACTTCTTGTGCCATCCTTACAGTTTCTGAAAATGGAATTTAGAAAAAGCATTAACTACATTAGGAAACAGAAAAAAACCAAGTAACATTAATACCAGTATTTACTAAAATTGAGAGACACCTAAGTGTCATGAGAAGGTTATATTCTGCCACCATGTGTAAGCTGCAGAACTCTTATTTAAACTTGAAACTCTTGTTTAAACTGTTATTACAGATAATGGAAAATATATCCACTTTTGGTTATTTTGACCTAATCCTTTCTGATTTTCAAGTTACTGCGAAACTCTTTAGCATCTTAGAAAACTGAGAACACAGTACAAAACGTGAAAGAGTAACAGTTACCTGGAAGCAAGAGGCTTGCTGGTGCTAGGAATTGATTCCTAATCAGCAGATCCACAAGATCACCAACTGTACAGTTTGTTGTTCCCCAGTCATAAAGTAATTCACATGTGGGGCTCTTTCCCATTTGTACAAATGCCTCAAATCTCCTTAAAAGATAAATATAGACCAACATTAAAAAAAACCCAAGTGATCTCGAGAATCATGAAGAACGTAAAGAGATTAAAAGTAAATGACCTAAAAAAATATTTTAAAAAATTCTGAATGTATAGAAGTGTAATGCAGCTAAAAAACTCTAAAAAAAATTCAAACTTGGGAGGGGAAATATGCAAAATATGAGAAAAACTAAGGGAAAAATATGCATACGTGACTTCAAGATTTTGTCCAGGACTCATAATATGTGGGACTAACAGAGAAGAGAATGTCAACAAGAGACAGAGGGCAAGTAAGAGCCAGATCACATGGAAAAAAAATTTAAGCATTTTCCATCCATTTGGCATTCACACTTTACTTTGAATATTGCAAGATGGGCATTAAGCAGAAATTGAGATCCATTACTCTGACTGATTTACTATTATTATAGAAAGACAAATGAAGATTTAATGCTAACATCACCAGAAAGGCTGGAAACCCAAGAGGATACATTGGGTATTTAAAAATCTCATAACCTTTGAAATAGCTTATGGATTCAACAAGCCCTTCAAGGAACAAGGTGCTCATAAAAAACTGCTGATATTATTTCTAAATTAAACTTATTAGTTTTAGGTCTTGGGCTCCACACACTTGTCGGACATTTTCTTGGGAACAGTGAACTAGGAGTTACAATCCAGTTGCCTCTTGTGCGAAGATACACAATTAAGTCAATGTTTACTAGTCTCTAGGGTATAGAAAGTTACACATATGCCCGTGGCCCTAATTAATTCTAATTTCCTTAGTCAATTTTCTTTCGCTATAGCTTGTCTGAAAATTGAACTGCAGAACAATTAAGAGTAATTACCTTGAGTTCCCCAAGGCAACGGTACTGTAAGATGAGTTCTTAAGTACCCGTCAGCACGCGAACTGTGACAAGTTACAGGAATGGGATGGACAATGGTATGGGATGGACTATGGTATTTATATTAAACGGTTAATAAACATGATCACGTTCCAAGACTTCTATATCGGACCTTATATGCATTTGGTTGTATCTGCTGTCACCGGAGGGATTGGTTATATCAACTGCTAATTTCTTCCACCCTTCTTGCGGATCGATGAAATCTGCCAGCTGCCTCATGAGCCCGTAGCTAATGCAGCGGACGTACGTCGAAGGCGTTAGGGGCTTGCTCATCCTCACCTCCTGAGGAACACAAACGGCGCC
>NW_009258386.1:719025-787005 GCF_000687185.1 Egretta garzetta
CTACACCGCCGACACCCGTCGCTTCCTGGCGGCGGCGCCTACGACACGCCACGCCACGCCCCGCTATGCCCCGCGCGTCTTGCTTCACTTCAGGCGTGCCAACTGCATCACTTCCCCTTTAAGAAGAGGTGAGTCAACCTCCGACGACGCTGGCGTCACCGGGACGGAGACGGCGACTCGGTAAGGAGAAAGCGGAAGCGCTCTTCTCCCACGCGGCCTTCCCATAGGCTGCCCCCTGCTTTGCAGCAGCCTTTTCTTTGGTCGCTGATATTTCTTCCTCTCGCCCCCTTTTTTTTGGTTTCCCCCCCTTGCAGGTGTAGTGTTTTCTGGCTGGGCGCGGGGGGAGGCAGGGGAGCCATGCTTCGCTCCTTCAGCTACCTGACTGATCACACTGGCTTCTGCGGCACCATCAAAAACGCACCGAGTGACTTCGTAGTGACAGAAATCGAGCTGCCCGAACACTTACTTAGGGACGCGCGGGCTGAATCGCTTCAGAAAACCAGCGAAGCGCCGCTAGAACAAAGTACCCAGTGCCTGCCGCCACCCAAAAAGCCAAGAACGGAGCCTCCCGGCCGATGTGCCGAGGGCTGTTGCGGTGCGCCCAGGCCTCCGCAGCCCGACCCGAGCTGGGCAGGAGGCCACTGTTCCGCATCCCCTAACAAAAACCAGCATGAGGGTGAACCTGAACTGAAACCTGTCCTCGAGGAAGCCGGTATATTAGATTCCTTACTAGGCAAACCCATGAGTGAACTGCTTAATAAATTCGCTTGTGATCTGAAGGATGCGTGGGACGTGGAGAATAATGCCGATGCCGGCCCTAGGGAGTTCTCGCTGGGACCTATACTGGACAAGAAGAATCGAGCTGATTTACACAGTGCTGTTAGGCAGAAATTCCCCTTTCTAGTCACTGTTACAAAAGACAATGAAATGATTGTAAAGGGAAATGCTGATTACAGAGAACTTTCTCAGTTAGTGACTGAAAAGGAAACAAGTGATTTCTTTAAATTTTTAGATGCAAAGCTAGAAAATTCTACGTTTGCTTTTGAGCCTGATGGAAACAAAGAGCACAGAAAAGTAGTTCACCACTTCATCAGTAGAAAATTTGGAAAACTTTTAGAAACAAAGTCTTTCACTGTGACAGATGCCAATGAGCAGCCAAACATGTCAATACTGGTACGATTTCGAGAAAAAAGTTGGTCCAGAAAAAGGTCTGCTGGTGGTTTCCAGGGAAAACAAGATATTTATACAGGTAAATATTATATTTTTAGTGAAAGTGGTAGGTATTATGGTGTTCTTTAGTAAGGCTGAGACTCAGAATAATTTTTATATGATATATAGGCCTGGTTGACCCAGTGTTTGTGCTGAAATAAATCATTAATGCAGTGTAGTTATATCACGGGAGAATGAGATGGATGAATCAAGTTACTGCAGTGATTTTACATAAACTGTTCAGTGATAATGGTTGCAGTCCTGTTGGTTGTGGCGCTAATTCTGTGTTATTCCCTGTGTGTTAGCTTTCCCTTGAAAGTAATTGGGGGATTTTAGAAGATGCATCTAGATTTTGGAATAGTTAGTAAGGTCAAATTTGATTTGTGATCTCATTCCTTAAAGCAGTTGGTTTCTGATTGATACAGAGAATGTTCCTAGCAGTAAGACAATGCGTGTTCATTGAATTGTGGTGCATTTGATTAGATAGTATTTTTAAGGGCAGCAGGGGTTTTTGGTTGTTCCAGGAGTTTTGTTTACTGTATCTTTATTTTTCTTTTTCAATACTGAAAAAGCCCCATTTCCTTTAGTTTGGGGGCAGGGAGGACTGTTTCTTTGCAGTTTCTGTGCTATTACAGTTTGAAGGGAAGAACCTGCCCATCTGCTGTGGCAGAACGCCTATATGATTTTTAAGTGCAAATTCCTAATGATTCTGAGATGATTGTTTCAGCTTTCACCCTTCAGAAAGAAAATCTAGAAACACTAGAAGCAATCGGCTTCTTGGCTGCTGAACTTGGTGTTCTTCCTTCAGACTTCAGTTACACTGGCATCAAAGATAAGAAGGCTATCACTTACCAACCTATGGTTGTGAAGAAGGTGACTCCTGAGAGGTACTAACAATCTGGGTGCATTAAGTTTAGCACATATTTGTATATGTTAATAAGCATCAACGTGGTATGGTCTTCTGAAACATTCTTACTGATGTGTCTTCCATTCCACTGTATTAGAGCACAGTGGAAATGGCTTTAATATTTTGTGGCTTTAGGGAATATACAGCTTAGCGCTGAAGTCCCACAGTGTTGGAATTTAAGGAAAAGTCTCGCCTTTCTCTGATTTTTCATAATACGAATATACTGTATCTTCTGGGACAGTATCCTTCCAATTCGTGCCCATGGGATCCACTTTACAATTTTTTAAATACCATCCACTAGCTGGAACCACACAGGTTTCCACATACTATCAAAGTATTGGCTAGTGGTTCACAGACAACAGCTTAAAAGCTTTATACAGCTGCAAAACTGAAGTAAATCGCTACAAATACACTTTGGCCAGACACTGTGTTTGAGTGTGAAGTGTCAACTTCTATTGTATTGTCCAGTTTAGAAACATCAGATCAAGTGAAGAAGATATCACCAAACCTGAGGGCAGAGTATGCATTCTGAATAACCTGTCAATAATACAAGATGTGCCTTTCCGTTTCTCATTTTTCTTACTCTCTGTAGCCAGCACAGTGGATAAAAAATATATATTAAGTTCTGCCATAGTAATAGTAAAAATGCTGGAGTCAAAACCATAACTTTTTTCTTCCTCAGCTTTAACTTTTTAGTGGATTTTGATCTTAGCAACATAGTACACTTTGCAATTAAAGGAAAGTGGAATTTATGTTTTTAGGATTTGTTGCTAACAAAAGTATGTATCAATAGTAAAATTCCATTGCAGTCTGGGCTGTAAGTCCAGTTGTTCAAGAGATAGTTATCAAAACTTTGCATTAATGTTTAAATGGTTAAGCAAAATAGTTAAATGCTTCCAAGCCACTAGCGTAACAGGGAAAATAAATAATTTTTGTAAGTATATAATTTATAAAGTTATTAAAATATTGCTTGGAATGTAAGCTCTTATTCTGAAATTTGCCCTTGATTTGCATGATTATTACTTGTACACAAAAGAGCAAAGCAATTGAGTGGATACTCTAAAGGGCAAATGCTTGAACTGTCAGCTGTGTTTCCAATTACAAGCATGTGCAAGCACACCCAGAAAATCAGTGCAGTGAGTTTGTTTTTGTTAAGGCTGGCCAAGAAAGAGCAATTGTGTTTTGGACTCTGCTAGAGGACATTATTTTTTCTTCTTCTTTTTTTTTTTTTTTTTAATGAAGAGCAGATTTTTAGGACTGAAGAGTAAATTACTTGGTTTTCAATGAAAAATACAAAATTCAGTTCAATTGTCTTGAGAAAGTTAAATTGCTTCATTCCAATATCTTTTGAGCTACAGGATATAAGTGTAAATGAAGCAAGCATTTTCTGGACTTTAACTCAATTTTAAGACTTCTATCTCTGCATTTGGTTTGGTTTTCTCATAATAATCTGTTTTAAATCCCTCCCCCCCCCCCCCCCCCCCCCCCCTTTTTTTTAAGAGTTCTTAATTGTAGTGCAAAGGTGAAAACGACATTTATTAGAAGCTGGATAACTTCAGTAGAGGATGGTTCATAATTTCTCCCAATTATTTATGCAGGTTGAAAGAAATTGGAAGCAAAATGGAAAAAAAGGGCATGAGAATACACAACATACATTCAGCATGCCAGCACCTTAGACTTGGTCAGCTGAAGGGCAATCGCTTTGATATAGTTGTGAGAGATCTCAGCCACCACAGTCATGACTCTTCTGCAGATTTGAAAGAGAGAATATCTGAAGCAATGGAAAATGTTGAGGTAAAAAAGCCTCATGGTTGCCAAGAATGAATAGATATAATTCTGTGCTGTAAAAAAAAAAAAAAGTACTTTTAAAGAAAATGCTTGTAACAGCACAATAAGGGCATTCTTTCCCATTTTTGGTGCTTTTTGATGTTTTATGTCTTTCCTGCATTACTTAAGAAATCACAGGAGTAAAGCTGCCTTCCAAGGAGGGACCATAAGTGAACTCACTCTGTGTTACAGACTGCAGACCCCAGAGCAGTGCAGCAAGACAGATGAGAAATTTGGTAGCAAATGAGTATGGATAGATGAGCTACGGCTGCACAGACCTAAGACCAACCGAAGTGTTGTGTTTCACTGTGGCAGTTGACAGCATGAAAGAATACAGTTACCTGTATTTTTGGTTATGTGAGGAACATGCATGATTGGCTCAGATGAAAAGCCACGTACTTTCGTGGTATAAATACGCATGAAATGTCTGTAGCAGAGAAAGAAGATCCCCTGAAATTCAGTGGATTTTGATTGCTGTTTTCCTTAGGCCCTGAAGAAAACCTCATCTTCAGACATTCTTAAATCACTGAGAAAAGTAGAAGGAAGTCAAGAAAAAGAAAAAATTTAGGTGTTTTGTACAGCAGTAATTTTCTTGCCCTGTCCAAGTAATAACCATGATACAAATTACTTTAAGAAGATTAATCCAGGAATAGACTTGAATGAAAACTACACAGTGTGAAAAATACATTACATGTACTTTGGAAATTAATTTTATTACTGAAAAAAGCATTCAACTGGTACTGTAACGCTTTTCTCTCTTTCTCTCTGCTCTGACTGTTTTTTGGTTTGCTGTTTGGAAAATGAACACAAATTCCTACAATTGTGTGTCCTGCTTTATTAGGTTTAGCTTACTGGTCAGATGATGAATGACAAAAACAGCATGTGTGTTAATCCAAAATATGTATTTTTCGTGTTCCATGAAAACAAAATTGCGTATGGGACCTAAGGGTGTCCAAAGCAAGGTTATATAATTTGAACTGAATAACTATCTCCAAACAAATACCATATGTTTTTTGCTTGTCTACTCCATGCATACTTCTTATTTTCTAGAAAATGTTCTTTTAATTGGGTCACATGGCTGTGATTTTACTGTCCACCTGTGACCTAGAACTCATCAGGAGACTTAAAATCCTAATGAGCAGAAATGCTCGGTCTTGATCTTTACCATTGTGATAATAATAAAAATGATCTCATGCAAAAAAATTTAGTATTTTTAAGAAAAACTGTCCAACAGTGGTTACTGTTCATTACCTGTGCTATGCCACATTTGCTTGAGTAGAGATTCCATAATTTGGTGTATATAAAAAGCTCAATACTTTGACTTGGCCTGTAGTTGTATTTATAATAATTAACTACATAGAAAGAATTTTGTTTCATTTACCTGTTTTTTTGTACAAGTGAAGACTATGATAGAACTTGGTTGCCTTTTTAGATATTTCTAAATTAGGTGTTAAAATACTGTGATGAATCATAAGTTAAGATTTCTTATTAAAAAAATCAGTATTTCTGATTGGAAAAAAACAGTTTGTATGCATTTTGGATGTAAATGTAGATGTATGTGTGTTGTATGCTTAGTCTTACTAACTGTACCTGGTACTTTCATACTTCTAACATATTTACTCTTTATCATTCTAGAGAAAAGGTTTTGTAAATTACTATGGACCTCAGCGATTTGGACAAGGACAAAATGTTCAGACAGATCAAATAGGATTGGCTTTACTGAATGAAAAAATGGTAATTTCATTTTGTAATTAAAGTAGTTACTGTCAAGTTAATTTCAAATTACTGTTGCAATGTCTAGAGCTGGAGTTGACCTTCCCAGTGAAAAATTTCATTTGTGAGATAAACCCTAATGGTGCTGGAAGTAATTGCCAGATCAGTTTTGACAACAAGGTAAGCATAAATATATTCATAGTGAAACAAAGAATCTTTTTTTAAACAGCAGGTGCAGCTTTAACCAGTTAAGGAAGTGATTTTTCTATCTATGATTGGTATGTGATTGCGATAGTCATCATGCGGCTTGGCATTTCCCGTGGCTTTATTCCATACAAGGTTTGCACACTAAAATGAAGCAGTCTTTATACAATGTTTATTCGTGGTCCTGATTGCATCCTAACTTGTAGCCTCTTTATCCTCCTGGGGGTCTATATACTTCTTAAAAATGTCACAAGATATCACAGAGGACCATAAGAAAGGATTTGCTGTTTCAATACCACGGTAATTTATCTGCTATATAGAAGAGATTGCTGCTTTCCATTAGTCCTTGGCTACTTTCCCAAGCTCTTAGTTCTGAGCAATTGCTCCCATGTAAGCTAAGGAGAGCTTATTTCTTAAGTAATAATTCATAAGATAAAGAGTCATATACTTTTCAATGTATACGGTACAGTACTTTGCACAGGTCTAAAACAGAATCAGACGCTACAAAGTCAAATGAATACTTGAGTATCCTTTTCTTCTAATCTTGTTTTGATTCTGAGAAAAGTCAGGAAAACTTACCCTCCAAATATACGAATCAATTACTGTTGCAATGTCTAGAGCTGGAGTTGACCTTCCCAGTGAAAAATTTCATTTGTGAGATAAACCCTAATGGTGCTGGAAGTAATTGCCAGATCAGTTTTGACAACAAGGTAAGCATAAATATATTCATAGTGAAACAAAGAATCTTTTTTAAACAGCAGGTGCAGCTTTAACCAGTTAAGGAAGTGATTTTTCTATCTATGATTGGTATGTGATTGCGATAGTCATCATGCGGCTTGGCATTTCCCGTGGCTTTATTCCATACAAGGTTTGCACACTAAAATGAAGCAGTCTTTATACAATGTTTATTCGTGGTCCTGATTGCATCCTAACTTGTAGCCTCTTTATCCTCCTGGGGGTCTATATACTTCTTAAAAATGTCACAAGATATCACAGAGGACCATAAGAAAGGATTTGCTGTTTCAATACCACGGTAATTTATCTGCTATATAGAAGAGATTGCTGCTTTCCATTAGTCCTTGGCTACTTTCCCAAGCTCTTAGTTCTGAGCAATTGCTCCCATGTAAGCTAAGGAGAGCTTATTTCTTAAGTAATAATTCATAAGATAAAGAGTCATATACTTTTCAATGTATACGGTACAGTACTTTGCACAGGTCTAAAACAGAATCAGACGCTACAAAGTCAAATGAATACTTGAGTATCCTTTTCTTCTAATCTTGTTTTGATTCTGAGAAAAGTCAGGAAAACTTACCCTCCAAATATACGAATCAAGATTTGAAGATTTGACAGCAGCCCATAAAAGTTACTGTTTATGTATCTGACATTTTGAATTCTGCTAGCAGTTGGTACCAGGTGCCAGTCCTTGAAGAGTAATGATTTAAGTCTCTAGTCTTAACACAGGTACTTTCTAATTTAAAACATGTAGGAACTACTATTTATATTAAAAATGTGCCGGTATGTGCTTGCATAGTCCAGTACAGAGGAGGACGAAAACCAGATGCCACAGGCCACAGGTTGGTGTTAAGTGCTAGCAAATTGTCTGGCTCCACTGATGTTGCAAGTAGCACAGGTTAGTTAGTGTGGTGTTTTCCTTGTCACAATGGCATTAACCTAATACAGATCAGTATTAAAAAAAAGAAAGATTGTTGTCCCTCTGTGTGAAACTGTGGAAAGCATTCAGTCTAAACTTTGCATGACATGCAAAAGTGAAAGAAGGAACCTTCCTGTTCAGGAGAGAATGATGGCATTACGAAGTGGAGGAGTTCTAACTGGATGTTCAAGAAGCATGACTGATTTCTTGTAGAGCTTTGAAAGCTGTCTTGTGTCTTCTGGGTGACTAAAATCTTTGTTTAATCTGGGAAGGAATGCACCCACATTGGTTTGCTGTTCATGGCATCTTCTTTGAAAGGGAGAATCTGATTTTGACCTTAAAGAACTCATATAATTTTGAGAGGTTGCAGAATATGTTAACACAGATTTGGGTGCATGACTGTTTAGTTGACAAATAGTTAAGTGCAAAAAAATATAAATTATTAATATTGTTCTTTAAAGGTGAAAGCTGTGAAGTTATTCTTCACACCCGAAGATACTGATGACCCTGTAAACAACGCAAAAAGATACTTTCTTCAGACTGGTATGTCCAGTTAAATCGTGTATATATTTATTCAGGGTCAGTATTGTCAGGGAATAAGGTGTTGCTGCACAGATAGATACTTTTTATTTTGCTGCTGCTTTATACCACTTAGTAGCTTATTCTGTGGAACTCAGTAGAGTTGCACAGTTAAAAATTAGATGCGGATGAGGGCCTAAATGTGCAAATAGTGGAAAACTAATGCACTTTCAGGTGCAAGACAGTATAGAAACAAAAGCTGTATAGCATAATGCTGGAAAAGACTAGCATAATGCTGGAAAAGACTAAGAGAATTTTATGAAAGCAATTTTAGCCTCCTTCCATCTGTCTGCTTTAGGAATGTAAACTTCTCCTCCCTCATAAAGGAAGTATACAGGAATGAGACACCCAACTCTTACTCGGCACTTACCACTTGTGGGCATCTAATTTTCTGAGATTTCTGTAACAATCTTAGCTCCTTTGGGCTTTGCTTTTACATCCCTTTAATTATGTATCTCTTCCATGCCTTCCTGTGATCTACCTTCTTTCTGTCTTGAACTAAAATCAACCAAATATGTTAAAGGCAGAAGTGTGTTGAGTAAAATGCTGTTTGTTGTCTTTATTGTTTTTATCATTCAACTTAATTTTCTCTCCAAAACTAAAAATTAGGACTTGCTCTTGACTTCAGATATATTTGTTCCTTTCAAACATTCCACGTGTATTAGCCTACTTATCACTGTAGATTGACAGAACAACTGTGATCTATAGCTTCAAGAGACACAGGTACATTTAATCTCACAAAAACCATATGATGAATCATTCTGTGCTGTACCTTGCTGTATGATGCATGCAAAGACATTGATGCGGGCTCTGAAAGCAGCTGCTTGCCTTTTCCTAAAAGCAAAAGGTAAAAGGCTATGCAAAAAGCTTAATCAGATAATCACTTGTAATGAGAAAAATGTAAACCATAAAATTTTGAATGTATAACATTTATATAACGTAGTTCAAATCTGATTAAATATATTTTCATCTTGGTTGAGGCTCTGACTTCCCAGTGGCCAATGCAAATTGTGCCTTTAAATTGTACCTTTAAAATAAAGCCACGTTTTTTACCCCATATGAAATACATGTTCTCAAGTGATGTAAAGTAGAGGTTTAATGTTTCTTTATAGCCTGATTTTTACTTTCAGTTACCTGATTTAAAAAAAACAACTTTGCAATGATGAAGTAAGTTAGTAAAGAAAAAAATTATGCAAACTAGGCTGAATAACTGAATGACAGCTAGTTTAATTTATACTGCATGAAATAGAATAGAATTCATGGGACTGTGCTGGTAGGCATCTCAGATGAAACTTGTCTAACATGACACATTGAAGAATAATGACCTAAAAGTCAGCATAAAAAAGTTAGACTGACACCATTTTCCCCTACCTGATTATTTAATCTTCTTAAGTGTATTTTTTCCTGACAGGTAATATTTGAAAAATCAGGGATACTTATATGGTTATTTTTGTTTATATCAGAAGATGCAAAAGGTGCACTCGTGATACTGCCAGAATTTAAAGTGAGAGAGAAGATGTTGCTACGAGCTTTAAATCGCTATGGTGTAAATCATGAAGGTTGTACCAAAGGGTGGCTCAATATTCCTCATTCCATGCGCATATTCTATGTCCACGCTTATTGCAGTAAAATTTGGAATGAAGCAGCATCATATAGACTGAAGATCTATGGTTCAGAAGTTGTTGAGGGTGATCTTGTCTTCTCTGAGGACAATGATGAAAGCGTTCCCCTGAATGACAAGGTGAGTCTTCACAAAATAGTCATCGTAAAAAAAAAAAAAAAAAAAAAGCTTAATGCACTTGAATACATACTCAGACATCCACTAATGCTTTTATTTTGGTCCATTCATTAAAATACTAGTGACAAATGTGAAAAAAATGATGTAGCTTTTTTCAATTTACCATAAATAGGTGTATAAGCTAGATGTTATATTAGCAGCTTTTATCTGTTCTGACTGTTCATTTTATTCAAGTGAGAAGAAGGAACAGAATGTCAGAATTGATACATGTGTAAGAATTTAGCCTGCATGGTATATATTGCTCTTCTTAGAATCTGACTGGGGAAAACCTTCAGAGTGGACTTTGGGTGTGCCTATATTATCTATCAGTCAGTGCAGATGTGAGTCTTGCTCCCCAGGTCAGACCTTCCCTTTATGTATATTAATGAATGTAAGCCCATGGTGAAAGGTGGCCTCAGACTGAACTGGTACTCTCATTGCAGCTACACAGTCAAAGCATGTGTAGCACAATTTCACTTACTCAGGCAATTAAAACAGTTTGACAGTGGGTCTAAACTGTTAGCAGCAGTTCAAAAAATGCAGCAGTCGTCTTGGGAAAGTAGTAAAGGGCAAGGGAGTGGTTCCGCTTGCCCACAGCACAGCCTGGGTGCCATGCGTGGAGCCATGGGTGAGCCAATGAGCAGAAGCCAGCAGTGGAGTGTGTGCTGGTCCCAGGTCTTGGCATGCTGAAGTCTATTCTGAGGCCATCTCTTCTTTCAGGGTTAGCATACCTTTTTCTTATTATGGAACCAGTTGGGTCTCCTCCCAAATAACAAGGATGAGAGGAAGTGGCACCAGGGCAGGCTTAGATTGGACATTAGGAAAAATTTTTTCACTGAAAGGGGTGTCAAGCACTGGAATGGGCTGCCCAGGGAAGTGGTCGAGTCCCCATCCCTGGAGGTATTTAAAAGACGGGTAGATGAGGTGCTTAGAGACATGGTTTAGTGGTGGAACGGCAGGGTTAGGTTAATGAGTGGACTTGATGATCTTAAAGGTCTTTTCCAACCTAAACGATTCTATGATTCTATCTTTCTCCTGATCATCAGATAAAGCATGGAATTTTGCAGTGTTTTACTGGATAATAAACAGGTGTGTGCGTAAGCAGAATGTATCTCATTTCTTTTGGGTGGACATTGTACAAATTTGAAAGCAAGGACACTTGGAAGGTTACTGAATAACCTCCAGTCCTGTAGAGTGTCTTCTGTTTCCATTGTGATTTTTCTTCAACAATATTTTTGAGAGTGAATGTAGATCATACAAAATGAAAAGCAGAGGTATCAAATTGAGTATTGAGTTACTGAGTTTAATATTGATATATTCCTATTTAATATAAAACATTTTAGTGTTTTTGCTTTTGCTGGTGTAGCACAAGATTGCGTTGGCACAGTTAACTTCAAACTCAAAGAATGTGAGTTTGTAGTGATAGTTTGCTAATTAGTCATAGTTAGCATCAGTAAATATTTAATGCAATGCCATTTACCAGTAAACAGATTACTTTATATTAAGCATTTCTACTATTTTTTCACACCTGAAACAGGTTATTGTCCTTGTAGTAGTCAAATAACCTTGGAATCCTTTATGAGTTTGGCAGTACAGTGCATAATTCCTAAAATAAATTATATGTTTTATTTTTAAAAAAGTTTTTTTTCTTCTTACATGTCTTGTCAGGTTCATGTAGTCACTGCTCCCGAAGTGTCAGCTAACAAATACTCTATAAACCAAGTAAGTCTGTATGAAAAGTTCTGAGCTGTTGATGTCTTTATTTGATTAAAATATTGTGGTTTAAAAATAATGTGATTAAGTTAACTGGTGCAGTCTTCTTCCGTGCCAGAATGCACATTGAAGAAAACACATGTGAACTAATTGCCACTCAACAAACAGGAGGAAAGAATATTTACTTTGTAATGGACGTAAGTACAGTGTCATTTGCAGTATGGCAATATTTATCTTGAAGCTGAATATAAATACTTCGAAAATTTTTTCAGTCTACAGGGAAAAACATTCAAGAGCAGCTGATGTTCTGATTTTTGAAGGTTCAGAGTGCGTCGCCGTGAAATCTTACACTGGCAACTTAATGTCTTTATTGCTGTCTATTTCCCAACAAGCAAGGAAATTTATGTTAGTATATTTCTAGTGTGTTTTAGGAATCCTGATACACTGATTATTTTTTCTGCTTTAATTACATCCAAGACACCTGCCTTGCACAGCACAAGAGAAGCTGCTGGTTTACTCTTTCAGACACCAAACTACAAGTTTTAGACACATTTAAAATTGCAATAACATTTATTTAAGGGGAATTGGTGGGCTTTATTTCTAATATGTTTGTTTTTCTGTTTTTTTCTTTGAAGGTGGTTCTTCCAATGGTGGGACATAGTATCAAGTATCCCAGTAATAAAGTTGGGCAATGGTACCATGAAAGGCTTTCTAAGGACGAGCTGCAGATGTGCAAATTCAGAGTGTCTCCATTACAGCTGAATATACCCGGATGCTACAGACCCATCCTGAAAAATGTTCAGAATCTGTCATATTTTTTGGAAGATAGTGAGAAAGGAATTGAAATTGAAGACAACCATCTGAATGAATCAAAAGTCTCTCTGCATATATCATTTGATCTGGATCCTTCATGTTACGCAACAGTCTGTCTGAGAGAAATAATGAAATGTGACTTTTAAGGTTCCAGTTAATGGAAGATGGCAGGGATATTATACAACAATGATATTTTATGTATAATTCCAAGGAAATAAGGGTGAATAATGGGTTCAAGCCAGAAACAGGAAGAATTGGTAGATTGAGATTAATGCTGATTAGGGAAAAACCCCACCAAAATCCTTTGGAAACATTCCAAACCCTAAACGCAAACCCTTGGATGCATTGAACTAAAGCTTTATGTTATGCCAGGCAGCTTTAACAGAACTGAAGGAAGCCATGGGCTGCAGGCATGAAATGCATATTTGCATAAACATCTGACTTGCAAAGCTAAATCCTGGAAAAATGTTTGCAGCAAGCAATGTGTCTTTTTAAAAAAGATTTTTAAAAAATGGTTTACACCAAATGCTGTTCAAACAATAATGTTACAAGTTTGCAGCCTACAGGTACCTAACTGAAAATTTGCTGTACTGAGGTTCACTAAATATATTGTGGCTTCATCGTGTTCAGGCACCAAGTGTGTAGTGGGTTGACCCTGGCTGGACACCATTGCTCCCCTCCTCAGCTGGACAGGGGAGAGAAAACGGAATGAAAGGCTCGTGGGTCAAGATGAAGACAGGGAGGGTCACTCACCAATTACCTTCACAGGCAAAACAGACTTGACTTGGAGAAATTAACTTAATTTATTACCAATCAAAATTAGAGCAGGATAATGAAAAATAAAACCTGAATCTTAAAACACCTTCTGCCCCCCCGCCCTTTTTCCCAGGCTCAACTTCACTCCTGGTTTTCTCTACCTCCTCCCCACCAGCGGCACAGCGTGACAGGGAATGGGGGTTGGGGTCAGTCCATCCCACGCTGTCTCCGCTGCTCCTTCCTCCTCAGGGGAGGGCTCCTCACCCTCTGCCCCTGCTCCAGCCTGGGGTCCCTCCCACGGCAGACAGTCCTTCATGAACTGCTCCAGCCTGGGTCCCTCCTTCCCACGGGCTGCAGTCCCTCAGGAGCAGACTGCTCCAGCGTGGGTCCCCGCGGGGTCACCAGCCCTGCCAGCAAACCTGCTCCAGCCTGGGCTCCTCTCCCCACGGGGCCACAGGCCCTGCCAGGCGCCTGCTCCAGCGTGGGCTTCCCATGGGGTCACAGCCTCCTTTGGGAACCCCCTGCCCCAGCATGGGGTCCTCGTGCCTGGAGCTCCTTCTGCTGCACTGGCCTGGGGGGCTGCAGAGGTGTTGCTCTCACATATCCTCTCTCCTCTCTCTGGTTTTCGTTGCACAGGTTTTTTTCCCCCCTTCTTAAATAAATTATCCCAGAGGCCGCTACCACCATTGTTGATGGACTCAGCCCTGGCCAGCAGCAGATCCGTCTTGGAGCCGGCTGGCATTGGCTCTGTTGGACATGGGGGAAGCTTCTGGCAGCTTCTCACAGAAGCCACCCCTGTAGCTCCCCCCCCCCACTACCAAAACCACACAAACCTAGTACAAAATGTTAAAAGGTAAATGTCTTGAGTCAACAGCAGGAAGTCATCCGGTACTTCATCAGACATTTGATGAATCCCCCAACTTAAGTTAATGCTAAGGATTCCAGGATTAAGTAGTGCATAGCTGTTAGTTAGTGCCTATTCAAGTACGCTCATCAAGAGGAGGTGAGTAATTAACGTAATTGCAAAACCATTCATAATAAAACCAAACCCCTGTTTCATCATTTGCAGGATGCAGACTTTATTCCTGTTACTGTAAATTCAATGGCGGCAAACAAAATGTTTATGGAACCATCCCTGGAAAAAAGCTTTTATGTTTTTTTCTTAATTAAAAAAAAATGGTTGTCTGGGATAAAATGTGTGGATTTGTGGAAAAGGGGAGAGCAGAAAATGTCATTTACCTTGACTTTTGCAAGGCTTTTGACACTGTCCCACAATATTCTGGAAAACCAGTTGGGACTTTATGGTCTGGATGGATGGACAACCAGATGGGTAAAAAAGTTATTGGATGATGAGGCTCGGAGAGTCGTGGTTAATGGGTCATACCCTACCTGGAGTGAGTACACCCGGGGTCTGTCCTGGGCCCCATCCTGTGTGATGTCTTTGTCAGTGACCTGGAGGAGGGGATGGAGCTTCCCTGCATCAGATTTGCAGATGATGCCAAATTAAGGGAAGAAATGGATACTTTGGAGGATCAGGCTGCCATTCAGGGCAACCTGGACATGCTGGAGGAACAGGCCAACAGGAACCTCATGGCATCCAGCAAGGGCAAACACAAGGTGCTACCCCTGCTGCAGCCCAGGCTGGGGAGGGACAGGCTCCCAGCTCTGCGGAAGTGGCCCTGGGGGCCCAGTGGGAAGCTGAACGTGAACCAGTAAGGGTGACCAGTAGCCTCCTGGGATGTGTTAGCAGAGACACAGTCAGTAGATCAAGGGAAGGGATAATGTCTCATTTTTAAGCACGTGTTAGACCATGTTTAACTTCTACATTCAGTTTTGATCCCCAAGACGGACATCAAAAAAATGGAGCAAGTTCAGCGAAGGGCCTCCAGGCTATTTGGGGTCTGGAGCACTTGCCATATGAGGAGAGGCAGAAGGAACTGGACTTCCTCAATCTGAAGAAGAGATGGCTTGGGGGGAACCAACAGCAGCCCCCGCGGTACCTATGGGGCGGTTAGCAAGAAGATGGAGCCAGGCTCTTCCTAGTGGTGCATGGCGGGAGAACAAGAGGCAAGGAGCATAAATTGAAATGAGAGATTCTGGTTAAGAGGAAATACTTTTCCTCTGTGAGGAGGAGGAGTGGAAGAGGCTGTGGAGTCTTCATCCGAGGAGGGTTCCAAGACCCAGCGGGATAAAGCTCTTAGCAACCTGGTCTGAGCTCAGAGGCAGCCCTGCTTTGTGGAAACAGTTGGGCTAGAGACCAGAGACCTCTTCCAACCTGGATTACCCTGTTATCCTAAACAGAGTATTGCAAGTATTTATTCAATCTGTAGGTGGCACTATGACTTAAAACTAAAATGGAAAACACTACTCTGTTTTACTGAGAGAGAATTAATAATATGAATTGAATTCTGTTTATGGCATCAGTCTTTCAGTTGTTGCTAACACCTGAGTAAGATAAATGTCCCAAGGTTGATAGATAGACCTAGAATTATAAGAGCAGGAAAAATAGAAATATAATTCATGTGATTTCAAGGCTTGTATAAAACTGTGTAGCAATGAAGGATCCAGATAATTCACTGCCTTAAATAAGAGGATTACTCTCTAAGTCTGTATATGTTAGTCAGAATTTGACCCTTAGCTTTTACATGGGAAAATAGACCGTCACGCGAACAATAGCTACAGGGCCACTGTAGGCGACTTACAATGCCTGCTCTCTTACAGCGCTTACTCTGCACCTCAAGTTTATGGTATACAGCCAAACTGATGGAAAGATCCATTTCCCTGCCACAACCCATCTGAGACAGCTTTGTTCCTGTCTTAGCTTTTCAGTATCGCCTCTTCTCTCTTCCACCTGCTCTTAAAAATACCCCTCTTCTAGAAAATTATTTTTAACTCCTGTCATTTTGGTACAGCGCAGCTGAAAAAGAGTCGTCCTGTCCCCGCTGACACGGTGAAGTGCTCCAGTGCAGGCAGGAAGCTGCGCGCAGTTACATCGACCAGGAGAAATAAATTAGCACTGAAGTGCCATTTAGAGAGACTTGTGATTGTCTTCGATGTGGCTCAAAACAGCTTCGAAAACCGTCTCATCACGTACACGATTTGAATACATAAGGTATTAAAAGTGGAGCCTTGATTTGGAAAAATACAAAGGGCCAGATTAAAAGGTTTTTGACTGAAAGGCACGCTGTTTTAAAATAAAAGATCAGAAGATGGTGTTAAAAGAGTTCCCCTATAATCATTTTAGGCTCATTTGTCAGTACTTCTATTGAACACTAAAAGGACTAATCTTCTTAAGCAAATCATTCTTTCAGCAACTTTAAGGTGAAAGAGCTAATTATGTGTGTCCATGGGTTAAATTCCTATAGTAGAAATGTTCTACTAGGAAAAAGTCAGGTTAGCTATTGGAGTGTTTATATGGTAAACATCCTTCTGATTTCAGTGGGCATTTATTTGTAATTCATTCTCTTAACGTTAGCGGCTATTTTGCAGTATTACATACACAAACAGTCAAACTCAGAGAGTTTTGTATGAGTGCAATGCTCAGATCCCTAAGTATAATCTGTATAAGCAAAACGTCTGTGCCCCCTGCATTGAGCAAAGAAGATAATCATTGCGCACTAGTCTGAGTTTAAGGAAAAGGTTGATGTGTTAGTCATCTCTCATCTTACTGAGCACTTCCATTGCTGCCATCCTTTTCTGATAAGCCTTAAAGCACTTTGCTAATACTAATGAAGACAGGTCTCTGATTTTGTTTCTAACAAAAGGGGTTTTAAGTTCAATGGCCAGTTGATTTTTTTTCAGCACAGATGATAGATAATTGGGCATTTGAATGGGAAAAATGCAAATGTTCTTAATCTGTGAAATCCTGTTACTTTTAATTCATTACAAATTTGACAACTAGTATTAGCCTCATTGAGAATGTACGAATTTTCAGATCTTTCAGAATGTGAGGGTTTAAATTACATTCCTACCATAAAGGCAGTTCAGAAGCCAGGTAGATGTGTGAGTATTGGCCCAGCTCACTCATTAAAACTCCATTAACTCCTCTCTTAGTGTCAGTGCCTGTCAGCTGGTGATTTGACCTCTTACACCCAGCTGATGAGCACAAGCCTCTTTTCCTTTCTCTTGCAGAACTTCTGCCCATAATAAAAGCTCAAGGGAACAAGCTGAGAAACTATTAACACTTTCCTTTCTTTCAGTCCGCAGTCGGAACTTGCAGTTCAGATCTAGATTCCTTTTAGAGGAAACGAAACCAGAAGGTGAGCTCCAGCTGCATGCCAAGCACGCTCTGCATCCAAATGGAGGAACAAGGATCCAAACGAGAGGTTGGTCACTTGGATAGCTTCAAACCCTGTACATGGTTGCATTCTGTTGTGGAGCCCAGACAACATTTAGCCAAGAAGTAAAACCACTGAACCCCATATTGTGTAAGTACAGGGGCTTCAGTGCTCCAGTATGTTCATCTCTCTGGCACACCACAAAGCTGGCTAATGTAGACATTGTCTGAGAATGTCGTGTTTGCAAGGAAGGCAGAATCAATGAAGTTAGATGTTTGCACCATCTGAAGTTACTTCATTCTGCTCAGCAGAAGTCAGAATTTTATATTACAGCAGTTTAAATGCGTTTTCAGCCTATATACAAATGCTCCTACCTGCTTAGAAGAGTAAGGTTTTTAATTAGCTTTAGAAATGACTGCTTTAAAAAATCAATTCTGTCTTTCAGAATGTTCCTGCACTTACCCAGCAAAAGGCAGTTTTGCTTTTTACCTTTACCTCCCTATTCACAACTCTACTGAAATCATGAGTATCTGTGTTGAGCTCATAAGCCAAATTTCAGAACTCTCTATAAAAAGAACTGTAATAATACATGGCCAAACCGTTCACTTGTGAAAGCACAACAGGAACCATTTAGTGATTTTTATATTGATATTATATAACAACAAATATGTAGAATTAAACTGGATTTGGATTTAGCGCTCTTCAACTGCAACGGTTTGGATCAAGGCTCAGTCTTGTACCTTATCTTGTCTGCAACAGTTCATGTAAGCAGGGATGTAGGGAAGAGTAAAGCAAGGGAAGCAGATATGATATTTATTCTCCAACGATTTTCAGTTCATGTGGTTTTGTTATTTAATAACTCTCAATGGATTTCTTTGCCGAGTACTTCTCATCTTCCCTTGAATATATTCAACCTCTTCCCAGAGTCCCATGTTTGCTACCTGTTGTATGAAGATCCACCATTTGTGTTTTTTAAAATGCCTCCTCCTGACTTCATTTGATGATCCTTGGCTCTTGTGTTTCAGTACAAGGGACAGTAAAGACTTCATCCCTATCCATCCTCTTGGTACCCAGCCATTTGTATGCTCCCGTATGTATCCCCTAAATCAGGTGCTTACCACAACTGAGCAGCTATGCAGTCTCGGCGCCTATGTAAGCTATTCCATACTTACCACATTGTCCTTCTGTGAACTTTTCCTGGTTTTTAATAAACCCTTTTGGAGATGAGGGATTTTTCCACTGACATAGTGTTGTTTGTTTTGTTATGTACTTCTCCTAATATGCAATTTCCTTTTTGCCACACCCTTCCTCCCCAAGCATTGAAGCATTCTATTCTTGGAAGTAGGTATGGTAACCCCAAGATTCCACCGCAGAGTGATGTTTTCACCCTGGAATCAGGTGAAAGCTCATTTTATGTGTGAAGTTGAGGTTTGTTTTGTCTGTGAGTCACTTTGCATGTGTCTAGCCTCCAAATTTTATCTGCCGTTGCATTCCCCTGTCATTAGCATCATAAGGATGATCTGCAGTTCTTTGCACTCTACCCTTGTCTTTGTTACCCTGAGTAATTCAGTACCATCATCAGTCTCAGTCACCTCTGTGCTTCACCCCTTAATGCACACCCTGAACTGCATTCCAGGGCCCTCCGGCTCGTGCAGTGACTGCTTAAAGGTGCTTGGTGATGGGCTTTGTCAGGTGCCTTCTGGGAGCTCAAGTGCACCATCTCCACCGCAGCAGGCATTTCCATGCAGCTCTTAACCTCTCCACAGAACTCCACGGAGGCTGTAAGGCAACGCTGTACAGAAGCCACCTCAGCTCTTTCCCAGTAGATCATAATTCTTCAAGCGTCCACTTACTTCTATCCTGTAATAGACTACCCCATTACAGTTCTCTGGCTTATCAGCTTGCACCACACCTCCTCTCACTTTTTCATCCCCTCTACACAGTATATAATTTACAGTTACATAATGAAATAGCTTAGATATCTACTATATCATAGAATAACTGCAGAAAATGCATACTGTTGTTACCAGTAATCTGAAGTTGAGTTGAAGGTATGAGAAATACACTGAAGAAGGCATGCCAGCTTAGAGTATTTTTTAGCCTCCTTAAAATGCTCATGGGTTTTGAAAGATCTTGGTTGGGATCTGTACTCTGCTCAGTTCAAAGCAGAAATTTGAATCCATATTTCATCATAGCCTGTTAACCCCAGTTATAGCCTGTGAAAGTAACTGTTAATGAAGGTAGTGTCAAAGTATGACATTTTTGATGGAAAGTAAGAGAAAGACTTTCTTGAAATTTGAATATGGGAGACAAAAGGTCAAGTTCTAATTCAGGTGGCAAAGACTTTGAATCTGTGTGCTGCAGTCACCAGATTATTCTGCAATGAGAGATGGACAGAGCTGCGTGCCCATGCTCTGTGTTTCAGGTCCTAGTGGTGAGATATGGGAAAGATTGTCCCTGACACAAATCTTGCGTCTGAACATCAGAGTTTTGGGATGGGAAAACAAGGAAATACTTACTTTAGTTCCTATGTGCCCAGCAGCAGAAATGAGCTAGTGGAGGAATTCAGACTCCTCAAGGAATTGCACCTGCTAAGAAGGACGCCTGGGAATGTTGTTAATACCCAAGCACTGCTGAGAACCCAGGCCTTAGAGGCAACATCTCACAGAAAATCAAGTTAAGCACCTAAATCAACATGCCACTTTTCAAAGTTTGGGCTGTAAGTTTGGCCTTAACTATATCAGTTAAGGATGCAATTATTTTAATCCTAAATTTATACCTAGAGGTCTGATACAACATGCCAAAACACGTGGAATTTCCCCTGGGAGCAATGCACACTCCCCCTTTCCTTCCTCAGCGCAGGTTAAAATGCCTGGGGAAGGCAATACCTACCTCTACCCTAGCCTGCAGGTGGATGCGGCAGATGCCACGTACAGCCAGGCATTTCTGGTGAGGTCATCTCCCCTCTTCCCTGGTATACATAGCTCAGCTGACAACCATCCCACGAAGGCATCTAAACAGGAATTATTTTTATTTTTTTTTTCCCCATGGGAAAGGAGTTTCAGGAAGGAGGCATGGAGCCCTTCTGCTAGGAATAAGAACTGAATCTCTCTGGGCCCTGAGGGTACCCGCAGCCCTGAGCGGCCCTGACCCTCCCCGTGACTCCCCCCACCCTGCCCACGGCCATCCCCAGGGAAGCA
This sequence comes from Egretta garzetta, assembly GCF_000687185.1. NCBI lineage: Eukaryota > Metazoa > Chordata > Aves > Pelecaniformes > Ardeidae > Egretta > Egretta garzetta. Next base: position 739,652 of record NW_009258386.1, read on the forward strand.
CTGGATGCCTAGGGCTGGGGCTGCCCCTGTGCAACCCCTCACTCAAAAAATTTTCTCCCTCATAAAGCTCTGGTTGCAGCATGCATCATTTATACGATACACGCTGCAAACAGACTGTACCATTAATCCCAATACTTCCTTTGTAAAGCCACTTTCTTTTACACCTTGCAAATAATGCTCCTTAGCTAAATGGTTGACAAATTATTTAACCATGTTACACAAAAAGTTCTGGAAAACTACAGGGCAGAGTTCACGATCTCACACCGGCTGTAAGCACGAATTCTTGGCTAGACACCTGATACAGATAGTGCTTATCTCTTACCAGGGTGTCCAAGGCAAAGAGTAGTTTTCTGTTTCACAACATTTTCACATAAATGCACAGTCAGGCATTTTAGCAATGCCTCAAGCAGCCCACCAGTTACTTATTCTCCCAGAATAGTGTATAATATATGTTATAATGTTACTGGAAATGAACTCTTGTCTATTTGTTTTTCCCAAGGGGGAAAAACCAATATACAAATTAAAAAGCTGTCTTAAAGATTGAGAGTCTTCCACTTCTCTTTCACTCAGAGAGCCTCTCACAGCCAAGCTGGGGAAGTACATGTCGGGGTTTGTAAACCAGCATAAGATCATTATCTGGATGAAAAAGGAACTTTTGGGGTGGATGCTATCAACAACTGGTGTAAGAGAAGTGTGAAGAAAAGATGATTTTGGAGGCTGGGATGGCTGCTATATCAAGAGGGCCTATTGATCAGTGAGGGGTGCCAGGGGCTGGGAGAGTGGGTGTCGGTCTCTCCTCCCAGGTAACAGGCGATGGGACAAGGGGAAATGGCCTCAAATTGCGCCAGGGGAGGTTTAGGTTGGACATCAGGAAAAATTTCTTCCCCGAAAGGGTTGTCAAGCACTGGAAGGGTCTGCCCAGGGAAGCGGTCGAGTCCCCATGCCTGGAGGGATTTAAAATCTGGGCAGATAAGGTGCTTAGGGACATGATTTAGTGGTGGGATGGCAGGGTTAGGTTAACGGTTGGGCTTGATGATCTTAAAGGTCTTTTCCAACATAAACGATTCTATGATTCTATGATACACTGTGGAGTGGTGTTGGGAAAGGCAGGAACGGAGAGTCATGGTCCAAGAAGAAAGCAGTGCTTGTAAAAGAATGGTATCGGGAAGTGAATAATTTGGCAGGAGAAAGTCAGACAGTAAGAGGTAAACGATTAGATCTGTTCGTGCAAATTGGCATCGCCCCATTTAACTCAATATTTCTCTGTATATGTACATCAGTTCAGAGTGTGACTTGTACTGACCCACTATTGCCTTTGCTTGAAAGAAGGAAACCAGTTTCTGAAATAGCATTTCAGTTAAAAGCTGGGGTAGAGTGGAGTAATGAAATAAGAGTACTTAGAAAAATATCCTTATGGGCTTGATCTGATTCTGCCTTGTAATTTATGCAGGCATTTGCCCTTATTCCAAAACAGATGAGATAAGAGAGAGCTTTGCAGCGGCGGGACGGGAGGGTGAGTGACCGTGCAAGTCTGGAAGTACGCTCCCGTGGGCACAGGAACGGCTGGCTGCAAGCAGGACCCGGGCTCAGATCCTTGTCAGCTTGACTGACGGGAGCCAGTTGAGATCCTGCAGGGAATATATAGTACAGTAGGGTGTGGACTGTCAAGGAGCATGCTGATTAAAGGGCAGTTTAAAATAAAAGACAATCTAACGGCAGAAAAGCGTGAGTTTGGTCTATCTCACTGCAAGTGCAGCTCCAATTTGATTATAGTATTCTCAGCTTCAAATGGACTCTAAGGTTTCATTTTACGCCAGTTGTTTTCAAAAGAAGCCAAAGGTTGTGTCCTACTGTTAAATTATAGCTGCTTTTTAGTACTTTTAAATCAGTAAATAGGAGAAAAACCTTATATCACAACCTTCCCCCTTCTGTCCTCCCCGCAACATGCATTTCTGTGATATTCTACTCTTCTAGTTAACCCCGACTTCTTCATTTCACCTTCCATTTGAAGCCTTTCCTCTCTCCTACATGCTGAGAAGCATCTTCATGATAGGAGCAGCAAGTAACTCGTGCCTTACTAAGCTAAAAGCGTGACCTTTTAATGTTAACCGCTCCAGCCAGAGAACCTGCCACGCTCCTTCAATGCCCCCCCCCACATACCCCTGCCCTGGGACTGCCACCCAGCTTCCCGTCGCTGGGCTGGTATCTCCTTCCCATCTCACTGGTATGGAAAGGGTGGTGTAAAGTAAAACTGCGGGACAGAGGTTCAGTTTCACAGTAGGGGCATAGGTTCGGAAAGTCACTGCCTCCCTTTCTTACTGAGCTCAGCCCTTCAGCCCTTCAGAGCTCTCCAGTACAGGCTTGAGGGCATCAGGCAGAGCAAGGGCAGACCCAGCAGTGCCCAGAGCTTGCCCTACTTGAATTTACACAGCAAAGGCCTTAACAAACAGAAGAAAAATCTGCTTGCAGAAGGCTGGTATGTTGGCTTTGGCAAAGCAGCTGGCCTACAGCTGATACTTTTTCTCCGAGGACCTTTTTGATGCTGATTCTGTTCAGGAAGTGTGAAGTGATTTGTCATCTTCAAAGGACAGGTCTGACTTTAGTGCTTTTAAAGCTTCGTCGAGCAAACAGATGAAGTGCTACTCCTAAAATGCAGTAAAAAGTGGCACTCTGTTCAGAATATAAAATATTCTAATGAATTGAAAAATGAGAATCAGGTGAATGTGAAAACGTTTCATCCTTGAAAACTTCTCCTTCCTGCTCCCTATGTTAAAGCAATGCAGATGTGGAAGGTAAATCCCTTGCTGTGTGGGACAACTATGTTTTATGCTGTGCTCTCTTAAGCTAACATCGGGAAAGAATTGTAAAAATAATATATCAAAGATCTTTCTTTTGTCACATACAATCTTTACTTTTTAACATCATTTTCTTCTGATGTTATAATGCCGAGAAAGGATACATGAAAAGAACCGATTAGCATTTCTACCGTCAGAACTTCAGCTGTCTTCTGAAACACTGGTATTTACTAGCCCCTTTTATGTTCTCCATTGTAATATACCAGCAATTTACTGTGTCTTCTAACATTCCTGGTTTCAGACAGACGAATGGTGCAGGTGAAACAATTCATAATTCAGTTTATTATCAGCATAGTTGTCCGTTCCAGGTAAAAACATCACAAGAAATTTGATTCTAGGATTTAAACTGCTTTTAGGCAGTAAGCGGGAGATTTCCAGACTGTCATATTTTTAACAAACGAGGAAAGAATAAAACAGCATATTGTGCTGAGGTTCTTGATGAAAGGCCATCATGTGGCTGTGTAGGAATGCTGAGGTAAAATCAGAGCCAGACAGACAAATTCACCAAAAGTATGCGCGTGGGAAGGGCATTTGACGTTACGTGCCACGGAGCCTAACCACAAAGGTTACAAGGAAGACCCACGTAGGCATGAAGTGCACTGAAACAAGGTGTTCAGTCAGAGGGATTGCTGCTTTCCAGAGAGAGGCGGATGGAGGAGAAACCGAGAATAGGCAAGCGCCACGTTCCTTGTGTTCTGTGATTTAAAAAGCGCGTTGACACAAGGCTTGCTGCAAAATCATTTGATATGCATTCCTTATTTCTAGAACATCAGATTGATACAATTCATATGAAGCAGATTCCAGCAGAGACTGCACGTACAGGCACACATGCACACTTCAGAGAATGTCTTCGTCCCATTTCTGGTTTGCCAGAACATCTGAGGCAGAAGGGCTTTTCCAGGGCTCCTTGCTGGCTCTGCATGGCAAGATCTCTGCATTGGATCCCCGCATTCATGTGGAGCTGCTTATCTCAACTACATACAGATTACTCTTCTACCCGAGTATAACAATTTGCATGACAGTGGCTAATAGGAATCAGAACATGGGCACGATTTACCACAGTTTTCCCCTTTTTATGGCTTAATTACCTATTTAAAAACAGAATTATGGAGTTAAAAATAAAACCAAATCTGTATTAATGGACTCTGAAATGAATATGCTGCTTCGTGGGGTTCACAATTAGCACATCATACAACTTCATTCTGTAGATGTTTCTTTTGTATCAGTTGGCATGCATGATAGATTAAATAGAGTTTACTAGAATTTCCTCGATTATTGTGGTACATTTTAGTATGAGATTGTCAGGAAATGTGCAAAAAATGTTTTATGGGGCCTTAGATATGATATAATTTAACGATAGATTAAATAGAGTTTACTAGAATTTCCTAGATTATTGTGGTACATTTTAATATTGAGATTGTCAGGAAATGTGCAAAAGACTGTTTTATGGGGCCTTAGATATGATATAATTTAAAGGGCAAAGGGTAAGTTCCCAGGGCAAAAACCTGGGAGGAATAGAGAGACATTCAAGACAAAATAGTGAATGCTTTCGTGAGGTGTTCCTGACCTTTCAGAACTGCCTTTGCGAATCGGGCCTGCCTGGAAGCCTTACACAAAGCTGGATGCAGAGACTTCCCAAAGGAGAAGGTTTGGATGTTCTGGATGATTTAGTGTGGAGCCAAACTTTTTTTTTTTACCCAGTTCATGTGGGTCAGGAATATTCTGATCGTACAGCCCCATCCACTAGCAGATACCCTGAGGCTGGACTTTTCTAAGAAGTTTTAACGTTCTCAGCTGAGCTACGACAGAGTCCACAGTCAATAATGTGGGCAGACCAGGCGTGGCTTTCCAGCCTGCTCTTAACCTTGCTGGGTATGTAGGGAGGTTCTGTGTAGACATAACTTGCAATTCCACATGTAAGACTTCTGGGGGTTTGTGCGTGTTTTTCTTAAAAGCCTAGGAAATTACTGCCTAGAGAGTGCATTAAAAGAGTATCATGGTAGCAAGAAGATAAATACTGAAAGTGAGATTCCCTGTGCAACATCAATTCACTCTTCTTCTGTGTCTCAGTTATTATACAGCCCTTTATTAATTATTTTTCCCACAGGAAAATGCGAAGGATGGATAGAGTTCTGAGGAAGACTAAGAATTGCGTAGTGAAAGAGGCTTTGTCTTGTGATCTCTACTTATGATGGAGGGGTCTATAGAGAAAGGAAAAATGGTCTTTTGTTTCAGGCAGTTGAATACAGAATTGTAAAATGTGGAATTGCAGTAGCTGAGTGTTGTGGGACTAGATTCTGTCCTTGCCTCCAGCACAGAATTCCTCTGTAATATTTGTCAAGGCATTTACCCACAGACTTCTTACAAATGTGTCCTCACTTTTAAGGCAAGCTTTTTTGAGACCATAGGATCTGATCTGCAAAGTGCTAAGCCACGAACTGAAATTGAAAGTAATGATACCTTGGCTTTCCTTTTTGTGAAAATTCAACTGTAAGGGTCAGTTTTGGCACCTAAAGTCGATGGAGAGTGTTTCCTTTAATTTCTGCTCCCCCATCCGGAGATAAATGATTCTTTCATCTTCTGAAGTTTTTGTGAAAAATTATTTATTGTTTGTGAGGCATGGATGGTACTATAGTATAATGAAATACCCATGAGGAAAGCAATAAATCTCTTCAGAGCAGGGTTTGAACTCTTGCATGGAGCCTAGAGCTGTGCACTGAATGCTGAATGTCAAAGGACGCTTTCCATAGCTGCCCGTCTGCTGCTCATGGCTATTCTATCCCTTGGGTGAGGCTGCAGATCCATGGAAACACAGGATATAACAACAATTTTACTAAAGTTATTTCCTAACACATTGTCACACTTGCATTTAGTGGCATTTTCTAACTCTGCATGCTTGACCTTAACGTTTCTGATGCAGCTTCTTCTCTTACAAGATTGTTATATGCCGGCGTTGATAGTCACACAGCTTTAACAAACAAATAAACCAGATCCTGAGGCAACTGGATGCTGCAACTCTTTTGCATATATACTCTCTTGTCAGAAGTAGCCCCAAAGGAGTAATTTATTTTGATTGAACAAGCATTTGTTTTTCAGAGATGGTCTGAGAACCTGATCTCATCACCACTGACATCATCAGCATATGTAGCACATTTGTCCACAAAAGGTGATGGAGCTGAGTGCTACGATGTGGCCCTCAGTTCACAGTTTACTTTGTCTGAATCTATATAGTCACTATCTCAGACAAAGAAACATGCAGTTATAGGATGGTGACTTTCATTTGCTGCCAATTTGGGCATAAATTCAAACAAATACTCCAAAACTTCTGTATTTTTCCATTGGTTGCTAGTTTTGTAGCCACCTGCAGAATCTGTTTAGATGAGCTTTTAGTAATGAGAGATAATTGAATGAAAGTGACTGACAGGAGCAGTTGGAGCTAAATGCAGAATTCTGAAGGTGAAAATACTCTGCCCTTGCTCTTTTGATCCAAATTGTGGCTTTGTCAAGCAGAAGGTGACTCGAGAAAATAACAGCACCTGATTTAACTGAATTATGAGAGAAAATGAAACAGCAGGTGAGGAAACCCCCATCATTATGAAAACAATGCCATCCCTTGTATTTACACTACAGCTGTCTAAATCTCCAAATGACGGTATTAACTGAGATCAAAGATAGTCATACAAATGGAAAGGGAAGGCCAAAACCCGGAGTAATAAACCAGGTAACTCTACAGGCTGACAGCACAATGATTTTCCTTTATATCAGCAATAGCACTGCTGTCTTATTTCTGGGGGCTATAGCACCTTTCATTCAAAAGGATTTCCTGAAATATCCAGAAAGGAATCATTTCAAGTGGTTGAGCCGCGGGAAAGCTGACACCAGGTTATAACCCAGCCTGCAGCAGGGTGTCAGGTTGCCCTGGTGTAGCCTTCTTTGAAACCCATCCTATTCTCCCGTGAGAAACAGAAAGGATGAACTGCAGTGAAGGCTTCGGGCTGCGACTTAGCAGATGCGGGTTCCTAAAGCATTACTGCTCTGACCTTTGGCAGCTCTCCTAAATACATCTTGGTGCCCAGCATTTAATCTGTTAGTGCCCGTGTTTCCTTCTCACGTTTTGGAGGTAATATGAGAGCCTGTTCTCATCACACTGAGGAAAAGTTGGGATAGAGAATCGACATGAAACCTTGATCTGTTTAGCGTTAAGAGGAGCTCAAACCACAACCTCTCTGGCTTGCATAAGGTCGTATTTTGAAGAGGAAAGTCAAAATAACAGTAGTCACCAGTGAAAAGAAAGGAAAAGGAAAAGGAAAAGGAAAAGGAAAAGGAAAAGGAAAAGGAAAAGGAAAAGGAAAAGGAAAAGGAAAGACAGACAAAATATTGAATACCAGCCTGACAGTCAGTGATTATTTTAGTCACTTCTCTGGTTTGTATGCAGGTAGGTCTGCAGACAGCACTCCGCAACTTTTTGAAGGAGAAGGAAGCGGTGGCCAACTGAGCAAGCCCCTGATTGACTGGGTGATACAGTAAGCGGTGTATCTTAATATAAGTGGCTCAGAAGATAAGGAACAGACTTGACTGGTGCTTGACAAATTAGTGTGTGCAAAGTATTTTTTACGTGATAGACAGCCTTGCATTAATTTGATGATAGCTCGGTACTATTTTCCATTTTTAATTATTAAAAGCAATACAGCTGGACTGCATAACATGACTATTCTTAGTTGAATGTATTTTGATAAAAGAAACTTCTATATGATTAAACTAGAGAAAATCTAAAAAATCAAGGCCTGGCTTAATAACTAACATAGCCAATGTGATGTTCATCTAGGAATATCTAATGTGGCTCTCAGCATGGAGCCCATGTGCCTGAGCGAGCCCTCAGAGCACCTTAGGCACTGCCTGAGGAGAACCAAGCATCTCAAAATGAGGTCCACGAAAGGCAAAAGCCAGAGGTATTTTGAAGATCCATGTACTTTGGTGCCTGATTTGGGGCTGTAAAGTGACACATGCTGGCCTGGAATTTATTGCCTATACTCTGTGTAACTTTTGCCATTGGGTTTTGGTTTCATCAAAACTCGTGGATCGGCCATTCCTTTCTTTAAAAACGCAATTGCAGAACACAAACAAACAACCTGGCATATTTGTCCTCAACTTGAGAGCATTCAGTCCCAGATCTCCCATCAGGGTGGATTATCCGACTTATCCTGGGGTGGATTTGTCCTCTATATCTCTTTGTCAAGCAGTGCCACTTTGCTAACAAAGGATTCGTGAGTCACTGTAGTAATAGATGGCAGCAAGAGTGAGCACCATCCTGTAGTTTAATGACAAGATTTTCCTCTGGAAGAGAGGATACCTGCTAAAAAGACTGTTTATGGATTTCACTCAGGGATTATTTAGTTACAAAGAAAATTTATTATCTTCTGGTTGGTGTGGGAAAAAAAGCAAGGGGATGGGAACTATCAGAATAAGGACAGGTCACTGGTTTGATGACTTGGTTAGCCTCAATGATGGGAACGGACTATTTTATCATCAGAGAGGATTAAAAAGAGACAAAATAATGCAAAAGAAAACTTAAGAAATAAACTTAGGAATAAAAAATAAATCATCATCTGGTCAGAAAGATGTTGGAAGTCAGTTTTCTTTGGCATTTACTTAATGTGAACCCATTAATATGTGGAGGGAGTAGGCGTAGGTTAAAGGCTAGTAAGCTCTATTCCCATGTAAACTTAAGACGAGGTAATAGGAATGGCATATTAGGATCTTTTTGCTAGCACAAAAACCTCCTTATTTTTATGACAATGACAATGATGTTGCATTATTGGAGAAATTATTATTTTTAAGCAAAGCAGTGGGCTTCCAGTGCCTGGCAGTCATCTGATACCAGGCTGCCAGGGCACCCTGCCAAAGCATCAGCACCCTTTGAGCCTGGGCTAAGCCCAAATCAAAGCCGCGCTTCAACAGAAGCTCTTTTGACACTGTCTTCCTGCCAGTGTTTCAGCAGGTAGCTGATAAAATGTCTTGCTTTGCAGCTAAAATCAGCCTTTGGCTTTCGCTTCAGCCCACTGCATCCATTATCAGGGCAATATGTTAGCAAAATGGATAAGAAGTCCTCACCTCCTAGCATCCATCAAGGAAATGAGTATGAACCCAGCAGTCTGAGAACCTGGGCACCACAAAGATGAGTATGTCCTCTTATAACTGGATTTGAATTCTAGGATCTGGCTCTGAAGGGCTACATTTGCATCTGAGCTTGTGCAATTTACAGTACAAAGGTTCCTAGAGAAGATACTGAAACTAGAAATTGCAGAAAAAACATGTTGTAGGAGTACATAGCAGAGGACTGATATTGCTGAAATGATAAAGGGATATTGGGATATTACACTGCTGCTGAGGACATGGAATGAGATTTCTAGATTGCAAGATAAAGCAACTACGTACTTCAAACAGCCACCCACGGAGCTACGATGTTCATGTGGAGAGTGACCTGCTTATGGAGCACTTTCTTGTAACAGTTTTGGATTTAATTACGGATGCAAAAGAACAGCCTTGAAAAACCGATGAAAGATGTGCACACACAAACTATTTCAGCAGAAACAGAATGGGAAAGAGAATAAAAATAGAATTCTTTTAGAGAGAACCTCAGAAAGATTAAAACTATCAGATGGCAGAGATGATGAGCAAATATTGCAGGCAGCTGTGAATAAAAGGGATTTCTAAATCAGAAAGCAGGAAAATACATTCAAATTCTACAGGGAGATGGAGAGAGTTTCGATCAGTTTACGTTCATGATGTCGAAGATTAATGTATTTTTTTGTATCTTTAAGAATTCACAAAAACTACCCATTTCGGTAGCTCAGATGCTACATGGACTCCACCATTACAACTCCATCTCCTTTGATCCTTGTCATTAATTCCCAGTTCAGCCTCTTGCACTGCCTTTGCTGTATTGTGATGCTGGAGCAGAGCAAAGCATTCTCCCTTTCACCTTAAGTGTCACATTGGTTTAGATGGGGCCCAACTTGATCTGCAAGGAGGGGGTAAGCTGGTCCTCTGTATTGCTAGGCCACAATAACTTGTCTTGGAATGTTTCAAAGACTGATGTCTGTGCTGGGGCAGAAAATTCTGCTTGCCCTTTATCTCTAATTGAGAAGATTGTTCTTAGCTTAGGCCTTGATTTTGCTCTCATGTCGGTAACCTTGATGGCATTGTGGATTTAGGCCATTTTTTCCTTTCCAAAATCCTCCCTTTGAATGAATTTCATTTGTCACTAACTTCAGAAGGTTGATTAAATATAATGATCTTCCTTCCGTATCTGTTTACTTACAGTAACCCTACACTACTTTTGTCCCATTGTTACTTCTTTTTATTGTCCTCAGATCCTTAGTCATAAATGTCAATGGATTAAGGATGCTGAAAGGAGACAGTTTTATGCCTTCAGAAAGTAGCTTTTTATCTACTGTGAAAGCACACAATTACCTTCCTCACCACAATGTCTGAAACAAGACAATGAATTTTCAGAATATTTATATATTCTCATAGCATAGGTTCTTCGGATTATGTGTGTATTGTCTTTTGAGAGACCATGGAGTTGTCCCTAATCAGCATCTCTAATTTGCAAAATCTTTCTTGGGTAACTTAGAGGGTAAGGGCAAACTCCTGCAAACATGATCAGCCTTGGATGCCAAAGTGTGCCCTGAACTCCTGCTGCAGGTATTTGCCTGCACTGTACCTATGATTGCTTTTCTCTTCCAGGCCTCCCACCTGGGAATGTGCGCTGCCTGCATGAGAGGTGCTGCCACTCAGTTCAGTTAAGAAATACCCAGCTGGTAGCAAAAGCATCAGAGACACTGCCTATGTATCCATGCTACCACAGGTAATGAAAAGTGGTGGAAGCTTCTCTTTCAGAAAAAAAAAAAAAAAAAAAAATTTCTCAGGCCGAATGACTTTGAATGAGTTCACTGGAGTTAGTTTTCTTTTACATATAATGGTGTTCCAATAAACTAGATTTTTTTCCTGCGGCTCTCTAAAATGTCATGAACTTTCATGCTCTTTAAAACCTTTCAATGGGTTTTTAATTTTACTAAAGTAATATGGAAAGGAGATTATAGCAGAAGAGAAATCAAAATTCCGGAAGCTAGTCACACAGAGTTCTTGATAAAAGCATTTCATAATTTTATCAGAAGCATTATGAAAAATAGATTAATTTTTTAAATGACCAGAATAGTTGAGATGCCAAAATCAGTGGAAGAATGTTTTCAGTTGTTTTGATGATGAACAAAACTAGCACATCTATGTTTTCCCTAATGTGACCGATTGCGTTAGTGACTGAAACAACAGTTAATATTCATGATGAAATTATATTAAATGATCTTTTGGGAACTACATTTTCAGCTGTAGTATAGTTCTTACAAAACCACTTTTTATCACATTGTAATATTGGAGTATTAAGCCTTAGAAAAGCTATTGATTCTATTGAATCAGTTCTTAGAGTGTGTTTCTAGAAGATGATAGCATTAATTCACTGTCACTAAAAGTTCTTTCCAGTTTAGGAATGAGATTCTCTAGAAATGTTGCATTTATCTTAAATTCTATTTAGGAAGACGCTAAGATATGACATGAGCAAGGTATTTTTAAAAAATCTGCTTTCTTTTCCATATGGGGAATTAGATGCTTAAAGATCGTCACTCATCTATGATCTTTGTTACCCAAGATGTCAGGACCATTAAGGCAATATACATTTGAGACCAGGAAGAGTGACCAAGGTTCCGCACTTAGCATCTAAGACATTCATAGGGCAGAAAAGGAGATCTGGATTCTGTTCTTATTGCCAAGAACAATTTACAGCTTTCATCCAAAAAAACCGCTGGAACCATGCCAAGTTAGACTACAGGCTCATCTAGCCCAGTAGCATACCTCCAACAGTAGCAGATGCTCGAGGAGGTTAGAAACAAGCTGAGGATGCAGTAATAACTCCCCAGAATATTTTGCTGGCCCCAACAATTTCTGGCTCGGGGACATCCCTTGCAAAAGATAATTTTTTCTTCATTTCCCTCAATTGAGATGTGTTTAATTTTTTCACTTTCCCTGGAGCAGTCAGAAACTTTTATCAGCAACAACATCTTGTGGCACCAAGTCCTACAGCTTTGCGCAGCTATGAGCCGCGTGAAGAATGACCTCCTTGTTTGCTGTGAGCCTCCCTCCCTCATTTGCGGCCCCATCATTCTGTAGTAGAAAAAGCAGTAAACAGTAATTCCCCATTCACCTTATCCAGGCCACTTAGGGTTTTGTAGTCCACTTCCATATCAAGCCTTGGTCATGTCCAGTCTGAAAGTTTTTGTCTGCTTAGTTGTTTCCCATAGGAAAGTTGTTCAACATCTTTGAAGATCCTTGTTATTCTTCTCTGACCCTTTTTCATTTCAGTCTAGTCTGAGCAGAGCTAATTGTCTTTGATTGCTGACTTTCATCAGGAAAATGAAAATTAGCTGTTATTATTTGCTGCACATCTAAATATCTAAGAAGAAAGGAGTTCTACTCCCTTTTCCTGCCCCTCCACAAAGGCATTCAGCTGCTGTTGTTGTTATAAAAAATAATTAGTTGCTTTCTAACCAGTATAGAGAAATTTCCAATTGGTATTTACAACTGCTTCTCAGTCATCTGTTCCAGAGGAAGTGAGCTGTTGCCAGTAATAAAACATCATCATTTACTTTTACAGTGTTTTCAGTTCTATGTTTTACTTCATTGCAATTAAGTTTTGTAATCAATGTTAAAATAAAAACTTGAATTAATACAGTAAAACAATAAAAAATAGAAGTAAAATATAAAATTCCTAATTTTTTTTTCTGTAGTTCAGCAGAAATTAAATTAAATTTTCCAATGCCCTTCTTGAAAGGCCGTAACCCATGATTTTAAAGATTCTGCATCAGGATACCATACAAAAGACCGTGAACACCCCCCTTAATGGCTTTTTTTTTTTCACTTCTTAAGAAAAGACTAACTCCCCTCCCCTACCTTAGGAACATATAGAATATCTGCATCAGAAACAGCAGGGTGGTGGCTCTGGTGTGTCCATGGTGCAGCGGGGGCTCAGGGCTGGGGAGCCAGGCAGCGGTGGGACAGGGGCACCGCGTCGGGTGTTTTGGTGTTCCTCTGCGCTGCCTCCGAGAGGGCCCAGGGCCTAACGCACTGCCCTGGATTCCACTCTGGGGACCAGATGCTGAAAGCTAGTGATGGTGAAGTTAGCAACTGAGAAGTTTTAACATATTTCAGTGCCCAAGTTCCTTTTTGGATCTAGCTCACTCTTAGCATGTAAGGCGTGGGGTAACAATTACCACATTCATCGACAGAAGCTTTGATGTATCTCATGCAGCCTGCTTAGGAAAGGATGGGGAGGGGGAGATTGGCGGGCCTTAAAGCCTTTTGAACTATTTCCATGTTTAACTCTCTTTTTTGTAAATGTTCCAGATATGAAGCATCGCAAAAAAATACAAAGAACTGCATTATCTTAAGACCAAAAAAAAAAATTAACAATTTGCGAAATAGCAACAAATGATAAATGTTGGAAATCAAAGAACAGACTCCGTTTTGAATAATGTTAGTGTTCTCTTCCTCCAATATTGCCTTTAAATGTTGATATATCGCGTCTGCGAGGAAAAGGTGGCATTGCAGCTGCTGGTAGTGATTATTAGATAAAGGTTGCAATTGTGGGCTTACTCTCCCCCCCTCCCCGAAGAGAGTCTGATTGTTAAAACATTCTCTGAAGAAGCTGTTTCAAGCTTTTCTGCCATGCTAGACTTCATCCTTGGTGATTAGCAGCCTCTTTGCTTTGAAGATTTAGTGCAAGCAAACTATACTTCTGTGACCTTTCATTTATGCTCTGAACTCTCTGAAAATTCTTGCTTGGCACAAAAGAAGCAATGCACATGCCAGCCTGACAAAGGGAAAGCAGCTTTCTGAAATGGAAGGATATAAATCAGGAAGCAATTCCTCATCCTTGCCTGTTTAGATATTAACTTTTTCTTTCTCCAGCCCAGAGAATATAATTTATTTTTATAAATTGCCATTCAGCGATTGCCCTCACAGTTGAGGCTTTGGCTTGACACAACAGAAATCTGTTTTCGGTTTGTGGCTCTGATTTAGACTTGCTGTACAGCTTGTCAAGTGACCGGGGACAAGAGTAATCGGCCCTAACAGGCATCAAAAGATAGACTTTTAAATCTGAGTGAGTCACTGACCGACTGCTAAGCTGAACTGGGTTCTCTTTATAGGTCCAGATTCATTTTCTCTTACCACAGACAGTTAGAATAGGCCAGATGAACTGCTTTGTGATGGTGCTTATTTATCTCCATTAGCTATGGAGGGACTCCAAGGTGACACGGTTCTACTTAGCACTGGAGTTTTGGAAATGAGATGTCTGCTGAAAAGATTCCTGCTTTAAATCTATTTTCCATCTGTAAAATGCAATTCTGATAGCATTTTTCTATTCTTTCGTTGCCTCTCCTCTTCAAATCTGAGCTTTTTGGGGAAAAATCAAAGTTTTGTCACGTGCATTTCTGGTGCATACCCTGGATGGGCGGTGGAGGGGAGTCATAGGCTCAGGCAGGGCTCTTCTTGAAAAATACAAAAAATAAGCCATGGCCAGAAACTTTAACAGAAATAACATTCTGGAATATGATGCATCTCAAAGATACTTGCGGGGTTGTTGAAGGGTCCCAGGAAAGATTGCAGTGCTCCAGAAAACATCCCAGATATCTGAGAAGAACTCTACATTCTGAACCTTTGGAAACCTTAACATTTCATCAGTAAAATCTTTGTCCATATGATTTATTGAAACTTGACCTAACACTGGTGATGTACTGGAGAGTGGTTGCTGAAATCAGATTCTTAATTTCAGTACCCTGTTGCTGAAAAGGTGGAAATGAATTACCTGACTGGAATGAGCTTAGCTCTTGCCACAGATAATCCATGTCTGGCTTTCTGAGACTGCACTACCACCACTGATGGATAAACAAAGTTATTGTATATATTACCTATGTTTTAGCAGAGCTTTGTTCATGGCAAAGTATTTACAAGTAATTCCTTTGCATTTCCAGGATCTTGCTTGAAAAAAGCCATAAGATGACAGATATATTGAATGCTCACCTTTCTGGTGGTTTTGTACAGTTGTTGGTTAATTAAACTGTGGAAGTCTTGTTTCCAATCTCCAGCATTGGATTGAATTTAATTTTTCACAAGTTCTTGTCACAATATTTTTATTTTCTTTCCTCTCTGCTGGTTTCTAAATAGTTCACAACTGCCTGGGTGATATGCTTGTGGCTATCTAGATTTTCCCTTACAGAGAACCAGCAGAATACTGCAGTTAATGAGTTTTCTTTGACATTATTCATAAACGGATAAATCAAATCAATTCATTCCAGCTGACTTTCTCTCATCTAACTGCAATAATTGGCGTAAAGCTAACTCAAAGTATTTCTAAACAATGAAGAGGGTGAAGTTACTGAAGTTCACACACGTCTGCTCTTTGCCTCCATTATAGAACTGGGTTTAACCGGTCCAGACCAGTCCTGGTAGAACTAGTGCCTGAGAACATGCTGGGTGGCTGGCTTGATGGTTAATATGCATTCCTCTCAACTAGCAGATGTTGTCCTTTCTCTCCTCAAACTTCACTCTCTCAAAATAAAATGCTGTGGCATGATAATTCTGGTCCAGGAGGAAATGCTTGCTCCTGACCTTGCAACTGATGCAGAAACAGTCATTTTGACAAAAGAAGAGTTCTGGGGAAAAGCTTTTCACCTGGTAAAGTGAAAAAAAGATTTTTAAAAAAGCAAAAAACAAACCCAAGAGATTGAAGTAGGAGGGAGAATGGGGAAAAAATTAACACCGATGTTCAGGAATGGAGTGACATAAAAAGGAAATGAACTAAGGGAACGAGCTAAAGGGACAGCAGGACATAAAAATTACTGTCCAAATCTCTGGAAGACTGCTCAGAGGGAAGACATGGAAAATAAAAATACAAAAGAATAAAGGAGAGTAAGCCACATGTTCTGAGGTAATTAGAGATCATAGTTTCATGCAACATGATAAAAGCTTTTATTTATAACGACACACTCTGCCATCACTTGAATAAATCTGAGCTGATTCCATTGACATCATTTGCTTTCCATGTAACAGTTTTCAAAATAAAAAAAAGTCAGAAAAGTCAGATGACTCCCTTGGAATTCATGGGATACGCAGCCGTGTAAACTGAGAGCAGAATTTAGTGAAGTAAGTTGAGTCAGTGCCAGTAGTAATCATTTTCTGTGCTATGTTATTTCGGGATTAGTCTCATAAATACATGAGGTTTGTTCAGAGTAAGTATGCAAACTGTTCTTGGTGCTGTTACTTTCACCATCCTAAGGGGAATATTTTCTTGAAAAAACTCATAAATATATATATAAAAAAGCCCAAGTCTGACAATCTTTATTAATTATGTTAGTAAAGCAACAAAATATACACTTAGTAAATACGTATTTGTAAATCAGTTATCACGCAGCTAGTCGTATACACTTATCTTTTAAGATACAAACTACTCTTTTCTTCACCTTTTTGTAAAAATAGTTCTCATAAAAGATTTTCATGTGTGCTTTTCCCCTGTTTTTCTTTTGGGATCAATAGTGCCCTGAGGGTTACTATGCTCAATTTGTCTTTCTTGCTGGAGGTTACTGCAGGTCCTAGAGACCATCTCTCTGAAGTGGGAACAAAGGCGATACTTGAGCATATCCTTTCTAATTGAAACAAAACAGTGGGAAAGAAAATTCCAGACTCTGGGACTGGGGTGAGAGGTTGGAGTGTAGGAAGAGTGTAAACTTCTCTTTATACTTTTTGATACACAGAACAGAGATAAATAAAGAGCAGCTATTGTCCAACAGATGTACTCTGAGCTAAGCCTTTATCAATCCAATCATCGTTGCATTAATGAAGTGGGATAAAGAGTTTGCCCTGCAAAAAGTGACATAAGTCCTACCCTTTTCCCAGCTCCCTAATAATTTCCTTCCTTGATTTTCTTTTATTGCACCGTCCCTATTATTAGATGCCAAAAGTTCAGAGGATTTGGCAGACTGCTGCTATCATGTGGCAACCCCCTTCGGTGCGCAGTAGATATGTTGTGGGTTTACATTGTGTATCTCCTTTCCACATGCTTGAATCAGAGGACTCTTTTTATCCCGTACAATGCTGAAACATTGCCACAAAAGTGCAGCTGGAGCTGTAAAGAACACCATAGGCTTGAAGGCCAGGCCTCAGAGCAACTTTATTGGACAACACGGCAAAATTTTAAAAAGAAAGGAAGAAAAAAAAAAAAAAGACAACAAGCACAGCAAGCTTTTTTTCTTCCATTTAGCAAAAGTGGAGTTTCCAAGTGGGGCTGCAGATTTCACTTAGTAGAGGGTTGTAATAGTTTGCCAACTGCAAGCACCTTTAATACCTCCAATGTGACTATTCAAAGTTTTATTCAGAACATGTCAGATTCTATTATTGTAAGGGAAGATAAAATCAGCTGCTCTCCAGACCCTGCATGGAGGGATGATTTGCCTGTTTGCAGCAAAGTGACAAATCATGTCCATTAACTCTAAAATCTTCAAGTGAGGGATCTTCCATCTTCTATCTATTTAAAAAAAAAAAGAAAGTAACAAAGGAAAGCATTAGAAAAATGGTAAACCCAGTTCTTATATTTAGTCATAGAAGTATGTAAAAAGTTCAGGGCAGGAAGAGTGTTTAAATCCTTTTCTGAAAGACAAGGAATGTATTTGTACTTTAAATCAGATTGGTAGACAAATCCAGCTGTGAGGATAGCTTCTCATTTATTCTACTATCATCTGGAGAACAAGGTATTTTGTGTCAGAAGCAATTTCATATATGACTGGAATCCTCTATTTTCTCAATAGCTCTTTGGAATTTAATCTTTCTCAAGATTAAAAATAAATCTGTTTGCAGCCTTCTTATACTTGAAAAGGATTTTTGGAAAAGTGATTTTAACTAAATGAAAGAGTTGCTAGTTCTCACCGTGTGCATCCCTTCACTCTCATTCACATTGTACCTTCGTAAATTTAGTTTCCTATAGGCACATAACCTATTGATGAGTAGGTTGTAACCCAGCCCGGCAATTGCATTCAGCCTTTCTCCTCAGTTTCACTCTTTCTGGAGGCAACAGCCACTTAAAGAGCAACTACAAACTTGAATACAGGCTGAAGGTGTAAAAAGTCAGATTTTAAGAAGAGAAGCCTAAATTAAGATATAGTGCTATAATAGAAATTATAATACAGTGTTAAAAATGGCTTCTGAGCTCTCCCAGTGATTGAATCAGCTTGACTCAGCAAAATCTTGTCATGCGCATGACCCTGGCAAATATTCCTGCAAAGGAAATTGGTACGTCAGATCTATTTTGGAGATGTTCATGTCATAGAACTCAATTGTATCACTACAAATGTTCCTTAAAGAAAAGACCTGGGTAGGTAAACACTGAACAGGCTTAATTCTTCCCATTTTTTTCTGAATCCTGTTCATGCTGGGGACACACAGAACTTCCTGATGTACAAACCTTTATAAATATGCACTTTTAACTTCTGACACAGCTAAAATATGGTTAAATTTCAGTACTAAATGTTTCTCTCTTTTTTTTTTCTTTAAATATAAATTTGTTTGAGAGCCTATGCCTGCAATGTGCTGGTAGCCTTCAACTCTGTCTGGAGTTGAGGGAAGTCTCACTTTGGAGAACTGGTCAGAATAGCTGAACATAAGCACTGGAAGGACAGTGTAAGAAGATGATGGGGTGAACTTTAACCTTCATTAGATGAGTATTGTCCTTTACAATGTCATGACTGAGATCAGAATCTGGCCTGCAGACTAAGGAAAACATGGTGTCTTATGCTGGGAGCTGCTAGCCTAGAGGAAGAAGCCAAGAGAAAATGTAGGTGCTGGGATTAAAAAAATTTGAGAAAGGTCTAGAAAAGTCCATAAGGTAGAAAGATGTCAAAGTAAAGCTAAAATGTGCCCCAGTGCTCCCTCCTATAATATGAGGTGACTGGGCAATGGATGAAGGTCTAGAGGCTGAATGAAGATGTGCCTGAAGAAGCTGGACCTGAAACACTTATTTTCCCAGTGGAAGAGGATCCTAGTAGAAGAGGATCCTGTTACGATCCAATTCTGTTCGGACAAGAGGGAGGCCCCCTTGCTTTCCAGCTGACCTCAGCCAAGGCTGGGAGGCTAGGGGCGGCTAGACCAACCTCTCGTTTCAGGTTTGATCCCTTTGAGCGAGATTAAGACACAAACGAGGTCAGATGTCATAAATCCACCTGTTTATTAATTGTTCAGGGGAAAGAGAGAAAGCAGCGACAGGAAAGGAAGGAAGGAAGGAAATAAAGCAAGAGGTCCGGATAGAAGAGAGCAGACAGTCACCACGATGGATCCATGGCGTCCCGGGGGTCCGTGCTTCTGGGGTTTTCGGTGATCGCACACGGAATCTTCGGTGGTCTCTTCACAAGGTCGGTGATCTTCCTCCGGCATCTTCAATGGTCTTCCACGAGGTCCCCCTGCAGTCTGAGACGGCAGCCTTTTTTATAGAGCACAGCCCAGCACACGTGCACACATTTCTCGCGCTTTCCTTTTGGCGGGCTCCGTCTGCGCGCATTCTTGTTGCTGGGCAGAGGCAGGGTTCTGCTGGCATGCTTTAAGTGGCAGCAAATTGCAAGCCTTGGTGGGCAGGCGGCCCCGCCTAGGTGTCCACTGCTTCAGCCAGCCTGCGAGCCACCTTGCCTGCAGCAAGGCTGATCTTCGCGCTGATCTTCGCACATTACCAAAGGAGCAAGCTTTGAGACAGTTAGCTGGCTATTCAGTCTCCCACAGATCCTACCCAAGACGGAAAATCCTATGGACCTTACTTTGTTCTCCTTTGGTACCAGAACAGAGATTCAAAGGATTATGTGACCCTTCTTCTCACACCTAGCAGTGCCTTGTTTTGTGGTTGAAATATAACTATGGAAGTGATTTTCTTCTCTTTCTCCCTAGAGAGATCTGGAGGGTAGCTTCCAAGCTGATGAAGGGAATGCAGATTGCTATTCACAAGAGAGCTGAAGAATGTCAGGGTACCACCTGCAGAATACCGAACCAGCAAAAGGCCATAAAAAAACACTGAAGGAGATCTGGAGGCACTTTCCAATGGGAAGTGACCATCTTTTATTTCTTTCCTGCTTTAGGAAAAGAAGGAGCTTAAAACTCCAGTCTTCTGCATTCCCTCCCTGCAAGTCACTCCAAGGCTCCCAGTCTTGAGGTTAACATAGGCATCCTGTAGGTAGTGAGGACCAGGCCGGGAGGGTAGCCAAAACCAGTATGATGTATTTAACAATTAGGGATCATGCTGCAAAAAAATAGGAACATTTGTTAAAATGTGATGGAGTCTTAAGGAGACCAAGAAGAACGATGAGTGCATGACCCAAATTGCTCCTTGCCCAGAGGTACCAGCACAATCTATATTTTCAGCTGCTGACAGGGGCCAGTTGAGATATTCTGCCTGTTATGCTGAAGAAAGCAACCTACCACATAAACCTGCTGAAATTACAGCAGACAGAGTGAATTTTGCTATCCTGATGCACAGTGCCTGGGCTTACATCCTTTCTCAGCTCCACTGGGTAGTGGGGTTGGGGGAGGATTTAATTTAGCCTAACTCCTGGCTTTAAAGCAGGTTTCTCAGACCCTCTGGGACTGACAGACCACAGACTTCATGCCCTGGGAAGCGAGACTGTGAGGGAGGTGTGAGCGTGGCATGGCCCCTCACGCAGCAGGTCTGCAGGGAAGGAAAAGGGGGATGTAGAGCCCACAGGTCATGCCGGGAGCATGAAATCCAGGCATCAGGGCTACAGACCTGATCCTGCAGTCCTGCCATAGGCGGAGCAAGAAAAAAAAGCATCAGGAAGGAACAAACACCCTTTCTATAGACACACCATAGCTGGAGAGGAGGCACATGTTGTGTATGCAGGGCACGCTCATGCAGGATCATTAGCCTTAAGGAGGGAATACTGGCCACTGCCCCGCATGGCTTTGACCTCAGGGGAGAACACAGTCCTGCCAGGGAGGTTTGATTTCTGGGTTACGCAAACCCAAGGGACCCCAGGGGCAGGCCCTCTTACAGCGGCCACAGGAGCCCTTCCCCTGCCACCCAGGCAGGATGTGACCACTGTTACTGATGTGGTCGCCGTCCTGGGGGGAGAATCTACAGGCCCCAAAAGTTGTATGGTAAGCCGTTACCGGAGGAAGGTTTGCTTTTGGAAAGAAAGAGAGATGATAGTTGGTGTACCTGGGGTGGAACAGGCAAACAAAACCACTAAGTGACAAAATCCAACTGACTTAAAGTACCAACAATCAAGAACCAGGTCTGATCTTTCCTAGATCATGATGTAGTTTAAAATCCTAAAACATATAATATTGGTGGCCTTCCAAAAAATTACTTTTTTCTTTGTCATACGGTAGCTTTTACTAAAATATAAAAATATTTAAAATTTTTTTCAAGTTGACCATGCAAACGGTTACTGCTTATTGGGTGAAAAGGTCAAGCAAAATATGAAATTAGTGGGATAAATAGGACTATTCCTTATAGGAAATAGTTGCAGGATCAGGTCTTGCACTGTTGCTGTAAGAAGACACTAAACAGTGGAATCAGAGGTTGTTTTATATGCTGAATTTCCGAGTGACCCTTCAGAACTACTAAGGTGCAATGACATGGGTTAAAGATGTAGATTCAACCCTTGGTCCACTAGGAATTACAAAGGCTATTGGCTTCATGCTAGGAAAGCAGTAAATACTGAGGCTAAATGCACAGGAGTGGTTTTAATACTTTGAAATTATATTAGATGGAGTTGAGAACAGATTCTGAGTCACTGACTCTGCAAAGGCAGAAACTACTAAGGGGAAGATTTAAAAACCAGCCAACCTCAGAGCACCGTCGAGTGCCTGTAGCACAGGTAAAGGGTCTCAGCATCACAGATTTAGGGGCAATTTTAATGTTAGTGTTTGAACTCAGTTAATTGCACCTTCAGAATATGAAGCTTGGAGGCCCACTGCAAATTAAAGATGTCAGTGTAGGAATTGATGTGATCATGTATTGCTCCACATACATTATGGATATTTTTCAAGACACAAAATAGAAATTTTTAAAAGAGAAATGAAACCAATGATGTTTTCCAAATTAATTAAATGACACTTGAAAATCTTTAGGTTTCAAGAGTAAAATAAAAAAGTTCTAAGTTAGAAAAACAAAGTAAAAAATGCCAAGATCAGGTTTCTTTCCAAATCAGCAAACCTCAAATACTGTTACTCAAGAGTTTGTATTTTTTGCTTCTCAGAAGTTGCTTCTTGAGCATGTTTTGCACCACAATGTGTCTGTATAAACAACTTCGTCCTTAAAAGAGAAGTCTGCTCATGGAATGAGTCATTTTACTAGATTTGCTACATGAAATGTAGCCCTTCACAGTAAAAAGAGCTAAGTATTGTATTTTGTCTTTACAATAACTGTTAAGAAACATAATGCACATCACTGTAGAAATAGTAATGAAAAGAATAATACAGTGACTTGGATTTTCACTGAGTCATATATGTTTGTTATTTAAATTCACTGGTAGGTTGAGACACCAGGAAAAAACACTTAGTTTCTGGAAGAAAATTTGTTGTATCAATGCACTTTACTGTTGTAAAGAGATCTACAGAGCAAGGATTTCTAGATATCGCAGTAAATCTGCTGAGATTTCAATAAATAAATTAAATATCAGAGCTGAAAGACTTGTGCAAAGCATGTGTTGTAAAAATTTTCAATAAATTTAAATCTTAAATTTAATTTGCCTTGATAAAAAGTTAAACATAGAGAAATGCATTATAAAAGTCAGGAAAAAGACAATAAATGATAGAATTGGTTGCTCTGTGAAGTGTGCTGTAGCAGATAAATAGGCGGTGTCAGTGCCTATCTGAGTGTCTCTCAAAACCCTTCAAAGACCCCAGAATAAAGACCCAGCCTATACAATTTCCGGAAATTGAAATCCCCTTGTATAATGATTTGACTTGCCATCAGACTCTACAGAAGCTCAGCCAAAACAAAAGTAGATTCCGATGTTTATATCGCACGGTATCTCTTTGACTTCACTATGAATTACTTCTCAATTTTTACTTTCAGAGCAAGCCCAGCTATGCTCAGACAGTAATGTGAAACATATTGAGGGCAAAACCTGCATGAATTTAACAAGCGTAGGAGCTATCTAAGCAGCTTGGAGCCCTGAATTAAAACCAAGTTCAGTATGTCAGATATCATTCCTTTGATTTATTTGAACTCTATTATTGTTATTGTTAGTATTGCTCCTTTGAAGGGTTAACTGCTTGCTTGCTAATACAGAAAGTGTTAATTGAATATTAGAGAGAGATGTGACACTAATAACGTAGTTCCTAATTATTTCCCTATGTGATGTTGTTTCATTGTTTGAAATATTCGCTATTTATCTGTCTTTGAAAAGGGCATGCCTTAGCAACACTACAAGTATTGAACGAACATTGTGTTTTGTTGGCAGTAATCACCAAAAGTTTCCAAGGATGCTCTCTGGTAATTGCAACATTGCTTATTCTGGCATCTCTTTTACCAAGCTGCTGTTTTTAAAATGCTATCTGCTGAATTACAGCAATATGGAGACAAAAACTCCACTAGTCACTCATTTACAGAAACATTAACAGAGAATTAATTGGAAGTAGGGATTTTCTGAACCTGAATGGTAGAAGGAAGAGTCTAGATCCTCGTGTGCTAGAGTACAGGAGTTTGGGAACAACCTGTGGGAGACCGAAAGAGCAGCTGAGGATGAAATGAAGGAGATGGAGGAAAGACAGAAGGACTGGAGAAAGAATTTCTCAGAGCAAAGCCAGAATGAAGATGCTCAGGCTAGGAGGAAATGACTGGGAGACTCTTTGTTCTTCAGTCAGCCCTTCTACAACAAGGTGGTCCCAATAAAACCCCTCCTGAAGGTCACCAAGAGGTAGGCCTGGGACATTTCCAGCCAAAATAAATCTCCCTCAAACTGTTGACCTGGAAGGTGGCTGGTAGGTCATAGGTGTGTTCCATAGTGATGCTTTCAGGATGGGTCTTTCTGGTTCATTTTTTGTTAAAATCCAGTCTGGTCCCTTTGAACTCACCAGGACATTGCTGCCTTTGTGTTTTGAAGACAGGGGGGCGAGAACAGCAGTTGCTTCAGGTTTGTTTCCTTTCCTCAGACACTGTTGGGCACAGAACTATGCAAAAGGAGATGTTTTTTGTTTTGTGATCTTGTCAGAGCTGCTTCCTCGGGTCCGTCTCGTCCTTCCCCACACAGTTAGCCCCGATCGCCCTTCTAGGAGGGGAGAACTCATGGAGTATGGCGACCAAATGCACAAAGTATGCAAAGCCACATCATTCCTCAGTGTCACCTCCCTGACAAAACAGGATCATCTGTGTACCAGTAGACATTTTAGGTCAAACCCTGGCTTTGCTGAAATGACAAAATCCCTGGTGAATTTGTGGAGCCAGGATTTTTCATCCTCATGTTCTCTTATGGAACATTATAAAAGGAGAATTAATTTACTGCTACAGAGGTCAGTAAGTCTTAGTGTGCTACAAGTTAAAATTAATAAATAAAAGGCATAGGAAATATTCCTTTTCTTTTTTCTTACATTTTTAATGGATCTGGCAATTGAATAAAACAGCTCATTTTCATTCTGATTTAAGAAAATAATCAGTTCTAAATAACAGCTCATCTCATTTTTTAATAATAAATGGGGCAATTTACTGTCAGAAGACACTAAAAATGCAGTGCAAACACTGTCAAATAGAATGACCCAAACCTCCAGAAGTCTGGAAACTGTTGTTAGCAAACAAAGCTGTGTTCATTATTTTTTTATACTTGCCTGGAGTACTAGTATATATAGTACTCATCCATAGAACAATAAAGAATTTAGTTAACAACTTTTGTTAAATTGAAACAGTGTGCGTATAAAAAATTGCTCACTCAGCCAAAGAAATACAAACATCCACTTCCAGAAACTGGCTTTTCGGTCACACTTGGAGTTTAAAGCTTGGAAACCATTCCAGGCATCTTTATCTGCAATCCTATTGTTCGCTAGTAGTTCAGCTCTGGTTTACTTTAGACGATCTGCTCAGGGTGAAGACCCGATGGCCACTGATTTTCATTACTTACAGTACACATGAAGCAAGAGAGTACTGAATGTGAACAGCACCAGCAGAACTGGATTGGTATTTGAGAACAGACTACAGTGAAAAGTATGGAAACTTCTGTTACTGCATGCAGCATATTTTGCCATTTCATTGTAGGCAGCTGCATATCCTTTTTTTGCTTTTCTCTGAAGAACCTGGTCAAAATACAAATAAAGAATACGGAAAAATCCTTTCGTGTCTATCTCCCATTAAAATAACAAGCTCTTGAAAAAGAATAATTAAAAGAAACCTGAGAGTGTAAAAAAGTTAAAAGGGAAGTTTTTTCAGGGTAGATCAAACATTGCTGCATCTTGCCTCATGTAAAAGAGCTGTAGCCTGTCCAGTGAGAGCTGCTGCCTTTCAAGTTACAGCCCTCTGTTATCCCATCCCTCACGCAGGCTTCGGTTCATAACCAAACTCTTAGGACACTGTTTGACAAGCATTAATACTGTGTAATCTCTTGCTATTACTAGCACTTGCTAGCTTGCTATCTCATTGATTCTAACCTGTAATGATACTCGCATATATTTCTTTGCAATATGTAAGTGAATAACAAATCACTGAAAAGGGTGAACATCTCTAGAAGAGCTGCACGTCCGACTTGCAAGAGACAACCAATCACTTCTGACAAGCCACCGCCTCCCATGCTTTAAAATCCATTCCAGAAGGGTTGTTTCTTCCACAAAAATGCAATGGTAACACTGACAGTTGACAAGAAACAGAAATTCTAGTGATATTCTCTCGGCTCGCCTATTCTGTGTCTTCTGAAGACAATAAACTCTTGCAGGAGAAGCACAAACAGTGTTTGGGACCTTCTCTGAATATGCTGTTAGAATTTAATAATTTCAGACAAGAACAGAAGAGAATTTTAATCTGTCAGAGGGATGAAAGGTTGAGCTGGCAAAGCTGAATGACACAAAAGTTGTGAAGTTCAGCAATCCCCATGAAAACAAACAGCTCCTAGGAAGTACCAAGTGCTGTTTCCAGAAATTAGTATTGTTAGACCACACCCACATAACAGCAAGCTAAGTTCCTTTAGGTCAGCAATAAGCAGGGACCAGGCTCCAGAATAAGTTAAAATAATGCTAGCAGAACAGAAACTAATGTCAGCAGATGCAGAGCTGCATGCGCTTCTTTGAAACTGCAGAGATCTGTGAGGCCCGGGGATAAGAGAGACAATTTCTTGGACATGGCAACGAGAAAGAGATAAAGCCAAGGGCGGGTGGATTTTGTAACCTATCAGAAGTGGGGCTCTGCTCTGCCCCCTGATTTTCTTTGCAACTGCATTACAGTGTAATGGATCAAAGTCTCTGCTGCAGCGTAGCTGCACTCACCCAGAAATACGAGGGTCACTTCTATGCCAGTGTAAGTCCCAACTACTTCAGAGCCAAGAGCCGCTCTAAAGCCTGACAACTTCCAAAAGCTTTTTCAGGAGCAAGGGTGGTTGCAGCAAAACATGCCTCCTCCCTCCCCTGTGGAACAACGTGGGTCCAACTATGTGATTGAGCTCAGTTTGAACTTCAGTAACCCAAACACAGTTTGGAAAGGGCATTGGTCTTTCTGAGCATCCAGACTGCCCAAAAAGATGCATCTGAACTATACTAAAACATTGCATCAGTGAATGAGTGATCCCAGGAGAAAAAGGGAAGAAAACAACACTGCCTTCTGCACACACACGCCTCTCCCATCAAAAAAGACAACCCCTTTTTTGTTCACTTCTGCAGAGTTTACGTTTCTGCACTTTTTTCACTAAGCCTTCAAATATTTATCTTTTAAGTACTTTCAGCTAAAGAGTTAAAAAAAAAAAAATGTTTTCACTGTTCTGCTGTAACTTAATTAGCGTATAAATGTTGCCTTGACAACCCTCAAAAATGAGGTGTGCTCATCCCCAGAACAGGTACAAGGCAGGCAGAAACACTGCATTTTTTTCCACATTGCTGTACCCATAAATCTCAGCTGTTGCTCAAACAGAGTACTTCTAGGGGTAAAAGGACAGTTTAATCTCCATGTCCATTCAATTTTTGGCCTCTGTAAAGAGACTGCCAAAAAAGTTGCCAATTAGTGCTAATTGTAGAGAAGGGTTTTGTGATGTGCACCCTTGTCCACTGAAAATTGGATTACAACCATCAAACTCATTTCCTATGCTGCTGATATATTTTATTCAGGTCACCAGCACTTCTGCAGTTAGCCTTTTTTAAAATAGTGTCTGATCGTACATGAAGAGAACAGAGGTTGAAGGCTCATCGTTATATTTCACTCTCTTTTCTCTCAATGTGCTAGATTTAGTTGGGGGGTTGTGTTAGTTGAATTTTCTCAACCACAATACACAAAAACAAAATAAGCCTTCAAGAGCCTTTCGGTTCTCATGTGGTTATGTAATAATACATTAATATAAAGGATTTCCATTTTTAGACATCAAACCCCTGACAGATGTTTTTAGATCTAGTTGCATTTAGTTAGTCTCCATTATTATGGCACACTTTGATCTGGAGAATTCCTTGTCTGTGATCAAATGTAAAATGAATTCAGATTCATTCCCTTTCATCTCATGTGAGCAAGACGTGTGAACCATTTACTTAGCCCTGCGACTCTGTATGATGAGTATTGTCTTTTTCACTGGTTCCTGGTGGGATTTTTTTCTTTTTCTGGTAGACGAACCAGCTCCTTTATATGATCTTACAAAAGATACCGGCAGAATGTCACTTCGCATTTGTCAAGAGCAAGCCCCACAATCTCTTTTAACAAGTGATGTTTTACAATGTCTTGCAGGAGATTTTTGCAAACTGATGTTAATTAGCCTAGAAAAACAAAAGATAGCAATTAAGGCATCAAAACTGTCTTCAGAAAATCTGAAAGGTTTTACTCAACCCCAGAGAGGTAGATATTATGAAGGCTAACAATACAAAAGACTCCTTAACTCATCTCCTTATAACTAAGCATTGTAGTAATCAGACAAGAAAGATTACTCTTGTTTAGGAGTTTTTGCTGCCACCGTTAAGGCTCAACAGAGTGTGCTGAAAGAGATTTTCAGCAATATTAGTTTCTTTGTTTTCACAGGTTTACACCATATCATTATCATAGCTGTATGCATTTCCTATACCCATATGCTATTACTACAAAGAATATGGAAAAAGCAAATAGGTAAAAAAAAACCAGTCTTCCCCTCACACTTTTACCATCAGTAGTTTAAAATAAAGTGTATGGAACATCATAGGTCTACCATGTAAATTCTGAACTCTCAATTTGCCCATAATCTTTTCTTTAACCTTTGAGATCAACTAATGTTCATACAAGCTTTGAAGAACAGGTTCTTACATACTTATTTTGTACATCTGATTTTCTTTACCAATTTATTTGCGAACTATTTTATATCTGACTCTTAGGCCTTACACCGACATATTTAAAAGTGAGATACTCTCATGGACTACAATCCCACAAGCATGTAAGTGTGCATGTAACTTCAGCAATTTAAATAGCCCTTACACAAAATAAGGGATCACAGAATGGTTTATGTTGGAAGGGACCTTAAAGATCATTTAGTTCCAACCCCCTGTCATGGGCAGGGACAGCTTCCACTAGACCAGGTTCCTCAAAGCCCCATCCAACCTGGCCTTGAATGCTTCCATGGAAGGGGCATCCACAACTTCTCTGGGTAACCTGTTCCAGTGTATCATGACCATCATCAAAAAATGTCTTTGTTATATCTAATCTAAATCTACCCTCTTTCAGCTTGAAGCCATTACCCCTTGTCCTATCACTGCAGGCCCTTGTAAAAAGTTCCTCCCCAACTGTCTTGTAGGCCTCCTTCAAGTACTGGAAGGCTGCTTTAAGGTTTCCCCAGAGCCTACTCTTCTCCAGGCTGAACAACCCCAACTCTCTCAGCCTGTATTCATAGGAGAGGTGCCCCAGTCCTCTGATCTTCTTTGTGGCCCTCCTCTGGACCTGCTCCAACAGGTCCATGTCCTTCTTCTGTTGGTGGCCCCGGAGCAGGACTCAGTACTCCAGGTGGGGTCTCACCAGAGCGGAGTAGAGGGGCAGAATCACCTCCCTCAACCTGCTGGTCACACTTCTAATGCAACCCAAGGTATGGTTGACTTCCTGGGCTGTGAGCACACATTGTCAGCTCTTGTCCAGCTTTTCATCTAGCAGTACACCCAAGTTCTTCTCCAAAGGGCTGCTCTCAATCCATTCTCTGCCCAGCCTGTATTTGTGCTTGGGATTGCCCCAACCCATGTGCAGGACCTTGCACTTGGCCTTGTTGAACTTAATGAGATTTGCACAGGCCCATCTCTCAAGCTGTCAAAGTCCCTCTGGATGGTGTCCTTTCCCTCCAGTGTGTTGACTGCACCACACAGCTTGGTGTCACCAGAAGACTTGCTGAGCATGCACTCAATCCCACTGTCCATGTTGCCAACAAAGATGTTAAACAGTGCTGGTCCCAATACCAACCTCTGAGGAACACTACTTGTCACTGGTCTCCACTCAGACATAAAGCCATTGACCACAGCTTCATCTGTTAAATCCATGCCTCTCCAATTTAGAGTCAAGGATGTTGTGCAGGACAGTGTCAAATGCTTTGCACAAGTCCAGGTAGATAACATCAGTTGCTCTTCCCTTATCCACCAGAGCTGTAATCCTGTCATAGAAGGCCACCAAATTTGTCAGGCATGATTTGCCCTTATTGAAGTCATGTTGGCTGTCACCAATCACCTCCCTATTTTCCACATGCCTTAGCATAGTTTCTAGGAGGATCTGCTCCATGACCTTGCCAGGTACAGAGGTGAGACTGACTGGCCTGTAATTGCCCAGATCTTCCTTTTTTTCCTTTTTAAAAACAGGAGGTTATGTTTCCCCTTTTCCAGTCAGTGGGAACTGGACTGCCATGACTTCTCAAATATGATTGATAGTGGTTTACCAACTTTATCCAACAGGTCTCTCAGGACTCACAGATGCATCTCATCAGGTCCCATGGACTTGTACCCCTTCAGGTTCCTTAGATGGTCTCAAACCTGAACTTTTCTTACAGTGGGTGGTTCTTCATTCTCCCAATCCCTGCCTTTGCCTTCTGTGACTTGGGCAGTGTGGCTTGAGCACTTGTCGGTGCAAACTGAGGCAAAAAAGTCATTGAGTACCTCAGCCTATCCATATCCTGGGTAACCAGGTCTCCTGTTTCCTTCCAGAGAAGGCCCACATTTTTTCTAGTCTTCCTTTTATCACCAATGTACTTATATAGAAGCTTTTCTTGTTGCCTTTGATATCCTTGGCCAGATTTAATTTTATCAGGTCTTTAGCTTTCCTAACCCGATCCCTCCTGCTTCGACAATTTCTTTGTTTTCCTCCCAGGCTACCTGTCCTTTCTTCCAACCTCTGTAGGCTTCCTTATTGTGTTTGAGTTTGTCCGGGAGCTCCTTATTCATCCATGCAGGCCTCCTGGAGTTTTTGGCTGACTTCCTCTTTGTTGGGATGCATTGCTCCTGAGCTTGGAGGAGGTGATCCTTCAATATTTAACCAGCTTTCCTGGGCCCCTCTTCCCTGCAGGGCTTTATTCCATGTTACTCTACCAAGCAGATCCCTGAAGAAGCCAGAGTCTGCTCTCCTGAAGTCCAGGGTAGTGAGCTTGCTGTGTGGCCTCCTTGGTGCCCTAAGGATCTTTAACTCCATCATTTCATGCTCACTCCAGCCAAGGCCACCCTTGGGCTTCACATTCCCCATTAGCCCCTCCTTATTGGTGAGAACAAGGTCCAGCATAGCACCTCTCCTCATTGGTTCCTTTATCACTTGGAAAAGGAAGTTATCAATGCATCCCAGGAACCTCCCATATTGCGTATGCCCTGCTATATTGTCCCTCCAACAAATATCAGGGTGGCCGAAGTTCCCTGTGAGGACCAAGGCTTGTGAACATGAGGCTGCTCTTACCTGTCTGTAGAGGGCCTCATCTACTTGGTCTTCCTGGTCAAGTAGTCTGTAGCAGACCTCCACTATAATGTCACCTGTCACTGCCCTGCCTTTAATCCTGACCTGTAAGTTCTTGATTGGCTCCTCATCCATCCCCAGGTGCAGCTCCATGCACTCCAGCTGGTCACTGACAAACAGGGTGACTCCCTTTCCGTGTCTCCCCTGCCTGTCCTTCCTAAAGAGACTGTATCCTTCCATTCCAACGCTCCAGTCATAGGAGCCATCCCACAACATCTCTGTGATGCCTGTAAGATCTTAGCCTTACAGGCAGGCACACATTTCTAAGTCCTCTTGTTTATTCCCCATCC
Organism: Egretta garzetta; assembly: GCF_000687185.1. NCBI lineage: Eukaryota > Metazoa > Chordata > Aves > Pelecaniformes > Ardeidae > Egretta > Egretta garzetta. The sequence continues at coordinate 771,010 of NW_009258386.1, forward strand.
TACATGTGTTTGCATAGAAGCATTTAAGTTGGGCCCCTGATGAAGCTGACTTACTGGCTGGAGTGGCTGGAATTCCTTTGTGCTGCTCTTCAGGAGCTCTCCTGCTGACCTGTGACCCTTCTCCAGGAGAGGGATGAATTGAGGTTCCCCTCCCCTGGCAACTTTAGTTTAAAGCCCTCTTCACCAGCCTGGCAAGCATATGACTAAAGATGCTCTTCCCTTCCCTGACAGACGGACCCCAGCATCCTCCAGCAGCCCAGGTTTCTCAAAGCGAGTCCCGTGGTCTAAGTAGCCAAACCCCTGGCTGTGGCACCAGTCCTGTAACCATTTGCTGATTCATCAGATTCAAATGGCCCTTTCAAATCCCTTCCTTTTGTCCAGGGGGATTGATGAAAAAACTACCTGTGCTCCAGAGTCCCTTACCACTGCTCCCAGGGCTCTGTAATCCTTCTTGATACTCCTCAGACTGCTCCCGGCTGTATCACTGGTGCCCATGTGAAACAAGAGCAGCAGATATTAGTGGACTGTATGAGGCTTAGAATCATAGAATCACAGAATGTTTTGGGTTGGAAGGGACCCCTAGAGGCCATCTAGTCCAACCCCCCTGCAGTGAGCAGGGATACCGCTAAGTAGATCAGATTGCTCAGAGCCCTGTCCAACCTGGCCTTGAATGTTTCCAGGGATGGGGCCTCCACCACCTCTCTGGGCAACCCGTTCCAGTGTTTTACCACCCTCATTGTAAAGAATTTCTTCCGTATATCTAGTCTAAACCTACCCTAAGGCTTGGTAGCCTCTCGGTGACATCCCTGATACAAGCCCCCGGTAAGCAGCACACCTCTCTAGAGAGAGCGTTAGGTCGGCAAACGGGTGCCCCCGTACCTCTCAGAAGAGGGTCACCTGCCACTATCACCCATCGCCTTTTCTTAGTTGTGCTGGTTGTTATACCGGGAGCAGATCGGGCTTACTCAGCTCCAGCGTCTCTCCTGGTGTGACAGGCCTGGATGTCTGCACAGTGCTTGCAGGAGAGACATCTTTAGACACAACAGGATAGTTTTAAATTTGTGGTCCTAAATGCTGCTAGCAGTTCCGCTTCGTCTGAGATGAATCTCAATAGCCCAAACTGAGCCTGGCACTGTGCAACACTTCTGTCGCTGTGGAGTTCCGGGGAGGGGGGGGAGTGGGTTTGGTTATGTCCTTTTCCTTTTCGGATTTGTCTCACGAGGTTTTCAGCCTTCTCCAGCACAGTGTGTCAGTCTGGTCCCCAGTTCCTCAGTGTTGCCCTGAAATGGGCATGCTCTGTCAAACCTGTCGAGCATCGAAGGCGTGGGTAAAGGCCCCCACATCTGTCCCGCCTGGGCACCCTTGTGTCCCCCGTTCATGCTCACAGGGTGAACAACTCCCCATTTGGCTGGAACTCTTAAACTGAGGTTTAGATGACCCTAAGCTGTTGGATTTGTATTTTGCACTTCCAGGATTGAGATACAGCAATATGGCAAATATCAGTATCAAAATGGAGTCTAATTTTAACTTTAAGATACATTTTTTGGCCCAAATTATTAACCTATAACTTAGAAGTATCAAATAAAAATGCTGACCTTCTTACTAACAGCAGCAGTTATTTATTTGAACATCTGTGCAACATTTTAGCTTTAATTTAACTCCCAAACAGTGTTTATGATATCGTGCGTTGTCAATTTAGTGCATTTGGACTACTTCTTCAAAGAAAGCTACTTTAATGCCATATTATACTGTAGGTTAGGAAAGAGAAGCGAAGTTTATTAAATTCTGTGGAAAGGTCAGTGAAATCAATAATTGCTGAACTGACCCAGTACAAAAAGCCTGTGTAAGGCTAGCTTCATCTTTTCAGCTTTGTTTATGTCCATATGGAGGCTGCTTCTGGAAGGATGGAGAAATTTCTGGTCAGTCTTTTGGAGCAAGCAGAGGCCGGGGCCGGGAAAGGGGGCGCACTGTGCAGGTGAAGAAGCAATTTCTGTAATCAGGTTACTAAAGAGCAAATGGTGACTTCACTTTCACAAGCAGAAACATAAAAATATCATAAGCTGTCCTATTGGTTGCTTGAAAAGATGGACGCTTGGAAAGTGTGAATGAATTAAACTTCCAATGTAGGTGAGAAGAGAAAATAAATACAGAGAATTAAGTCAATTTTTGAAAATTTGCTGGTTTTCAAAATGGATGGTTAAAAATACAATGTGAAAAAGCTGATAAATCACCTTTTTGTATCCGCTATGCTCCAAGAAAGCACCCACAGTGCATCATTGCTGCTCAGCTGATGTGGATATTTATCAAGCCATTTCCCTTGCAAGTGCATGGGCTTGCAGTATATGTCCAAGGCAAAACTGTATTTTCACTGTCTTACTACTTGGTAAATCTTTCTTCTGTTTTGGCAGAAATTCAACTCAGTGGATTTTTCTCCCCACGCTAAGCTTTTGGAGGGCCCACTAAACAACACTCATTATGTTGTAGGGTAGTATGCAGGTATTACTGATGACAATACTTAAAGGTAAAGGAATAAAATGATCCATATGGTATGACCTGAAACTCTTATTGGCACATGACTGGAATACCTTTCACAAGCCTTTTTTTCTTCAGTCATGTGAGCAGGTACAAATCCCAAATTCAGGCTGGTAAAATCTTAGTATCACACAACCTTTATCTTATTTCAAACTTATCATTGCCTTTTTAGCCATTTACTGCTGGAATGCAAATTCTATATGTGCAGCACCTTCCATCATTTCTGTTTGCTTTCTGATCAGCTGACAGTCCTTGGCTGATTTTATTCTTCAAATTTTTTCCGTCTCTAGGGTGGTGTTTACAAGTAATTATTATTAATATTGGTTCTATACCGCCTCTGGATGGCAGTAAAGAGGCTGATGTTAGAGGGATTTTTTTCACACAGGATATGTGCATGCCACATTGTGTTGCACACTACGTCAGGCACTTTGAATTCCCAAATGTTACATTTCTGGGATAATAGGAAGGCAGGGAATCTCAGCCTCAAACTGAAGCATTCCAGTCTTCAAGAAACATTTGTGACCTCAATTTTCTCTGAATAAATCACAACCTTTCTGGCTTGCACATAATTCTGCAGGTTATGGCCAAATAATTTAATGCCATTTGAAATCATTTAAATGTCATGCATGCTTTGTACAGCAGTACATGTACAGAATAAATTGAAACAATCTGAAAATTAGCCCCTAAAAAGGTGCATACACCTGCCACATCTTATTGCTTAGGTAACTGATGGGATATTTCAACAGTCAAATTAATGGTCCAAAAGATACAATCATTTAAATTAAAAATGAATTCTGCATTTTGAATAGCATTAATCCTGGGGATATGAATACACAAAGGCTACTTTGCAGCTGTGGAAAAGATTGCAAATAGTTTTGTTCTGCCAACAACTGCCAGCCAGAAAGGGCATGCAACATTACAGTTTGCTCTTCTGTACGGCCACAGTTATATTTTCTGTACATAACAGTAAAGCGTTATGCCCTTGTAGACAAATTTCATTCAAAATAGTAGGGCCCACAGAGGGCCCATAGTTTCATCACATAAAGGGTGATAACAAGAATTGCGGGTCAGCGGACAAGGGGCCTTTTGGTGCTCATGAGCGTATCGGAATTAGTTTGCTATTTTCTTTCAGTTGCAGGATGTTGGGATTTCCCCTTCCTTGCGTTTAGGGGGAAGAAAGAAGTTCAGTGATTGTTGAATGTTACCAGCACAACCCAGAAGACCCCCAGAGACCCGCAGGGCTGTTGTGTTGAACCTATAAACAGATGTGCACAGCTTCTTCAGGGATGCCCTCAAGAGGCAGTGACAAAAGGCCTCCCCAAGGGGCCTCTCAGGGATCCCCCTAAGCTTGTCATATACTTGAAGCGATCGCTGTAGTGGACAAGCATCTTGTATGTCTACGTTATAAATCTCTAACAGAAAACCTCTGTTCTGGAAAGGGTGATGCATCAGTTACTGCCAGTGAGTAATCGTCCGATGGCATCAGCCATCCACGCATCCTCTGCGTGGCGCAGTGTAGTGATCCCAAAGGTGGTTTGGGATCTTGCTCAGTGTTGGTGTTGAAGCCACTTCTGCCAAGGACTATTCGTGACCTTCCTGGAGAGCTAGAATTCATCCAAGAGCACATCTAAAAGAAATCCCACATTTGGTACCAATAGTATCCAGAACTAGATCTGTCTTCTACTTAGAATTACTGCTACATGACCCTTCATGCCTTCCATCTGTTGACTTTGTGAGAGCTTGCCTTTTGGAAGAAACTCATATCTGCCGTGACCAGACTAGGGAGAAGTACATGTGAACTGAAGAAATTCTCCGACATTCTGTGTTCCTGTGTAATCCCCAGCAGCCATTCTTCATTATCTTGGTAAGGAAGTCCTACTGAAGCAGGATATTGTCCCCATCTTCTTTAGGTTTGGACTGGTTTCACCTAAAAACCTTTCCTCTGTGGATGGTGGCACTATTATAGCTGCCTATTAGTGTGCCATGTCCGCCAACAAATTTGGAGTCCTTCCTTTTGAGTTGCAGTGGAGTTGAATATTCACCTCCTGACTGTGGTACTCATACACAAAACTGGTTTTCCAGCTGGGATATTTTTAATGGGATATAGAAAGCACGTTCTCTGTAGTCTTCTCTGATGATTTGTTCATTAGTTGTCAGTGCTTGCACATAGGAAAAACTTAGGAAGTGTTTTTGTCTGTGTAGTCGGTGGTGTGCAAATCTATCAATAACAGCTTCTGACACAATTTTCAGAATTCCTTTTTTACATCAAGGTTGAGAGAGGAGGGCTATTAGACTACCAAGAAGTTCCATCTCAAGGCGTGATGCTTTGTGTAGCCACTGCATATAATGCCAAGCAGTGAATCAAACACACACAAATGGTATCAGTTATTTGACTTTCTGAGTTTATTTGTGGTTACTGTTTCCTGCTGCACACCTTGCTGTGATAAAGAGGTGGATGTTCTACCAGAGTTCCACTTGTTTGTCTTTTTTTCCGATGTTTTAGTCTCCTGCGTTTCAGTCCCCGGCATTCAAAGGTTTTCCCTTTCCTTATGCAGTTCCTCTGATAACAGGATTCAGACAATGGGCTTCCAGGACTGGAAACTCAAATTTGTTCTGAAAGTCACTAGATAAAACAGAACATCTCAGGATCTGATAACTCAAGAACATTTCCATTACACACGCTTATTTCTAGGCAAACAGAAGTGCACTGGTACTCAGGAAAGAAAAAACGTAGCACACCATGATTCCTCCTTGTGTCTAGTAAGCATGACAGGCTATCTATCTGGGATATTTTTCTACAGAAACACTTCAGGATTAAAAGAGCTGCCTTGCTACAGTTTTTATCTTCCACATTTGGAAGGGAAGTGGAAGACATAAGTAACTTTGTACCTGTCATGCCGGAGCACAGAATTACAGCCATTAAAATCACGGTTTTGGGAACTCGCATTCTTCCTCACAGCGCATGCCTCACATAACCTCCGGCTCATTCAAAGAGGGGTGTGAAAGTGGTCTCGCTCAGATTGGAAGCACAACCTAATATAGCTCTCTAAAGAATGTAAAGCCACATACTTCACTCTTCACTTTAACACCATTTCTGAGATCCATGCATACTGCGGTAAGTGATATAATAACAAGGTGTTGATGATTTAGCTAAAGACGTTTGTGGGAAAGGTATGCTCGTCTTGGGTTCGGACAAAGTCTCCAACTACGTTAATCAGCATTTTCTTGTGGGCCACATAGCATACAAATGCTAAGACTTTAAACTGAGAGTTTAAATTAAGTTTGAAGTTCTGGACAAAGATCAAATACAAAAGCACATTGCATTTAAAGTGTAAGACTTTAGACAGTTTAAAATGTGAAGTCCTCATATCTGGACATGTTTCATGGCTCTGCTACGTATTTTTTGAGTGAAGCTAGCAAGTAATTTAAATCATGATGTGTTATGGTGTTTTGATCTCTGAAATGAGGATAATGGCAACTGTTCATCAGGAAGGCTGTAATGATTAATATTTCATTGAAGCATATTGAAATCTCTGGATGGAACCTGCTATATAAACATGCAGTCTTACTACTGCTGTAACTGGGTAATTTACTCTCAGGGGATGCTACGGTTATAGTTTAGATACCACTTCATATCTTAAGGATTTGTTTACTGTGGCTTTTCTTGATTAACTTGGGCTGCAAACTTATGTATCTACCTTAACCCAGAAGTTTGAAGGAAAGCCATTCAGCTGTTATCAGATTATTTAAAAAAAATGATTTCTTTCAGCTGTTAGAGAAATTGAGCAGGAGTATTTGGCACTTGGCTTCTAGTATGCATGTGCAGTAATCGCCACCATGAACTGCTGCTTTGTTAAAAATAGTTTAAGATCCAAATTCAGTTATCTATTTCATAAAGAAGAAGTATATTCTCCTTACCTAAAGGGATGGAAAATGTAACACACACACACACATACATTTGGATAACTAACAATACATGGGCACCTGCTATGAGAATATATTAAAAACTTAAGGGTAACCATGAAATAAATAAGATACAATAAGACATGCTAAATCTTTTACACAGTGGATTCCAAACTACAGCTGTTGTGAGAGCCAGCAGTCCTAAATCTTGATCCTCTGGCTGCTTTTCCCTAGCCCATCCATAGGGCATGCTTCCTTTAGGATTTTCCTCAGAGGATGAATATTTCTGTCTATGGATGTCTTGGCACTATGCTATTTTTGCTCCAACTTTCTGGAAGTGGAAAGGAAGCATGGTTAGAGCAGGGCTGTGATTTGGCATCCTTGAATAATGCCTATGCAGGCACTGACAACTTTGCCCAACACACAACAGTCCTGAGTGTCTTCCAGGTTGTATTTGGGACCAAGCGTTCCCTGACTCAGCCCCAGCCTTGTGGAGCTCAAAAAGGAGCATCTAATTATTTTGGCTCTCATCCCCTTGTCTTTTCTCCAGAGACATAAGAGGTTTCAGTTGAATATGAGGAAAGACTTCTTTACTTTGAGGGTGACAGAGCACTGGAACAGGCTGCCCAGGGAGGGTGTGGAGTCTCCTTCTCTGGAGATATTCAAAGCCCGCCTGGATGAAGTCCTGTGTAGATTGCTCTAGGAGAGCCTGCTTTAGCAGGGGGGTTGGACTAGATGATCTCCCGAGGTCCCTTCCAACCCTTGCGATTCTGTGATTCTGTGATTCTGTAGCTTTACTACCCCAGAGAGTCTTGTTTCCACAAAGTGTTGTCTAGAACTGTAGACTAAGGATAATATTCTCTGTGGATCCAGTCCTAATTTATGGAGAATTGTATCTGTATGGCACAGACACAGAGGACCCGTAGTTTTTCCCCACTAGGTCTTTTCCAACCTAAATGATTCTATGATTCTAAAGTCAGTAAGATTATGCCAGTTTATCCACCAGGAATCTGAGCAAGTGAGTTGAAAAATATTCTTCATCCCTGTTGCTGATCTTACATATTCAATTTCTTTTTAATAATCTAAGACATCCAGACTAACTTTTGTGTAAATGAAATCAGAATGTGATTATAGAACATAATTTTTGTGTTGAAAAGTTACTACAGAGAAATTCAGCATGTTTACTGCCCAAGTATTGCTGAATGTGGCTGCTGTAAACCACATGAGATTCAGATACTGACAGGTGAAATCTGGGCCACAAATTCTAAAACTGAATTTGGCCAGAAGTCTAATTCCCAGTTGTATAGGCAAGGATAAATATGCTCCCATAGCTTGCTTCTCTTAAGGAGTGGGTATTTTCAAATAAGGGTATTTTTACCATGAAAAAAAAATTCCTTTTTATTTTTTTTGGTTGTATTCACAAGATGTTTCCACATCACATGCTACAACAACTTAAGCTGGCTCGCTAGCATGGCCTTTTGTTCATACATCTTACATCTACTCTGTTGCTTTGGTGAGGTCTTAGCAGAGGAAGGTCAATCTCAGCAGCCAGACTGAGCACTGACACTGCTGTATGCAGCTTTTCAGTGTCTTGGTCTTGACAGATCATGTCAGTCTTTTGGTTTGTGGAGATAAAAAAGAGACAGGTCTGGCTTTTATGGCCTCTAGTAAGAAGTGGGAAAGAACCAGCTAGCACACATTTAAGAAAACAATACAGCCAGCCATGTCTTTTTTTTTTTTTCCCCTAAAGCATCTGTTAGTATAAAGTTCCAAGTATCAAATACTTATTTGCTTACTTTCCGGTAATGTAAGTAGCCGTGGTAGGCAGGACTCTATGATTGCTTAGAATTGAGACTGTACAAGGCAACCTTTGCAGGATCCTGTTGTCATTGTTCATAACTTCACCAGACTTTGGGTGGATTATATTTGAAAAATTTCAGATAAACCATCGTAGCCATCTCTGATAATTAGATTATACAAAAAGTAAGTTGCTTTGTCATTGCTGAAAAACTGCTGCTCACCTAAAAGAAAGTTTCTTGGAGCAAAGAAATGGTATATGTGATAGTGGACTGGCCTTTGCATTCTCCCAGATTTTGGCAAATTCAGACTGCACTAGAGACTTTCACAATTTATGAGCGAAATCCTCTATAGGTTTTCCCCAGATGGAATTTACTTTATTCCCTTGCAGTTTCTGTGCTGATCAGATTGCATATACACCATCCTCACTTTTCCTAAAAGGATACCAGATGACTTCTTCTGGCATTTGGTTGATTACAGTGCAAAATAATAACTAAGTTGGAAAAAGCCAACTTTTTTTTTTTAAAACAGAAAATACATCAGCTCCGTTAGGAGTTATCAATTTAAATTGGAATGTCTGTAAGGATTTGTCTCCTAACCATGGGGAGGTTTTTTCCCAGTCCTGTTTTCTGCTGCACTCAGCTGTGCAAACCCCAGGCAGGCTGGTGTGGGGTGATGCTCCTTGCAGCGAGCAGCGGCTGGCTTGGTATTTATCCGGCAAACTGGATTCAATCAAGTTAAATAACTATGTCCTCTGTCACAGAGATCAGCAGCCTCTCTCTAGCATATAGGGCTCTTGCATGAGCACATGGATGGGGAATGCTGGCTGATCCCTGTTTCCACCATCTCTCTCTCACGATTCAAAGGCCTTACAAGTCAAGAACGCTCTTTTACAGCTGCTCGTAAACCTCAGCATCCAGTGTGGACCTCCTAGAGGCTCAGCTGAAGATACCGCCGAAGGTGCTGCACACTGCCAGGGATGGCAAAAGCAACCATATACACCCTGCCTGTGTTAGAGCGCCCGAAACCAGGCATTGGAACCCAGGAGACAGCAGCTGCGAGGGGGCAAGGGAGCAGTCCCCAGCGGCCGGGTGGCTCCCTGTTTGCCACTGGCAGCGCCCAATGCAGGAACCCTGGCGCTCCAGAGCTCTTCCTCTGGCTCTCCACTGAAATTCTTCCTCCTCACCTTTGCTTCCTTTGCCATTTCCCGAGACACAAGTGAGCTTTCTCCTGACTTTTCAGGCAGCAAAATTCAATTTTGCTTTGCCGTGCTAAAAAGGCTTTGAGCCGATTTTGACTTCACTCCGTGAGAGCCAGGAAAATAAATAAATAAAACAAGCAGATCAGAATAAAGCCCACTCCATTAATTCAATATTTAGTCACACTTTAAAAAGCAGAATGCTTGTAAGGAATGCTGTTGTGCATTTATCTTAACATATTTTAACACTACCAGATGTTCATGAAAACTCCCTTTAGTATATTTGGGGGTCATCAGTAAAAAAAATAGGATGTATAATTTCATCTTTCCTACAGCACTGCAAGTACTTTTGTGTCTTACATGACCTTTCATTGTCAATCAAAATGACAACAAATAGCTCTTTTTAAATAGGAGATGCACTTTAATAACCAACTTCTAGCAGCTTTGGGAACAAGTTAAGTTCTGGCATTTCTTCAGGACACTTTATTTCTTCTTGACAGTGTTTTATTTTACAGAAGTGTAAAAGAAGTGACAGGTTATTGTGTGTGTAATCATGGCTAATTTTTAACTTCAAAAACTTCTCTGTGATCTTAAAAGCTTTTAATTTGTTCGTAAGCACAGGTTTGTACAAGCCCTGTGCACCATCTGTACGCTGTTTTAACAAATAGCTATAGTGGTACATCTCCCTCCCAAAAAGTTTAATTAGATTTGAAAAGTCATGGCTTTGACATGCATGGACACCATCACAAATGTTCACACTTTGAACCTGGTCCTGCAAGGTGCTACGGCTTTCACGGAGAAATGTTGCATACCCAAATCCCACTGAGGTTGGTGGGTTTCAGGGTGCGCAGCATCACGGAAGACATGGTCAGTGCTTTGTTGAACTGGGAATATCTGGGAACTTGGAAGTCTATGGCAAATCTCTCATATGCTTTGGCACACTAGGAAATTGGAGTCACAGTGCTCAAAGACTTAGCTGATAATTCAATGATATTAGGGATCAAGAAAATAGAAAACCTTGTTCCCAAACACGCATTCTCCATTACCCCAACATGCTCTGCATCACAGATACTCCTCTTCAGGAGGTATTTTCAATTAAAAAGACCTAAACACTGTTACTGAGAACAGCATACACATCACCACAGTTGAAATATATCATAATGTTTATATATTGTCATGTGTACCAAGTAATTTACATTTCATTCAACACAGGTAACTAAATACGACTAAAATTAATCAGTAATATTTTTTAACTTTGTAGTCAGTTTAATGACATTTGAGAAAGCCCTATATCTATTCCAAAGTAGTTTAAAATTTATTAAAATATGTTATTTTTAAAATACCAGTTTTGGGGAATTGGTATCAATTTCCATTCCTTCAAAAAATCTTCAAGTAATAAATTTTTTCCTCTGTATTTAATATTTAAACCAGTAGAATGTCTTTAGGTAGTTCCTGATGTACCTTTTTTAAGAATTATATTTACTTCTTAATAACCAATGTAACGTCCTCATAAGAGCCTGAAACACTGCTATTTTTAAAATTCGTAGTAGAAGTAAATGAAAGGTAGTTAGCAAGGATAGAGTTAATTTTTAAACAATGATCAAAATTTACTGCTTCGGTGAAACTATACCTACTTATGTTAACTGGTAAATTCAGTACTATTTGCGTTCAAGCAAAAATTCTGCGTTATTCTGAAAAACACATGAGTGCTTTCAGGATTATTTCACACTTTATTCAATCCTGTTGTCACTGCTGTTAGTTGCAGAACTCCCACCGATGTCACCGGGAGCAGCGCTGAGCCCATAAAGTTTTTGCCCTGTATGGCTGGATCCATCCCACTACCCAAAGCCCTGAGCAAGGGGTGAGGCTTGCAGTAGCACCTATTTAAGCTCCTGCTTGCTCTGGGAAGCGCAAGAAGAGAGTGAGACGGGGTACGTCTGTACAGTTAGGTGATCGGGAACGCTTAGAGGAGACAAAAAGCGAGCACCGCCTGGGCTCTGGGGAGAGGGATTGTGGATGGTGGTCTCTTCTCCCAAGTAACAAGCAATAGGATGAGGGGAAATGGCCTCAAGTTGCACCAGGGCAGGTTTAGGTTGGACATTAGGAAAATGTTTTTCAGGGTTGCCAAGCATTGGAACGGGCTGCCCAGGGAAGTGGTAGAGTCCCCATCCCTGGAGGGATTTAAAAGAAGGGTAGATGGGGTGCTTAGGGACATGGTTTAGTGGTGGGATGGCAGGGTTAGGTTAACGGTTGGACTTGATGATCTTAAAGATCTTTTCCAACCCATATGATTCTATGCGGTGTTGCCTGGGTCTCTAGCAGGCCACCCAAAAAGAGGTGGGAGCTCCGTGCAGTCCTCATCCCCCACCGCTCACTCTCCTCAGAGTTACTCGCAGTTTCACATTTAGTCATTCTTGCTTTTTTATACTGCTTAGTGTATAGCAGTTTTTGCCAAAAAGTTTAATTCCTAACATTCATCATTCATCTCCTCTTATTAAAGTGCTTTTTTGCATATCCTAACAGGAGCAGATTCGACCTGCAGGTCAGATTTTGATACAGCCGAGCCACTACCAAAGCTATAGTAATCAAGATAACCTCCCTCCCTGCACTAAAAAAAAGCTAAATAAAAGCAGATTTTTAGAAAGCAGCTGTTTAATGTCAACAACCAGAAAGAATGAGCTGTTTGCTCTGCATTTCTGTTTTATATGTTATAGCTCTCCATTGGGATTGAGAGTTTACAATTCAGAAAAACCATGCAGTGAGATAGGAAAATCTATTTATTCACGTAATGTGAAGACCATCTAGTCAATATTTCTACTATAGGATGCTGAGGGCGGTCTGTTGTCTTTGCTCTATGAGCCCTGCAGAGTATCTGAGGGAATCGTAAGGTGTGTTCTTTAATCGCACTGTAAGTCATGACTCTTACGTCATGCCACCTTAAAACAGACTCAGTTGAACGAGGTATCCCTTTCTGGCTGGATCCCGAAGCTGTGGCTCACTGTCACTCCCTTCAGTTGGCCTTACAGCTTAATGTCTGCTGTGCCTTTCCCTCCGCTGAGAGGAATATGCCATCCCGCATTTGTCCTGGTTGCTGTTCTCTTGGGCAATACCAGCCTGTTGGTCCCCCAGTGTGACTGCTTGCCCTCCCCATTGCTGGGCACACAGGAGAATATATGAGAGGAGATCAGAGAGCTTTTCAGGGAAAAAAAAACTCTTCTGTTTTCTTACACGAGTACTCACAGCCCCTTTACTTTGCGCACACGGTTTCACCAAGAGAAGCTTACCTTTCTGCATATTTGCCAGCAGCAAATCAAGCAGGGTCATAGAATCATAGAATTGTCTAGGTTGGAAAAGACCTTTAAGATCAAGTCCAACCATTAACCTAACCCTGCCATCCCACCACTAAACCATGTCCCTAAGCCCCTCGTCTATCCTTTTTTTAAATACCTCCAGGGATGGGGATTTGACCACCTCCCTGGGCAGCCCATTCCAGAGCCTGACAACCCTTTTGGTGAAGAAGTTTTTCCTAATGTCTAACCTAAACCTGCCCCGGCGCAACTTCAGACCATTCCCCCTTGTCCTTTCTTCCGTTACCAGGGAGAAGAGGCCGACCCCCACCTCACTACAGCCTCCTATCAGGCAGTTGTAGAGGGCGATAAGGTCTCCCCCCAGCCTCCTCTTCCCCAGACTAAACAAGGTCCAGATAAGAAGAAAGAGCATGAATGGGTTTCAAGTCCCTGAGAATCTGGAAATAAATGTTTGCTGCATTTAGCCCGCTCTGCTCTCTAATAAGGGCCAGGACAGCATCCTGTGAGCCTGCCTGGCCTCCTGCCCTCTTGTCTCTGCCATTGATGGCCAGTGGCTCCGTCACTGTTTTTCACCTCCACCCTGATCTCAGTCCACATTACTACACCTTACTCCACCTTCTGCCAGGTGCCTGGGGAAACAACCCCTGCGAGAAGGTGATCTTCCCTTTAATCTCCTGCCAGGCTATTTTCTTGGCAAGAACCTGCGTTGGATACGTGGCATTTGGCCTACTTTTACTTTTAAACCTCTTGTAAGAAGACACTATTTTCTAATTCTCTAACTTTAGGACCTTTCTGTTTCAGTTAAATTGGAAGCTTTCTGCTGCTGCCTCCACTTTTATGATATCCACTTCTATGACACATGCATAAACTGAAGTTCAGAATATTTAACACAATAATACTACCTAGCAGATACTCCAGTTTAAAAAGAAATTCAGCATAATTTAATTTTTTCCATACAAGCTTTGTGGTTTATTTTATATTGTGATGCATTACATGAATCTAAAAACATCATGACACAAAAATGGATATACTGTCTGCGGTGAATGTAACTTGCAAGTGTACGGGCAGAAGCATTTTTAGAAACTGGAAGATTTTATAACAGAAAATGGAAAACCAGAGGGAATAACTTGAGCAAAGCTGAAGCAACCTGATCCATAGTACCATACCGACAGGACTGTCCTCTACACGTGTGATGAACAATTCTTACTGTAAATTACCGGGCTACAAGAGGCCTTCCTAATATATTCAGATTTAGCACATCAAGCAAGGAATGTATCTGTTGCCCTGTAGGCTTTTTCCTGTGGTTATAGAGATGGTGTTCTAGCCATTTTATCCCTTATTCGAAGGAATGACCTGAGTAAGGGAGATTTCCCATTAACAAACTGCCCGCCACAGTCAGTCTTTGCAGCTAATAGTTTTCAGCTCTAGGATGCTATAGTAAAATTACAGATAATTCTATTTAAGTGTCCCTCTGCAAGGTGCCTGTGAATGACAATGAGGAGATACCAAAGCTGGCTGACTTCGCTAGGCACATGCGGTGCAGTTCACAGAAAAGTTTTGTCCTGGGTGTTCTCTAAATGTGGAAAGAGGTAATTATTTTCCAGAGAGAAACAAGATACAGTAATAATAGTAGTGCTATGTAAAAAACACGGGTTACTTTCTCCTTCCAGACAGATAATGTGCTTGCCATATTTCTGAGTGGGTCTTTTACTATGCCTGAAGCACTGTATAATGCATTACTGAGTGCAGACAACAGCATGTTGTTAGGGCATTCCCTAATGCAAGTGTCCAAGTAGACTGCTAAAATCTGTAGGAAAAGTTTCCATGTATTATCAAAAATTATCTTTTAGCAACTAGAAAACATAATTCTCCCTAGCATCCTTTTGAGAAAACTGGATGCAAAATGTTTCAGAATCAGAAAGACTGTATCTAATGGCCACAATTTACGAGTATAAAATGCCACCTAATACTAAACATAGTGTACAGCCTTGAGACAGCTCTGAGAACAATGTGTGTGCATATATTTGTTAAAAAAAAGTGTACATTTATCAGCAAAATCCTTTTGAAACAGAAGTTTAAAGGAACTTCATTACTGAAAACAAAGTTGTAATTTTTAGAAAATGCATTATACGTAAAGAACTCTTGCAGGTATATCTACTGCATTTTAAAAATCTGTTTCTTTGTAGGAATATGTACTGAGTGATATGTGTCTTAGCAAATGAACTGCAAGAGAGGAGAAAAAAAAATCATAAACTCTATAAATGAAAATACTCTTTAGAAAAGGGGAATAACAGAGCACATGACATTACTTCACCAAAGAAATATGACTGCATATTTTAAAGTAGCATTTTCTTATTGGTGGCATGGAGAGCAATGCATATAGGAAGAGGAGAGTAACCGGCATGGCCATTCGTGGCAACCTGAGAGTGAAGAATTTGCAGGCACAGACAGTGTGCACAGTCAGATACACTAAGTCTAATGACAGAAGGGTCATGGGGTAATGGACATTTTACATTCATTTTAAAGACCAAATTATAGATTGAGTATTAAAAAAAAATCCTAAGGAAAGTAAGCAAACAACACTGGTATGTATAGTGACTTAACCCTATGAACTAAGGTGGCTTACATATTTTTGAGTCACCGTAACTAGTTA
Source organism: Egretta garzetta (assembly GCF_000687185.1). NCBI lineage: Eukaryota > Metazoa > Chordata > Aves > Pelecaniformes > Ardeidae > Egretta > Egretta garzetta. Next base: position 786,401 of record NW_009258386.1, read on the forward strand.
AATAATTTGTGAAATGACTCACTAAACTGCATGTTAAGGAGGAACGGCGTTTTTCTCTATTTAGTGGTAATCTTTCTGATGAGGCTGATTTGCTTTTTATGAAAAGCCTGACTGATGCCCCCACCTGCTGACTTGGGATCGTTGTATCAGAGAGGAACGAAATAGTTCCTACCACCTGCTGTATGGAATAGAGCCGGAATTCAGCTGATGTTTTTACATACTGCTGACAAGATTGTATCTGTTTATGTAGTCTGTATTTTAATCTAGGGGTTTCCCTGGGAATAATCTGCTAATTTTAGCTAGTTCAAAATGTTGCGATTATGGATGAAAAAAATTGGAATATGATGACTCACGTTTTAAGAATTATGCTTTCCTTACTCATAATTTACTTTGGTTCCCTACCAAATGCAAATACTGAATTTACTTTAGATCTTTTACTTTTTTTTTACTCAGTTTATACTTGTTTTGTATAGGGTTAACTGGCTATACAATGCCAAGCTGCAGAGGATGGCATAAGATCTGTAATAATAGAATCTCATTCTGTATAAATTAGGATGCAGACTGTCCGTGTATTCTAGAAACCGAAACAGGCAGCCAGCCAGAAA
>NW_009258386.1:787035-791972 GCF_000687185.1 Egretta garzetta
AGATGGTAGAACCACACGTAATTTCTCCCTGTGAGCACTGATTTGATGTGGCCAGTCTTAAAGAATAGCCAATTTCCAGGTAACTCACTATATACACTTACCTGTAGTTCCATGCTTTGTAGCAGCACCAGTTTTCAGGAGGAAGCGTGCATGTGAGCAACCTTTCCCCATAGGGGGACTGCATGCCACTGAAGTCCCTTTCAGGCCTCTAGGTAATTCTGTGAGTAGGGAATAGTCTTATAATTTTATTAAATATTGAATAAAAGTGCTCATTATTGTCTCAAAGTGTAATGAAAGAGTTTATCGTTACACATGCGTGGGAGAGTAACGTTAAAATTACAGAGGAACTAAGGGTTTCTCATTCTTTTGTAACAAATGCATTCTTGAGTAGAGAAGCTTAATATTTCTCTGGCTTTAGAAATGAAAATGTTTAAAAGAAAATGGAACTTTTCTTAGGAAGAAAAAAGAGGGAATGAAAGTGTCTTATTGGCTCAAATTCAAAGTCCTTTTATTCAAAGTACTATTATTCAAATATTGTTCATTTTGTGACTCTCCAAGGTCTTCAATCAAATAACCCGGTGATTTTGCTTCAGGGCTCAGCAAACAGGGTTTACAACACAACACCCCTTGCTTGGCAGGAAAATCTTAGGATTGTCAATAACAATTATTTGGATTTTGCTAGTAACATTGAAGTTTGTGTCCTAGGTTACAGAAAGCACAAACGCTCTCTCTGAATATTGGCATTTATCCAAATGCTTCGGTTTTGTTTCTCTTACTTGCTGGAAGTGACTTGATAAGTCCTACACGAAGTGGAACAGTGGCATCTCAGGAAAAATATTGTAAGCTTTTATTAAATCAGTTTTTGTTAAATCAGTTTTTGAAGCACTGAGGGAAGTATCCTTGTGCTTCTATACCAAACTCTCACAACTTACACATTCAGTACACTTGGTGACATGTCCATTCAGCGGTCTTACCTTCAAATCTGTCCAAGAGTATAAAAGTTCAAGGCATATCTTTTGGGTCCTGCTTGGCACTGTATAAAGTTAGTACCCTTTTGTTCAGTGGCTGAACCAAATTTTTTTTTTTTTTTTAGTTCCTTTGTTCAGACCTAATCTAAATATTTTTTTCGCAAAATTCTTGACCAGAGAATGTAAAAGGGAAAACTGGAAAACCTTCCACTTTGATGCCACTTCTTTCAAGCTTCCAAAAGTAAAGCAGATAAGGAAAGAAATTCTGCCCAGTAACCCCGGCTTAGAGACCTCAACAAGAATGATGAGGGATCCTTGAGTTTATTTTCTGTTGCTGCCTTAATGAGATATGAAACCATGCAACAGAAAGCTGATCTAACTGCTATACTGTAACATATTTTCCGCTAGCGAAATGGAAAGTATGTAATATATAGTGGAACATCATCAAGAAAATGGGTTACAAGCATGCCCAGCTTACTCTACTGAAGAGCTAATGGAAACGAGATCAAATCTTTGGAAGAAATAGGATTAAACACAGGTTTTCTCCTGGATGAATTCTGTAACTGCTGGCTGGCATAAACCAGCTCTCCTCCTTCATTAGTTTTGCAAATCTAGAACTAAATTCAGCCAAAATCATCTAGTGATTTTGGATTTATTTAACAAAATGAAAATTTTGCTGTAATCTCCTTAAAGATGTAATCAATCAGTCCCGTGAGGGCATTGCTACTTTCTGCAAAGTCAGTCTGTACAATCCGGCTATCTGGAGATAATATTTGAGATTTAATAAAGACAGAGGTATGACACTTCCAAGCCTTACAGAACCATGGATTCCAAAGCAGGTTAAAAATATAACTGAAATTCATTAATTTTGGTAAGTTACTTAGAATTATATAAACCGGATCCAAAAAGGAGTCGAAATAATACGTGATTTATCAAAGAAAAAAACACTGAAAAAAAAGAAGCTCAAGGTTCTTCCACCCATAACTTTGAATGTTGAGCTTATACAGGCCTGGTACAATAAACAGTTCTTTACACACAGCTTTTCCATGGAAGCCCTCATCCATCCTTTGACTTGGTGGTCAGTTTGGTATTTTTCTTCTGAGTCTCCCGGCTGGGAAAAGTAATGTATGCAGGAAGATTAAAAAAATCAAGTATTTGAAAAAACAGAATGAAGATGGTAGCTTCTGGTATGCTAATTCGGTGACTATCAGCTGGGCAGAGAGCTGACAGCTCTTTTCCTAGAAGTTTCTTGCAAGACATGAAGCATATACTCTCTCCAGGAAGACGCTGCTAATGCTATACACAATTTCACTTTCCTTTTGTCTTCAGCAATTGCATAGTCAGAGTTATGAATATTAATATTTAGATGGTATTCTAATAATGAATGAGAATATCTTGCCCAGTGAGATACTACAAAGATCCAGGAATTTGTGATGTGCCTGCATGTGTATAATATGACTATAATGTCAGAACAGTGAAATTAGTGCAAAACAAGCTCACACCTCCTCTGAAACACAGCCCTGTGATGTGAGGATGCCTCATGATGCTCATTGTGCTCTAAGTAATCTTTTTTATCACTCTATACGGCCACATGTAGCAAAGTGAATGAGGTTTGGATGCTTCTGGATCCTTCTAGACTTTGTGCAGCTCACTTGTATGGACATGTATTTTAATATAAATTTCTGGTCTTAGGGTGTTTTGTTCCTGCTAAAGCTAGCATTTCTAAACAGCACAGGATACTACTGGGTAAACACAGCTTTGAGTTAGCACAATTAGGGGCCATTTCACTTGCTATTCACCACTTGACGCTCACGTTTTATGACTGTTGTTTGTGTCTGCTATGTTAAATTTATATTCTCTTGCAGAGTAATTTTAGGGTACTACCCAGAGTGGGACTCTAGAAAAGGCTGGTAGCTAGGAGAGTGCTATGTGAGCCAAATTATCCCTGGCATAACTAACAGGGTTGATATGAGAGATGAATTGGGCCCTATGTCTCTTTACTGTAGGGAATACTTTCTCTCGAGCCAAAGCAACAGCTGCAGTGTGCTTGTGACTTAGGAAAAAAAAGCTTGCTTTTTTGGCAGAGTGAGCACACATGCCTTTGTCTTCACAGTGCAGTAATTCTTATTTTTCTGAATGATTTGTGTGGGGCCACTTGCACATCTCAGGTTAGAGGGGGTTTTTTTCATATGCACTCTTCTCTCAGAGTATGTGGTGACCTACACTTGCCTCCCCTTGAAAGGTGAAATTCCCCTGGCTGATACAACAGGTGCAAGCGTGCTGATGGAGCGCAAAGCCGGGGTGAAGTCCAGAGCGGGATTCCTGCCCCAGGGTTAGCAGAAAGCGCAGAGCAGTCCGCCAGCTTCTGGCCCGGGGCACCGAGCCCCGCTACCTCCATGGCGTTTGCACAGCGCTGGGTGTAATACCTTGTAGCTGGCATACGCCTCTTCGCTTTCCTTCCCAGGGGATTTGTAATGATATCAAAGTGCCTGTCTTCACCTATAACAGAAAGAAATCATTTGAATCAATCGTAAGCCTCTTAAATTAGTAGCTATGATTGCCTGGCATATACTTAATGGTTTGCAAATAAGACTTTTTGCCAGTAGGTTAGTATTTCGTAGACAATACTGCAAAATTATTCCTATCGAAAACAATGCAGGATCTCAATAAAACCTAAGGGAAGCAAATTCCAATTACACAGTATGGTATGCAGTACCTTTCAGTCCCTATGTGAGCCTATATTTCACAGGATAAAACTTGGCAAAAGACTTCATATTAAATAATATAAAAGTACTGAACTTTCAGTTACCTTTGATCAGGGGAAGAGTAAATGTGCAGACATTAACCTTAGAGTTAGTCACCGTTGTTCAAAATCTATTACAGTGTGAATGCAGGTAGTAGCATAAATGTATACATATGCAAAAATACGTTGAACATACGTTCAAAAAGAAGCAACACTTTTTTTTTTTTTTCAGAAGAGCTTTTGAATCAGACTAAGAATGAAAAAGATTATTGTATCAAACTTGAACCCATTTATAATATGGTTCATAACTCCTACAGATTTCTACCAGTTTCTATCACATTTCATTGATTTCACTCCCTTTAAATTCTGTGGGTTCATGGGTTCACCTACAGGGTCACTCCGAGTTGCTCCCCTGTGCCCTGGTCTCCTCAGCATCCACGCTGCACCCACACTGACGTGCTCCCGGGCTCCCTCTGGAGTGACCAGGCTGGTTGAAGCGACAGCCTGCTCCAGCTCCAGCCAGCCAGGGTGGATGAGACCATGCCAGATTAACTTCCCGGCTCAGCCAAGAACACCTCCTGCAGCATCCCTGCTGTCCTCACACCTTCACCCTTCTTTATACACTACTCCAATGCTCACAGACCTTCCCATCCTGCTCTCAAGGCTAGAGAAGACCTTAAAACTGTGCTATCCAGGGTGGGTTGGGTTTTTTTACTTCATACTTGACCAGTGATCATTTTATTTTAAATGCCCTTTATTTGGACCTTACAGTCATTCAGCCTCTATTTTACTTGTGTTGGTGACAATAGATTTATATTTCATTGCAACTTATATGCTGTCCTTGTGCACTGTGGGAGGTCTCATGGCTAGCTCTTCCCCTCCCCGACCAGTCCCTGGAGCTGCAGCTGGGCTGGTGAGTGGACAGGCACTCTGGGAGGGAAGCTGAGGACCGGGCAGGATGGTGTGGTGTAAGGTAAAGGAGAAGAGAGCAGGGTGGCGGATGGGGCAAACAACATCGGGCCTATGTTAGCTTTAAGTTATTTGGAGTACGCCCAGAGTCCTTGCTGAAAGGCAGTCTCTGATAGCGCTTTGACAGATGATGCTGCCAGTCCTGAATTTCGTGAGAAAAAAAGCAAAGCTGCCTGCAGTGGCAGCGGCTGGGCATGCAGCAGCATCCCAGCTGCCGTCACACACGGAGTACGGACCGACCTGCACGCAGCCATGCA
>NW_009258386.1:792029-796661 GCF_000687185.1 Egretta garzetta
GGCAGGCGGAGCCGTGCAGGAGGCATGGTGGGGCGCCGCCGGGAAGGGCCACGGGACCAGCATCCTGCCAGGCGTGCTGCAAGGCTCAGCCTCTGGGCACGGCCAACCCGCTGCAGGCAACGCTAGCCTTGATCAACGGGGACTCAGCCCACACCTGGCCCAGTACCATCGTGTGTGTATATATACGTGGTACAAATATAACATCTGGGGCTTCTCAGGATAAGCATCAGTAAAGGTGATGCTGCAAACCGGGCAGATTTGTGCAATGGGTTTAGTGTCCTGCCAAGAGCAGTAAATAAAGAGCCTGAGGGATCAACTTAAACTGTATTCCACAAGACAGAAAAATGCCGAGATATAATAAGGAAGTCAAATATATACTTCATATAGTCTCCTTTTCAAAACAAAATTAATTTGTAAGTCTTACTTTTTACAACCATTTCACTTAAAGGCCTTTGCCTTTTCTGAACAACTGACTTCTATACTGCTACTATTTTCCAATTGTGATTTTCAGTCAAAACCACTTACTTACAAAAGACCACTTTAAAAAAATGGAGGCAAAAACAAGTTAAAGGATTTAATAGCTGATCTGTGGTAGTTTGTACTGGACCTAAGGAAGAAATTCATTAACTACTCAACGCGCACTTTACAAATCCTACTCTTTTATCTCGTAAGCCTTATCTACTGCAGCATGTTAAGCGTACAATACAAATATTTGAGTAATCATGACATAATTGCAATTCAGTTTGCCCATGCAATCCTAGTGAAACCCCGAGGAAGGCAAGTGGTTTCAGTGAGGACAGAATATCCTTGTATTTCATTCACTTGCAAAGTAATTGGCACAACATACTTCATTCCAAACGTATCCGCTGAAAGACAGAAGTGAATAGAATAAACAGTGTAAATAGATGGATTTATTTCACTAATGTAGGAGGCATTTTAAAGGCAACTCTTCAATAGCAAGCTTTAATGTCAACGCAGATTTAATGAAGTCAGAATACATTACATCGCTGAGGACGCATTTGCAGATGTAAACCAGCATAGTTCCGCTGCCTTAGCTGGAGCTTTACCAGTCTATGACTTCTAGCCTTGAAAAATCTTGCCACATATTCTCAGTTGCTTCTCCTTTCCCCCTCTTCTGCTTCTTCGTAGCCTGAGGCTATTTTCTCCTGATTTTTTTTTTCCCCTTCATCTCTGTTCTTTTAGTAGATCTAATGATTCTCTCTTCCTTTCCACTTTGATCTCTTCAGCTTTCTCCAGGAACCTTTTTCTCTTTGTTTCATAGAAGGAAGGAACCTCTGGAGGTCATCAAGTCCAACCTCCTCCTCAAAGCAAGGCTAAGTGCAAAGTTAGTTCAGGTTGCTCAGGGCTTCCTTGTCCAGCTGAAGTTTTAGTATCTATGAGGATGGAGACTGCACAACCTCTCTGTGTCCTTGTTCCAGTGCTCAACCCCTCATTTGAATTTTTATTTTTAATATTTCATTATGTGTTTTTGCAGTTCTGCTCCTTTAAACAGCTTCCATCGTTCTCTACCTTCACGTTTGTTGTAGCAAACACACTCTTCCATGCTTTCTGAATTCTCTGATGTATTTATATTTCTTCATAATGGAAACACACCCCTTCCTTTGATATACAGGGTTGTATTTACTCCTCACAAGATTCAAACTGATGCCATATGGGCAGAGGTCAGGTTGACTGACCGCAGCTTATTGCCCAAAGCCATTCAGGTAACATGAATACTGCTAGAATTGCCCCAACCCCCCCTCTTATTCTCCTGTGCTCCTGCACAGCTAACCCATCGTGCATTTGAAAATCAGATTTGTGCCTGACACCTGTAGAGCTTCAGCGGTTTCTGAAGGCATTAGTGGCTGCTAAGTATAAAAAGGCATTTGATTTGAACAACTGACAGTGCCTGCATCACCAGATGCACGTTTGGAAGCTTACTTTTTGTTTAGGACGACAACTTGAAAAAAACAATTGAAAAAGTTGCCTCAGTTGGCACTGGATTTTGAGCAGCAGTCCCGTGGCACTGCCAGGAGCCACTGGAAGAGCACTGGCAATCTGAATAAATGTTGTCAATTTAAAATTGCTCTAAAAGGTCAGTCTTTAGAGAGAGGTGGACTTTCAATGTTTACCATAGAAGAGCTGGTGTTCCATTCTAATGGAGAACACAGGGAAAACTAAGCGCATTAAGATGAGATTTAAGAAAAGTAATCTTGCTGCTTTTAAAATATTCACATTTCTAAGTAAACACTGCCTGTTCTGAAATTTTGGAAATATGTACGTAAATGCATACACAAATTGTTAAAAAATGCATACATCAATTGTTAAAACATCTGCTTATATTTAAAGCGGGCTACAACGAAGCTTCGTGCTTGAAGTGAGAACACTGAACTCTGACTTCCCTGATGCTTAATGTTTCTGTTTGTTTTTAGAAAAAATAATTGTGCAAATCATAAACAAGTGAAACACCACATCTTAATCAGTGAGTATTTGGTTACGCTTAATGAAATAATGCCCATTTCCTTCACCACTGATGACTGTTTAAGTTGACTAACTTGCTGCGCTCTGACGACTGTTTCAATGAGCGAGATTCAAAAATGTGGCAGATTCTCATCTGCTGGAGATGTGCAAAGGCATGTGCAACAACTGCTCCTCTGTATTTAATTTTTTCCCATTATTCACGCATTTTACAACAGTCAGTAAAATCGAAGCATTCATCCTTAAACTTTGTTCTAGTGCTATGTGAGCACCCCATCTGTTAGCTTTCTGCAACGGAACATCTCAGGATACGAAATAAGACTTCTTCATGCTTCTGTGGCGCCGAGGATGGAGCTCTCTCCACCCGCCTCCTATTCTCACCACCTGATGCTCAGAACTGGAGTGTTGTTTACATTTCATGATCAGTCTTCTCCAGTGTAAGCACTTTAAAAGAAATAGTTTGTAAGTCTTGCTTGGTTGTTGGATTGCTTTGATGTTCATGGTATTTGGAGACACAAGCTTTCTGTTTGTTCTCACTCTGCAGAAGTCTTCAGATTTCTAGTATTTCTTTCTTGTCATATGACAGTGCTTATCAGTGACCCACGTGGAGAAAACAGTTTGATATGCATCTGAGAGAGCTGCCATCTTCAGGTTATTCAAGGAGAGAACTCAGTACTCTCAACAAGACTCAATATTCTCAAGATTATGCTGGACACCAATATACTTTGGAAAAACCCAGACATCCCTTCTACAGTCCTGGACTCTGACAGGGGAAACCTGACTTTAGCATTGAAGGTTCTTTCAGTACTACTCACTTTCATTCAAAGCCTGATCAGCTCATCCTCTCATTTCAGGAGAAGCAAAAACATCCTCCGGCTCCATTTCTCCCTGACAAGATTCCTAAAACAACAGGTGAGTCAGACCACAAAACAGCCTTACGACATGGACGGCACTTCCAGCTCAAAGGCCATCCTTGCAGCCATTTTGCCTTTGACAGAGCGGTCATTGACTCCTCTTGTAGCCCGGTAAGAACAGAGGAAGAGGCCGGATGAGCTCAGTTCCACCTGTGCACTGACACCTCCAGCCACACAACAAGCAGATTACCACCTCTGAAGTTCTTCACGTTATCTTGGCCACCAGCGCGCCGATGAACAAATCCACTGAACGTAGTACTTGCTGAGACTACCAACAGCTCTGTTGAAACCCTTTATCTGACTTACTTTTTTGTTGAAGCAGACAAGAGAAGATTGAGACAAAGCACTTAATAAAGAGAAGAAAAAAGGGATCTTTGGGGAAAAAAAAGTTGTATGTCCATTGCGCGTTTTCTGGAGAGTGTTGGTGGCTGAATAGACAGATCTCACTGCCTGTATGGACTAGACCCCATCCAGCTTAGAGGCTTGGCTCACCACAGGCATCTGCATTGTAGATATTTTCATTTAGATGGACGACGCTGAAAACAATTCCCCTGTCTTGTAACAGTGATTAGTCATTGACTAAATGGGTTCTCCAACCTGGGGAATTTTTAGTTCAAGGCTGGATTCCTGACCCCGTACCGCCCGAAGACGGAGGTGTAATCACAGATGTAAGAACTAGATTTGAGGACCAAGCAACTCAAAATTACACTTCATTAAAACGATTTCCAGAAGGGCCTACTTTTCCTGAAAAGCAACCGCTGCACTCGCACAGGGATTGCCAGAGTACGGCCTCCAAACAACCTGCTTTCAAGAAGGTGGATAATTCACAAGCTCCATGTAGGGGATGCAGGGCTCCCTGAATGCTGGTACAAGCAGCTTCACGGAGACTTTGCCCAGACAGAATAAACTAAGCAGGGGACCTGGCGCTAAAAGAAAACAAGTCCGGTCCCCCGACACGACGGGTGTCCGACTCTGCCTTGAGACCTCCTTCCTTGGAAGCTGCCCGTGGAAACGTCTTCACCCCGGAGCGGACGTGAAGGGGAAGGTGATCGGTGGGGTGCGAGTGGGCGACACGGAACCCGAGGGGACGCCCCCCAACTTCAGGGCGCTGCCTTTGCCCTTCTCGGGGCGCATTCGACATCGCCGCGCTTCCCGAAAGCCCCTTTTTCCTTCTTAACCGACACCTCCCCCGGGCTCTAACGCCAGCTGCGCCCGGCGAGGCGGGCAGCGGGGGCGGCAG
>NW_009258386.1:797592-816127 GCF_000687185.1 Egretta garzetta
TCAGCAGGAGGAAAAGGAGCTTGGAGGCCCCCCTGGAGCCCGCTGCTTTCCGAACGCATTACCAGCTCAGTGCGTACGGGCAGGTCTTCCAGCTCAACCTGAGCGCTGATGCGGGCTTCGTTGCCGCTCAGTACAGGGTGGTGCACGTAGGGGCCCCGCAGAAGCAGCTCTCCCCCGACCTGCGCCACTGTTTCTACCGTGGGCATGTCAACGCGCAGGAGGCTCACAGGGCTGTCTTCAGCATCTGCGGTGGCTTGGTAAGCATGCTGGTTACTGCCTCCTGTCTCCATTCATGCTCTTCTCCTCCCTGAAAGAAACGTAGTGGGATGCCGTTGCCGCAGAGCTGAGCTAGAAGTGCTCGGGCATCCTTCCAAGTAGTCGGTCATGAAATGTCTTGGCATCGGCAGTTTGCAGTCATGATGATGCCTTTTTGGCGGGATATACAAATGCTGCTTTCAGAGGATCTGTTGCTGACTTGGTTGATGTAACTCCTGACACCAAGAGGATTACAACAGAGGAAAAAACATGCCTCAGGAACACAGTGAGCTATTGTTTTGATGAAACGATGCCGTTAGTTGGCATCAGTTATGTGTTTGTAGCTTTATAGATACTGTGGTTATGAGTGAGGAAAAATGGTACTTCAGATGAGGAGAGAAGAACTGGTCTTGAGACTTTTGTTCCTCTGCTTTCAGCAATGCTGTAGAGGTGTGTCATGTTCTGACGGGTGTGCAGCAACGTGCTCTAATCACGTTTATGTTAAACGTGAATGGGAAGCTGCCTGCTAACTTCTGTGGGAGTGTGTCTATGAAATGCTTCTTAAGAACTGAATTGAGCAAGCGAATCAAAACTCAATTGGTATACATTCTTTACTTATCCCTTGATAGCATTTTTTATGTCCTCCAAAGTGATAATGAAGAAATAGTATCACACAACTGTCAAAACAGTAGTACTGTTTTGTGTGCAGAAACAAGAGGATTGGTACCTAGTGCTTTACCACATCACTATTTTTATTGAATTGCTGAGGACAAGTATGTGTGACATGCACACTGTAAAAATATGAAGTTGTACATATTACTGTGAATTTAAGTTGAGGTTGTTCCATGGTTTTTTTGCAGTCACTCAGGAAAGTAAAGGTGCAAGACTTCTACTTTTGGGAACTGAAAAAAAAAAAAAAAAATCCAGCTTCGTATTCTAGTTTCTTTCTGGTAGCCTGTAGAAAACAGAATGGAGTTGGCTGGATGAGTGCGGGAGGGTGTCATGCGTATTAAAAGAAGGTGATACACATGATAGAAAAGAGGATCAGAAATAATTGGTACTTGAGAGAGACACATCTGTTGCCTAGTGCTTATTCTTGGATATATGTCACCTTGTCTCTGGGCTGAGGCCTGTAGGCTTGGGCTAGTCCTTGGAAATTACTGGAGAAGCAAGCATTCGAAAACAGTGATTCTGTTTTGCCTGTGCATCTTGCTTTACAAACAGCTGTCACTGGTTCTTGTCTGCACTATACAAAGCGCAATTCAAACCTATACCACCCCTCCGATATGTTGCACTCCTAACTCACAGAAGGGAGTAGGAAAGAGGAGGAATCACAATTATCTTTTTTTTTTTTTTCCTGTGTTATTTCATGTTCTAGTAGATGCTCGCATACCATGGCATTAGGAATAGTGTCATACTCTATACAGAATAAACACAAGGAGTTTTAAAACCTTCTCTTTTTGTAAATTTTGTTGCCTGTTTTAGTTCTGTCCCTGCAAACCATCGTTTTTCATTACTTGAAGGGACCATGTACGCTGAAAATAATTTTTCTGGAAAACGTGTACTTACTGCATTTAAAAGTTGTCTCAACTACCTATTACTTAGCAGTTTTTGAACTCTTCAGCACAAGACCCCTTCCTCTGTAATAATTTGAATGTCTCACTTCTCTTGTTTCTCTCTCACGACTTGGCTCATGCATTACAGTTTGCATCAATGTATGCTTCCACTCAGAAATCCTTGAGTGCCTTTAAACTGAGCCTTTGCCTCTTCTAGATGAGCCTTGTGAACTCTTTTCACTGCAGCTTCCAGCTGGACTTCATGTCCTCAGTCATTGCCTGGCTGACAGAGTGCCTTGTCTGAGCCACCAGCGAAGGCCTTGCTGTCTTGCTGCTCTCAGGACCTTCTCTCACTGCTCACTTCACCGTCTGCCCGGGCAGACACAGCCTCGTGGAGGGTATGTAGCATACCCAGCGTTGTGGCTGCTTTCCCCTCACTAATGAAGCTGGTGAGGTTTTCAGAAGAGGAAGCAGAGCCTTGTGTGGGTGCTGGTGTGCTTTTTGTGGGACATGCCTGTAGTTCCCCAGGGAGGGATTGTGTGGGAACGAAGAGACAGTCATCACCAGCTGTAGCCTGTATTTGCACAGAGTATCTTCCAGCCTGACTCTGAGCCTTCAGCCTGATGTTCTTCCTCATCCTCATGGATTCAAAGTAAATGTTACTCTTTTCGTGTGACTGCCAGGGGAGACAACTTTTTTGGAGTTGGGAGAAGAATGAAATGTGAAAGGAGGGAGATAGAGGCAAGGTGGAGTTCTCCTGTGAGATCTTGTCCTCCCTGAATGCATTCTCTGCTCCCGGGTGGGGCTACCTTCGGAAGATAGTGAAAAGATATTTCTGTCTCTATTTTTTTAATGTCATAGCTTTGTGCGTTTAACAAATGTACCTGCAAAAATAAGCTAGTCAGTTATTGCTCTTTCATTGAACAGTACTGTGCTTCATGAATGCATGCAAAGATTTAAGTGGGACTGCTTCTGAGGTAAGATACCATTTATTGTGAGTGAGACAGTGGAAACTAGACTAGTGATTCGGTAGCCCTGTATTATATTTTTTTTTAAGTCAAATCCCTTTTCTTTGTAGGATCCATTTTCTTCAATGCTGAACTTGAGCTGAACTACAGCAGCTGCTGTAGACCAATGCTGTGAAAGCTAGGGAGGAAAAAAGGACATGAAAAATTAATAATGGAATTCTAAAAATTACTCTGTAGATGTGCCTGAGTGATCAAGTTAAACCAGGTACTTGAGTTCACTTTATCCTGTAGGCATCTATCCCCAAGCTCTGCACTGCCTTCATTCACAGCTTCACTCCTGCTTCCCAAGTCCCTTCTTTTCTTTTTTGCATTCCCAAGTTGAGTGTGTTCTCCCCCTCAAGCTCTGCTTTCCCTTTTCACCCTCAGTTAAGTCTTTTTCTGAGTGTGCCAAGAGCTTGTGCAGCCCAGAGTACCCATGGAGCATTGCTTAATGGCTCCTGACACCCTGTATGCGGTTTTGTTGTGTTACATTTCAGAGCATGCCCTGGGTTCAGGGATGCAAATGGCAAAGGGAGGTTAGAAGGTCAGCGGGGAGTCTGTAGTAATTGCAGGGAAGGAGTGTGTAATTAGGGAAGTTTGGGATGCTGTCAAAGGCAGAAGGTCATTTGGAGTGATGGCCTGGGTGCCTAGTTGAACATCTGATCGCATGCAGGCATATTTCTTGCCTCTTTAGAGCAACTTAAAATTTCACACTTCACCTAATTTTCTGAAGTTCTGTATATTTTTTTTTTTTTTACTTTTACTGCATTAGTCAAATATAGCTTCCTAGAAACATGGGAAACAAGCATTGCTGGGGACATCCCTGAATGCATGTAGACTAAAGAGAAGTCTCGAACATTATCCAGACAGCAAAATCAAAGAGGTGAAAAAAATTAAAAATCATTTAACTTTCAAGAACATATGGCTTACAAGATTATTGACACATATGAGCAAATACCAATAGTGAACAAGGTAATTTAAAATGAGGGAGCTATCATTATAAGTAGAACGAGCCTTCAGTTCCTAGCAGACCCCTGTCTGAAGAAAGGAGCTTTATCTTTGTTTTAATTTTGAATGAATGCTATAAAACCAGTTTTAGTCCTTTGAGAAGCCTGGTATTCTTTTGTGGAGGTCAGGAATGTGTTGACTGATGCTGAGGATAGTTAAAATCAGTTTTTGTGAGCTGGGAGAATGCCTAAGGTGTTTTATGTGATTCTACTGTGAGAGAGGGAAAGGTAAGGAAGGAGGAAAGGCACCTCAGTGTACAGTCTCTTGTGCATAGAGCAGTTTCACATGCTCACTAACTGACAAAAGTTAGGAGTGGGAAGGTACACGTGAATCTCTTGCATGGATTTGCTAGCCATCAGCATTCTTCAGTCTAGGAAGGCAGGACTGCTTTCTTCTAGTGTAGCTTCTGGAGTCTAACAAGGTCTGTGTGACAAATTCCTTTGTCAGAAGCTCAAGGAAGCCCCTCAGTAACACTCCTTTACTGCACATCAAGCTTACTTTTGTGTGGCAAATGGCAGAAATACAAAACTAAGTGTGGATCTTCAGAATTTCCTCAGTGCAAGAGGTTGTGTTTATTTTTTACTAATACGGGTCAGTGGATCACCTTTCTGAGAAACTTTGAAAACAATTCTGCCTGATACTGTGGATGAATGCGGTGGTTCCTTTTTCAGGAAAAGTAGACAGTCCTGGAATTTATTTTAATGAAAAATAATCTCTAATCGCTTGTTTAAAAAAAAAAAAAACAAAACAACAAAACAACAAAACAAACAAAAAACCTCAACCAAAACCTGACAACAAACAGCTTGCTAGAAGCTAGTGCTAGCATAGCCAGCATCTAGTTTCTTGTGCAGGTAACAGACTCCAGGTATTTGCTCCCCAGTTTTGTGCTGCTTAATACTAATAACTTCAATGAGTTAAAGCTTTCTTTGGAAAACCAGTGTAGTTTAACACTTGTAACTAGAAGATCTGCTTACCTTGACAGAACTTAATGCTTTAACTTATGGGCTGTCACTTCAAAAAAGTTACGTTCTAAATCTGAAAGACAGATTAGTTTTCAGCATTCAGGTCACATTTATGAACCTATGAGCATCTGTAAGCCACATACTTGGATTTCTATCTCAATGTAGAGATTTCATCATGAGCTATGAAAAAAATCATACTAAAATGTCAACTCAAGACAATCTTTGCTTGGACAAACTAAGTCTTATTGCTGCTGACTGGCTGGTGTGATGACTTCCACTTAATAGTTCTGATTTCACTTGTCTATAGGTACACAAGGTGAGTCTCTAGCTCTGAATTTCTGCAATACAACTGTCAAAAATTTCAGTGCTTCTGTTATCACCCTGTGCATTTGTTCTATCTTTCACCAGTACAAAATGGTTTCAAATACGAGGATTGACTTTGCAAGTAAAAGATAAAATGTTCTTTTTGGCTGTTCTTTTTATAGCTAAAGAGAACAAAAAAGGATCAGGAAGTAGACCAAACTCAACCTTCTCTACATTGAAAAGATGTAGATAAAGATTTTTGTACTTGATTGCTTCATTTGAATTTTTAATTTGATTTTTTTTTTTCCTGCTTTCTTCTCTATTTATTCTTTTGCTGTTGACTTCATTCCACTTACAAGTTTTATCTCATTTACTTTGGTTTGGTTTTCTACTAGCTTTTCCCTAATATGCAGTCTCACAAGCAGGACCATTTTTAAATATTTCTGCTTCTATGACACTTGATCTAGCATTTTTCTGCAACAGTGTATTTTAATGACTACAGTTGCCTGACATCTTCCCAGTCTTGCTCTGCTGGTCACAGGATGAATGGCACGTGTCTTCTACTATTGCTACCTAACTTCTTTTTAGCTTTGTGGAAAATAAATGTCTTTCACATATGTGTGAGAGTGGACCATAACACTTGCATTTACTTGAGTGTGATCCTGTATCCCAGAGTCAATTTCTGCCTGCCTGCCTTGGCAAAATCTCTATTCATAACACAATTCGTTATAAAATAGTAGGACAGCTTAGTTCCCCCCTGCAGCTGTTACAAAAAGCCTGAAACATCCCCAGCGCATTTTCCTCAGGCTCTTTACATCTTTGCTTTTCCTGAAAATACTTCCACGGATGCTGTGCCTTTACACATAGACCAGCACAGATCAGTAACTAGATGTGGCGATTGCAATTGTAAACTGAGAAAACACATGGGGTTGCAGAATGTGCACCTGAAGTTCTGTCACAGAAAATGTCTATCAGAAGCAGTAGGATCTGAGTACGTATCTACCTTTTCACTAGCAATTCTGCATGAATTGTCCTTTACATAGGCATGTCCCAGTCTCTTTAATATTTTATGTCAAGGTTGCTCAGCCGTTGCTGGGCTGCCTTTTACCCATGTGCTGTGTCTGGTGGCCTTCTTCCCTGGTGGCTGCTTGAGTGCATTCTATTTGCCAGATAAATTGTTCTGATGGCTGCAGCCTGTTCTTAACTGCTGTCTTTATAGGAGATCCACAACCTCTTTTTCATCATTTTGGGTTTGTGACACAGGTGAATTTGCTGGGAAGCTGTGGGCAGCCACCGCAGGTTTGATTTGCTTCCATGTATATAAATATGCACATAGTCATTAAACTTTCAGGAATTATGCAGAAGGTACTGTGCATGAACAGAAGTGATAGATAGGGGTGTCGGGGAGGGGAAGAGGACACAGCATATAGCCCTTTGCTGTCACTAGGTGAGCTAAATTACTGAAACTGTGTAAAATGGCTTTTTTTTTTTTTTGTCTTAAGTGAATGCTTCCAGCCCCAGTCAACAGTTAGCAGTCATGGATCTCGGGAAACTTCTACTCTTGGGGAATAGATAGGCTTTGTGTCTGGAGTAGTCTCAGTTGCTGTTCTGTTTTAGATGTACCCTCCTGTAGAAAATGGTAAGATTATGGTAGTAAAGTCAGATGCTGTGAGAACAGGTCATACCTTCTGGGTATGCATGTATTGACAAATGTACTCAAGGCAACTTACTGTGTGGTTGACTAAAACAAGTGAAAATCTAGTCATACCTTGTGTGTACTTCAGTGATAACTGCCTGATGGTGCATATGAGAGTGAAATGACTTTTTGGAGCTATTCATCTCCCAGTGAGAGAAAAAGGTGGTTCTGCATATACTTAAAAACATCAAAGCTAGGAAGTTCTCTTTAAACAGAGGTAAGTTGCAAATGTACGTTTGCTTGACAGTTACTGAGACAGACAAGATTATATGATGGAGTTTTCTCTAATGTTAAGTGTATGGATCTCCTAGGTCAGTGTTCTATGGGAATATGTAGCTCAATGGTTATGTGTTAAAAACAAAACCCCTAAAGCCCCAAAATCAAAGGTCCCCACCCTCCAAAAAAACCCAACCAAACCAAAAAAACACTTAATGTATATATACATTTTGTTTCACTGGGTATTAAAGAATAGCTGCTTTTCCATAATGAAATCTCCATATATTTATTGGTGACTAAAGCTTTTAGCGTTATTTTTAATTGACTTCTCTATCTTGTTCACTGTGAATTGTATATAAAGGTACAAATAAATTGCCCCTGTCTCTTCTTTCACTGCAATGAATCTTCTTAATTGCTATGATCCCTGCTCTTTACAGCTGTCATTGAGATTGTTATTGTAACATTCTCTCAAGTTGTCTGCTATTCAGCTAGTTAAAAATTGTATATAGAAACTCCTGGAATACCACTTTTACCAGGCTTCAGTCAGACTTTCTTGCCTAGAATAGCCTTAAAAAGTGATGTTCAGGGTACCTAGAGCCAGGATTTACACTTCATGCAAGAATATTTTTCTCCTATGTATTATGCAAAATGTTAATACTTTTCTTGGTGTTCCTGAGTGAAAGTAATTTGGCAGTAAGGACACTGGATTCAAGTGCTATGGTTATCAGCATGGTTAGATCAGGTGTGATCTAAATGTACAAATAGGTAAGATCCCTTTAGGAGTTTACAAGGAATTTAAATTTCCATCTGGAATTATGTAATTGTATTTAGCCAGTGATTAGGTGCCTTTGCAGACTGAGCACAGGTGGATGCCTTATTAGTTCTATTCGAGGTGTGATTAAGTGTGCTGAAGGTGCAATTACTATCTGCTCATGAAATTGTAACATCACAGAATTTGTAAGGAGATGTAGTTAGATCATGGTTAAACTTATGAAAGATTTTTTTCCCCCTATAATAAGCTTTTAGCTTTTTATTCTCTCTCTCTCTCTCTCCAGGTACTTCAAATAGAATGTTGCTTTCAATCACTTCTAAAGTGTCCCACTGGAAAACACTTATTAATTGCTAGATATTTCTTCCCTGTTGCTTAACTGGTGTATTATTTATTATTTTATTACTATTTTCTTATTTCTATTATATTAACTGCAGGTTTAATTAATACATTAGCTTGCAACCGCTACCTCTTGTTGTGTTTCTAGCTGAAGTATCTTCTAGTAGAAATATTTTTTCTAGATGTTGGCAGTGTACCATGATCAGATAACCTCTAATACTCTTTTCTTCAGTGAACTAATTAAGCTATGCTTAGTCTTTCATTAGAAAACATTGTAACAGTGGAGCAGGAAGAAAAGGATGAAGGGCTTCTCACATGATTCAGAAGAGCTTTGAATTAACACAAAGGGGAGGGCGGGAAGAGAATAATATAAAAGGAAGGGATTTTGTAACTTACTTTGACCATGAAAGTACTCTTGCTGTAAACTTCGTGCAGGTTTTTGAGGTTGAGTTAAGAAGCCATATCATGAGGGCATGAAAAACACTTAGTACAGGAGTGGAGCTTACCTGGGAGGGAGTCTGCCAGTTTAGAGTCATGTTTTCCAGAACTTCAGTTGTTCTCTTAGCATTTTTCTGAAACCTTTCCAATTTTGCTGTTGGACATACTAAGATTAATTCCACGTTTCTGAAACTTGCTATATATCCCTTATGTTTTCCATGTGTTTTACAAAGTTGCCATTATACACAAGGATGTAATTTGTATATGGGCAGGGTACATACTTTAACCATAAATTCTGCAGTATTTATTTCTACTGCTCTTGGAACAGAGCAAATACATCGATTAAGACTATACAGTTTTAAGCCCCTTTAAACCACTAAGACATACCATATATAGTGAGTAGCTGTGTTGATCCATTGAATCTTGATTTAATACAAAGTGTCTAACTCATCCGGAGTATTTTAAATTGAAGAAATAAATTATCTTTCTCATGTGGGTTTACTTATAAATTTCCTCCAATCTATGCTTATCCATAGTCCTGGGTAGCATTCCCTCTTTGGACCACTTCTTTATGATGTGCAAGGAACTGTTTTCAATTTTTTACTCCACTTCTACTGAAGAGATCTTTTAAATGTACTTTTACCTCTTTATCTGAGAATAGAAATAGAATGTTTCAGGCAGATTTCTTGTTATATGATTTGAGGGGCATCTGTAGATGATAAGTAAATCCAGTTCATTTCTGATTTCATTTCCTGCAAATGCTTGGGCTCCTGTTTCAGCAACCTGCCTCTGTACATCTAAGTGACTTTGGTTTATTTGGTTTTACCAAAAGTATTTTTGATTTGGATCTCACAGCCCTCTTCCCTGGGCACCAAACTCACGGTAATAGCTCCATTTGTATCAGCAGAATCTGCCACCAGATTAAGTGTCACTTCTGTGAACGAAGGACTGTAGAACAGACAGTGTAGCTGGTGACTGAGTTGTTGCAGACCTGTGTGGTAGGAAAATGAGGAGGTAACCATGTGTAGCTAATGAAAATCCAACTTTAGTCTTCATAGAGAATTTAAAGGATTAGAAACGGCGGCTTCAAGCTCAGTGTCTGCCTGGGTTTTAAATGACAAATATCATATACCCTTCTTAAAGACAGAACAGTGTCTACATCTCTTTGCTCTTTCTCACATACGGTGTAATGAGTTCTTGTCAACTTAGGGGATGTGCAAAAAATTTATTGTAGACTGCTGATGGGAGGTCTTCTGAACTAGTCAGCGGTGGTAATTACTTGTTTATCTATATGTTATTAAAGAGGAGAGAATTCATTGAGGAAAGAATGAAAGCTTGTTGCATTACAGATTTTTGATCAGCTATTTTTTCCATATTTAAACAAACAGTGGATCCTGGGATACTGTGCAAGAATCAGTGGGACAGAGAGTGAGTAAGTGAGAGGAAGACTAGCTCCATTTTTCTAAAATAGTTAGTGCAGGTATCTGGAAAGGTAGAATCTCCAGTCTTAAGAACACTATTGTGCCTTCTTGTATTAATATTTTGATTTAAAATAAGCTAAGAATAATTCTGAGGTCATCAAACATAAGATTCTTTCCTACTGCCAGCTGCCTGTCCTAACTTTTTGGCCTATAGGTTTTAGGTGTATTTTGTATTTTCTGGGGTGTAATGAAGGAAATTTCTTTCTTCTGCTCTCTAGGCAATTTCTCTAATCATTTATTGTGAAGGTGAGCGTAGTTACTGCTACTTCTGAGTATCTTTTAAAAGAGGGAGAATTGCCTGCTTTTTTTTTTTTGCCTTTTTTTTTTTTTTTTTCCTCCCCTTCCCTAGATGACTTCAGTGTGCCTTTCTTCAACACAGGATTCTGGATTTCAGTTAAGACACATGTGTCAGTTCTGATTGAGGTACTTAGAGTAATGAAAGTTGAGCCACAGATGTTGCCAGGCATTTTATATTGTGTATTCATTATTCGGCTCAGCTTGATGTACAGGCTTTGGAGCACCATTCTGAGTTGCTTGATGGTCTGGTTTTACAGTAAGCTCTTGCTGCTGTGAAGTTACTTTTTTGCCAGGAAAAATAGTTCCCCGTTCCAGGCAACCCTTGCTATTTCAGTTGAAAAAATATCTTTAAAATAGCTTTCTTTGGTATGGGGCATAGATTTTTAACTGCACAGAGGAGTTGGTATACCGTGTTCATGATTTCCACTGCTAGTGCTTAAACAAAGAAGTGTGGGAGTGCACATCTAGAGGAGGAGCAAGGCAGGAATACCTCTTGGAGTATCAGCAATCCCAGGCTGACTTCGATCAGTCATGATGCCTCATGTTGACTCCTCCCAATCTACTGGATAGGATAACGGTTCATAAATATGGTTTTGAATTCCTAGATAGGATTTTTCCTCTGGTAGCACTTGGTTGTCTGTGTATGGGGTCAGGAGTCTGAGTGGAATTTTCAAAGTGATAAAACTCACTCAGGAACATCTGTCTTGGTGATTTTTTTGAGTGTGAAATGGTAGAAAAATATAGCCTTGTTCTTGCAGTTCATCTTTCCACTGGAAGTCTGATATTCTGGAAGATGAGTTTGGTTTGAAATGTAGCACAAACTCTTTCCTTATTAGTTCTGTGCTATTATTCCCATAATTGGTATGTTTGTTGTAGCTGAAACTGTTTATTTTTAAAATCTGAAAGCCTGTTAGCTGGAAAAGTCACTGGAGAAACAAATACAGAATACCTGCCCTAGCTATTAGAAGGAGTAGGAAGGAAGTAAAATATCTGAGTGGAATAAAACAGTACCAGTAAAGTTTTTGCTTAAACCTAAACGACTTTTAAATGGCTCTTATCTAGTAATAGCATTTATAGTATGTCAGGAGAAACGAATTAATTAGCATGTTAGTGTTCACAAATAGTTTGGGGTCAAATTTATCATGTTTTGGTAACTGGGACTTTAGTAATTTATATAAAAAAAAACTTCAACATGAATCTTAGCATCAGTTCTTGCTGCTTTGGCCGTGAGTGACAAGCTCTTCTTGTCTGTCATTTTGCCCAGAAGGTTGTACCTACTTAGGACTAAGCGACAAGCTGTGGCATATCTGTTTTCATGAGGCCCTTCCCAGGGAGCCACGTAGTGTTCTCAGTATGCTCCATCTGCTGTCCCCTGCAAATCACATGCTCTGGAAACACTGGATTTGAGAAAGCTGAACTGAACATACAAAGGATCCAGCATGAAGACTACTTGCAAAGAATTTAAATGAAACTGAGGGGGGGAACGTGTTTCCGTGAGTTAGATTTAAACAGTCTTGAAAGGAAAATATTATTTAACCGTCTCTCTTTTCATTCTGCAGCAAAGGGGGCATGGAAGATCCAGCCCCAGTGGGTTTACAGTAGCTGTAATTTTGGATGATAGGTGTATCAGGCAAGATTACAGGTAGTCTCACATAGCTTTGAAGCCTGACAGACTTTAAACATAGAGAACTGATAATTTCTAGAAGGATCCCAAATTCAAGGGGATATTATAGTTCCTGTACAATGTCCTGGATGCTAAGGTAGTCTGCAGCAGATTTTAAGACTATTTGTAGGTTGCTTGGAAAAAAAACCCCACCACCTATTCTCACTTCTATTCTCATGTATCTTGCTCTGCCACTCTCTCTGTAACCCTGCGTTTCAAGGTTGGCATGAACACTTAATCTCTTAGACCATATTATGTAGATTATCACTGTTCTCTTATTGTCAACATGCCTCACTACTATGGCAAAACAGCTAACAGGATGCAGTGCACCTGCACACTCTGGGTGCTTAACTGGCTGAAGTGAGGAAGTTACTGAAAAATCTGAAAATAACTTGGTGAAATTCTTACATGACTTTTCTTCCTCATAGTCTCCTGAAATAAGGTACTTAAACAGTAGGAATCTATGAATTTGGTTAGAAGCGCAGAGAGAAAGAAGAGATTCTGTTTTAGGATTTCATAACTGGATGGCTTATGGGATGGGAGTGTGGGGGAAAGGAGCTTAATTTTTGTTCTGTTTCTTTGTATGTGTGCTAGTGCTCGTGTTAGTGATCAATTCCTTTGGTTCCCATTGTATAGTTAACCCTGTGTGTCTGCTGGGGGGTGCGTGTGTGTGGAAATGAAGGAGGAAAAACTCATTATTGAAACTGTTGACTTCGAATTCCTGGAATTCATTTCAAAGTCTTTAAAAAAGACTATCAGGATAACACTGTTTCTAATCTCTGGGAAAAATACAATTTTAGAAGAAAAAATATATAATGTAAAGGACAGAAGGCAACAAATCAGTCCAGAATTTGGACAACTCTCAAATCCCGAATTTCTTGACGGCATCTGCTCCCCTTTGCACAGTTCCCATATGGTCCTGCTTGGTTACACCTAGATTCTCTTTACTTTTGTGATCTCCTTTATGACATTAACTCTATAGTGATGATACTATGATACAGTGTATATATACTATATATAGTGAGATACTTATGATACATTGTTAATATGCAAGGTAGCCTGTTATGAGTTACTCTGGTGGGACAAGTCTCTGAAAGTGAGCTTTTCTTTGCTTACCTTCAAGGTTCCATCTCCAGCTTCTACTGACATTTCCTCTGTCTCATGTGCAAATTTACTTCTGTTACTTTCAAAGTACTATCTTAAATAGTTATTATTTCAATCAAAATTATTTCTATATCGGTATTTTTAGTGGAAAATAAATCAATTGCTTCTCTTACTTTCAGATGGGCACCTTTAAGGCACATGATGGTGAATATTTTTTAGAGCCTCTAATGAAAGCGGATGGAGGTGAACATGAAGATGAGCATAACAAACCACATCTTATATACAGACATGAAGAACTTAAAAAAAAGTATCACAAATCCCATAAACCTTGTGAAGTTTCAGGTACAGTCATACTTTAAATTTCAATGTGACTTTTTCTAATGTAAGGTGTTTAAAAAGAAAAACAAACCACCAAGTTTTAATTTTTGTAAATAATACTTCTCTCTAGATTGTTCCATTAGAACCTACACATTCTTTCATGTAGGCTTGGCAGCCATTTCTTTTTTTCTGCCAGTGGCTAATTCAAATGTAGGACAAAATGTGCATGTGAACAAAAAAAAGATCAGATATTGCAAGAACTTCGCTGTAGGTTTACTAGGTTGTCCCACATGTAAACATTTAAAGAGTAGATCCACAGGAGTTGTTGCTTATAATCACAAAAGTTAATGAATTTACTGCAAGTCTGACAGATAATACAGGACATCTGTCTTTAATAATGGAAGTATCTCATATTGCCCATTAATGCAGTTTTTTGTCCTTATGAGTATTTTAATAATTTATTCATGTTACATATTCAAAATACTTAGTTTTATTTAATATAAACAAAGATGGAGTAATTAACAAATGTACTGTTGGGATATGTGACAAGTGAATGGTTGTACTTTCATAGCTTCACAGTATCTAGCTTAATGATTAAGCAAAATAACTTGAGTGAGAACATATGCAGTGAAATATGGGCCCCTCACTACAAGAGAGACATTGCGTTGCTGGAGCATGTCCAGAGGAGAGCAACAAAGCTGGTGAGGGGTCTGGAGCACAAGTCTGATGAGGAGCAGCTGAGGGAACTGGTGTGGTTCAGCCTGGAGAAGAGGAGGCTGAGGGGAGACCTTATCACCCTCTACAACTCCCTGAAAGGAGGCTGTGGTGAGGTGGGGGTCGGCCTCTTCTCCCTAGTAACGGGCGATAGGACGAAGGGAAATGGTTTGAAGTTGTGCCAGGGCAGGTTTAGGTTAGACATTAGGAAAAATCTCTTCACTGGAAGGGTTGTCAGGCTCTGGAATGGGCTGCCCAGGGATGTGATTGAGTCCCCATTCCTGGAGGTATTTAAAAGACGGGTAGACGAGGTGCTTAGGGACATGGTTTAGTGATGGGATGGCAGGGTTAGGTTAACAGCTGGACTTGATGATCTTAAAGGTCTTTTCCAACCTAAATGATTCTATGATTCTATGAAAGTGACTATAAAAGACAATAAAGCTTTATTAATACTATGAAGCAGTCAGTAAAAAGCACTGTACTGTACGTTTTTTTAGTGGGGCAGAAAGCTCTCAGTAGTTTTTCATAGTTATGCATGCATCTTCATAGTGGGAAAACAATATGATGTGAGAAGGGCACCTGCAGCTACAATCAAAGTATAAAAACTAGGCAAAAGAACAGAATTAGAAAGGATTTATTGAAATACTATGTGTCCATAGACTCATTCTACACACTGAGATACCATCTGCTTTGGGATATAATAATGTAGAAGCCTTTGAGGATCCTGCTTGAACAATGCACTTCTTAACCTTTTGCTATTATACTAGTGCCATTTTAAAAATATTTTTTCACTGTGTTGGAAACTTTTTTTTTTAAAGCCTAGTGGCTTAATAGAAGCATACGGGCTTCATTTATTTGGCTTCAAAGAAAACACAAATGGGTAGAAATTCACAATAGGAGAAAGCAGTTTATATTTGGTTCAGCTTGGCATTCAGAAACATCCTGTCTAATTAAAATTCTACACCTTTCATGAGATTGAAATCTGCATTTATGCATTGTGAATGTATTTGCACTTCAGGAAGCAAGGCTGGGTGCATAAATATGACTATCTGAAGAAAAGGAAAATAATAAAATTTTGACTTTATTTTTTTTAAGGAATACCTGTTGAAGTTTGAAAATATAAATTGCAAAAGTAATGGTGCAGCTTGGGTGTCTAGTGTTTTAATTTTGGAAAATTCTTAAAGCATATTTTATATTCAGAAACAATTTGAGAATTCTGCTTTTCTGAAGATACTAAGGCCAGAAAACAACCATTATGATCATCTTGCATTCAACAAATTGTAGTGAAAGGTATTTCTTTTCTTCAGTTCTATTTTAGGAAGCTGATGCTATCTATTTGTTGATTGTCATTGTAGAATAAGGAGTTAGTACTTTTCAAAAATCAAGCCAGTGTTGCTATTCATCATTAAAAAAAAATCAGGAATAACATGTACTGAACCAAAGTAGAGGTCTTCCAGTTTTTGTGGGTTGGTTTTTTTTTTCTTTTTCTTTCCTGTGTTGCATATGAGAATTCTATTAATGTAAGCAACCTAGTGTGATGAAAAAGGCTCCAAGCCTTAAGAATATGGCCATTTTCCCCTTTTCATTTATTGGAGCAACTAGAAAAGACTGTAAGCGAGGGATTACTGTCATTTTGGGGGGAGTGGAGTTGCGGAAATGTTCATGGAGAAAAACCTTGTGTTGTATTTCTGTCCTTCTAAAGAAGAGATTTTTCTCCTTTAATGCTAGTCTTGCCTGGTTATTCACATCCTCCCTTCAAGGAGGAACAGATTATATCTAGCAACACTCATGATCATGAGAGTTGTTCTTTCTCTAGTAAGAGAACCTTGACAGAGGATACAGAGAGGCATAGCTTTCAGTGCATCTTTTTAGTTTGCAATTGGGTAATTACTTCTAAAATTGTCTAACTAATCTTTCTCCTCACTGTACTGGTTTTGTCTAAACTAATTTACTGATGAAAAATTAATTGGAAACCCTGCTACAAGCCTTGCTCAAGTCAGGACAGGACATCTGCTGCATTTCCTCTATACCTAAATCCCTTTTCTTTAATATGGGGAAGCTCATCTGAGTTTGCCATAATATGTTTTTGATAAGTGTGGTAGCTATTACTCATCTGCTTGTTGATTTCCAGTGTTTATAAACAAAATAAATTCAGTAGCAGAACAAATCAAATTAATCTTGGCTGCTCCATAAACTTAGGTAGTCTTTAAACTCCCAAATTAAATGTAGGTGCTATTTCCCATTTTGCCAGTACTCTGAAATCTCAGACACCTTCTGTGAGCTAGTAAAAGTAATGTGCATATGAGATTGCTTCATCCAGTTCTCTTCAGTGCATCAGACTCAGTCTGAACACATCTAATATATATGTAGGTACTCATGAACAAGTTCCTTTTCAAAGCCAGTCCCCAAATTCTCCCCTCATTAATTATTAGTGCTGATAACTTTTGCAGTTATTATAGCAATAAGTTGTAACTGACTTCTAAGCAATTATTCAGAAAACTTTAAGGTGCTTACTGTTGTTCCTCAACTGTTGTTTTGTGGCTGTACGGTGCCCTAACTTTAAAGAGGACAGACTATTGACATGTCAAAAGTAGCTTAAAGTTTATACATGAAAGCTCTTCCCTGAAATATGGAATGCATAGATTTAAATCCTCTAAAGTTGAGGATGACAGAGTTGGGATCTGTGAATTCTTGAGTCAGTGCTGCAGCCACTAAGTCATTAGAATAAAAGGATTAGCTACTTCTAAAGAGGAAATCTAGCTTCCAGAAAGACAGTGGAGGTTTGTTCTGAGGGGGCTGAAGTGTCTGGTTAGGTGCTTAAGTTCTGGAGAGTCGTGAGAATTCAGATATGCTTCTTGGTTAAGTATTTTTGTGGGCTATTGATAAGGCAGCTCCCTGATCAATGCATGGATTTTATGTATCGGGCATCAGAAGCCTCTGGTGGCTGGTCTATACAGCATAATTGGCAGTATTACAGTACTTAGTTTGGAGGTGTCTTGGTAGGTTCTAGATTTTCTTTAGAACCTGATCCTACATAATGATTATTAACAAAGCTGTTAATATTCAAAGGAAGTTGCTGAAGGCTTTTGATGCATACTTGCTTGTGAAATAAACTCCATATTTATATAAATATAGTGTTACATAAATGAAAAAGTTAATAGGGACTTGAATTCAGGACTCAGACCTGGTCTTTGTTATGGTTTGTTTTTATTGGTTCTGTTGGTGTCAAAGGTTTGTGTGTGTGGGGGGAAAAAAAAGTATTTTGTTTAATTAACTTGCTTCCTTTGTTGCACTGCTTAAGCTGTAGTGCTTATCTCCTTCCAGCCTGTTTGGATTATACTGCATTCTAGGAACTGTATAATACTGCTACCTCTTAACTAATTTTTAACAGTGAATCCATATATGATAGAACTATATGATAATGAACAAGATGTCTAATTTGATGTTCTTATTACAGCCTTTTTTTAATTCTTGCACTGGTTCTCTTGGAAATAAGATCATAAATATAAGTTTGCGTTGTCTGTTTTGGGCAGTCTTTTGACTATTTCTCTTTTTAAATTTAGAAACTGCATTCAATGTTAAATCTTTTTTTACTTCACAGAAAAAGAGTTAAAGAGCACTTTACTACATCCAACCTTCAGCAGATTAAATGAGGAGAGCAATGTTTTACAGAAGTCTCTCAGTTTACAGTATGCTTTAAATAACCTATCTATAGAGGATCGTGGCAATCCACATTCCAGGAAAAAGCGTTTTCTTTCCTATCCAAGATATGTAGAAGTGATGGTTACAGCTGACACCAAAATGGTTCGTCACCATGGGCAGAACTTGCAGCACTACATACTAACGCTGATGTCAATAGTAAGTAAGCTTGAGTTCATAACTATTAATAATTTCAGTTATTTCTGTTCTGTTTTCTCTTCTGCAACTTCCGTGTCTTCTGGTTTGACTGAATTCTGTATTAAAAGAACGAGATTCCATAAATATAAAAAAGGTAGGGCCAAAACTTCAGATTAGATATCTTTTCAGTTTAATGCAGTAAGGTGTGTAGGTGAAATGCTGTGACCTATTTCCTGATTTGCTGTTGCATTAGAAGAATTCTTAAGCTTCAGTGAGTTAAACATATGGATTAATTACAGCAGACAGAGGTTAAAAGGCATTGTGGAAAAAATGCTTGGTTATAATAATCCTAGCTTTTCAAGTAATTTCAAATTCATATGGGTCAGACTTTGAGTTGGCATCATTTAGCTGAGTGATGTGTGATATGCAGTGAATTCTCTCTTGAACCAAAATTCATTTCTCGTGTTGATTCAGGATCTAGTGCACTGAGCTCTGTAAAATCAAAAGATTTACCATGACATCGTTGAACTGGTGTGGTTTTTTTTTTTGTTTTTTTTTTTTTTTAGGAAAAG
>NW_009258386.1:819098-840086 GCF_000687185.1 Egretta garzetta
CCTAGAATGTTTTGGGTTGGAAGGGACCCCTAGAGGTCATCTAGTCCAACCCCCAATGCTGCAGGAATGTTCAGTGCTTTTTCTCTCATTCACTGAAATAAAGAGCCAGCACAAAGGCATTTGTTTCTTTTTTAAGCTCTATACCTTATGGTGTTTCTTCTGTATATATAAAACTACATGATCTTGTGCACTTCAACATGGTTAAAATGAAAATGGGTATTTGATTGTACACCAGTGAATATACCAATGAATAATTGGAAACAATTATTTTCAAAGTATTATTCATACAAAATTCTCTGAGCTAGACTTGTTGCTTATCTTGACTTACGGGTATCTATATGGGTACAAAAAACCCATACTCTTTTTTTTAAATTGTGACTGTCCTTGTATTCCAGCTCCAGGGTGCCTTTATATTAAATGTCATAATGCCTCATACCTCACTACATCTTGAGGTCCACCAGCTAATACAGAGGTATGAGAGCCAGCAGTGTGCCCAGGTGGCCCAGAGGCCAATAGCATCCTGGCTTGTGTGGCCAGCAGGATGAGGGAGTGCTTGTCCCCCTGTACTCTGCACTGGTGAGGCTGCACCATGAATACTGTGTTTTCCTCACTACAAGAAGAATTCTTCACTACAAGACAGACATTGAAGTGCTGGAGTACGTCCAAAGAAGAGCAATGAAGCTGCTGAAGGGTCTAGAGCACAAGTCTTATGAGGAGCGTCTGGGGGAACTGGTGTTGTTTAGCCTGGAGAAAAGGAGCCTCGGGGGAAGACCTGAAAGGAGGTTGCAGTGAGGTGGGGGTCGGTCTCTTCTGCCCAGTAACAAGTGATAGGGTGAGAGGAAATGGCCTCAAGTTGTGCCAGGGGAGGTTTAGATTGGATATTAGGAAATATTTCTTCACTGAAGGGGTTGTCAAGCATTGGAGCGGGCTGCCCAGGGAAGCAGCTGAGGCCCTGTCCCTGGAGGTATTTTAAAAGATGTGTAGATGTGGTGCTTAGGCACGTGGTTTAGTGGTGCGATAGCAGTGTTAGGTAATGGTTGGACTTGATGATCTTAAAGGTCTTTTCCAACCTAAATGCTTCTATGGAATTTTGCAGTATGTAGGCAGGCACATACTTGCCCATCTTTACATTTTACTGTTGTTAGTGCTATTTACTACTACTGTTACGTAGGTGGTGTGGTGATTGTTAACTAGATATTTAATGATTAGACTAGTACTTGTCTATAACTTTTTCCTCAGTAGTACAGGGTTCAAGGTCTATCCCTATGATGAAGCCTCGGTGCTGTTTAATTGTGACAAAGGCCTTGTTCTAAGCTACCTGGGACTCTCCTCAAGTATAAGGAGGAGACATTTTGCCAAGCAACACTCATGTCTTTCTGAGTAGCTTCTAAGGGCTAGAGAAGCCTGGCTAGGCAGGGTGACTCAACCTATAAGGGATGTATTTTTTCTTTTTGCCTCCACCAGAGCACAATAGGGAGTCATTTGGAACCTCTACTTTGTTAGCTCAGGGGATGGTAGATTGGAGAGGACTTGGATGAAGGGGTGGGAGATGACCTCACACTCATAGGGGAAAAAAATGGTAACTCTGAGGTGTGTAGGTATGCTTGTTTAAGTTTGCATAAGAAGTCTCTGCTGGCATTAGGTTCCACTGGTGAAAGCACAAGTTTGTACAGAAATGTGGATAGAACAGAACAGGAGTAACACCAGCAGAAATAACAGTTCTTTCTGATACTCTCAGTGAAACAATAAACACTATGGTAACTTCTTTATCTCGTGACTTCAGACAACTCTGGGGTCTTACAAAATGTATGACAGAATCAGGATATGACAGTGGAGGAGGTGAAGGAGAAATCTCCCAGGTCCTCGATGTCTTGCATCCTCTCAGCACTACAGTGATTAAGTAAGAGATTATTAGAGCCTGCAAAAGACGTGAGCTAAGAAGTGATACAGTGTTTCTTTTTGTGTTCTCCTGGTACCATGCTTGTGTGTAACAGACAAGAGGAGAGAAAAAGGACTGTTGTGATACAACATTTAGGGAAAAACAGCTGAAGAAGTCCAATTTGATTTGGATATATCATTTACTTATCTTCCAGTCTCTAGATGTACTTGCTTGTTTACTACCCCTTTTCTAAATAGGGTATTTTACCACAATTCGTAGTCCCAGTTTAATGGACAGTTACAACAGAAATATCAAGAGCAATGAAACTTTATTGTGACCAAGTTGCTTTCAGTCACCTGGCAGCCACAGCTGTGGTGTTTACAAGATCTTATTTAATCTTTTTGAATTTCATGAAAATGGAAGCTGTAATCCTTCCACTGACGGGTAACTAGTGGTAACTAGCTTCATTTATATATATATATTACTTTTTTCCCTTCTTTGTTGCTGTGTGGTCTGAAGTGTTCTGTGGCATGGATGCTGGTTTTAAGAGTCTGAAAAATCTCTTGAAATTAATTTCCCTTTGTTTTGTCTATTACCTCAGAATTCTGTGAAGCCTGGGTTTAGATCACTGTAAAGCAAGTAGATCTGGAAATTGTAAAGAAATAGTGTATTCTATCAATTCCTATCCCATTTCATCACCCTTTTTCATGAAGGCTTCCAATAAGAGAGCATTGAAAGAGACATCCTTAGAATACAGGAGCAGGGAGTACTTATCTGTTTACTTCTTTCACTAAAAATAAGGATCTCATATTCCAGATCTTTGATGCTTCCCTGCATTGATCTATCATTTCAAGTCTCATCTGATGATTTTACCCCGTACAGTTCCCTGGGTAAATCTTTGAGTTTGGTTTCTGGTTTTCAACTCTCAGGATTTCTCTCTTCACACATGTGTTCAGCCAGCCTGCAGAATAGACCTTATTTCACTGGTAGGGCATCTCATTATCAGCACTGAGTCTTGCTCTTTGATCTTTTGAAAGCAGTGGTAATAATGTTTGGAGGTCATGAAAGTGCCCATGATACAAATACTTTGTCTCAAAAGTAGGGTTAATGAGAGCAGTGTTACATTTACATTTAGCAGGAGCTTATCTGTCTCCAGTATGAAAGTATGCTTCAGATTCTGGCAAGGACTGCTGGCCTCGGGCTTCTAAGTGACATGATTTCACAGTTCAGCTGTTCTCCAGACAGAAATAGCCAGTAGATAATTCAGACAGTACATGGGTATGGTGTTGGAAGGTTCTGCAACAGATTCTCTTCAGGTGTGCAGTGAGATATGCTTCTCTCCTATACTTAGCCTAATGCATCTCCTCTGAGATACGAGTAACTTGTATTGGGTTTTGAAGAAATATTTTGCTCAGATATTTTAAATGGACATTGTGTCAACAGGCAGGAAGGAGGACACCCGCCTCTGGGTTTTGTGTTGCTTTCTTTTGCCTCCTCTATGTTTTCAGATTTTGTTAGCAGGTAACCTCAACAGACAGCACTTGCACAACAGTAACAGATTTTTTTCAAGGGACTATAAATACACAGAAGGAAACATCTATCAACTACAGTAATAACCATAAACAAGAGCAAGAAATGCTAAATTTTAATCCCAAGAAGGCTCCAGTTTGGACTCCTTGCCCAGATAATTCTAATCACCCAGGATCAGACATGAATCTTCCTCTTGCATACTATGGTACAGGAAGCCTTTAAGGAACTGAGGGATAGTGTTGTGCTGAAGGTTGATAGCCACAGTTTAGGCACTCGTGAGCTGAACCTAGTTAACCCCCCTCATACAGTTCTCAGTCCCTTTGCCTATTCTACCTGATATATAATTTTGTAGAATGGGACAAATTCTGTGTTGTTTTTTGTCCACTGTGTCAAGTGTCACTACCTCAGATGACCTGCATGCTCTTTACTTGATGGCCAGTGAAATGCAGCTGTTCCCTGAATTTCAGAGCTTTCTATTCCAAAACAAGATGTTAAGTAGACTGATTTACAAGTTAATAGAAAGATGTTTCTAATGAATCTAGTAGCCTTCTATGATGGAGTGACTATATCAGTGGACAAGGGAAGATAGACGTCATCTATCTGGACTTCTGTAAGGCCCTCAATACAGTCTCCCACAATATTCTGACTGCTAAATTGGAGAGAGATGGGTTTGACAGATGGACTGTTAGATGGGTAAGGAATTGGCTGGATGGCCATGTCCAAAGAGTTAGTCAATGGCTCAATGTCCAAGTAGAAACCAGTAATGAGTGGTGTCCCTCAAAGGTCCATGCTGGGACCAGTACTATTTAATATCTTCGTCAGTGACATAGACTGTGGGATCAATTGCACCCTCAGCAAGTTTGCAGATGACACCAAGCTGAGTGGTGCAGCTGACACTCCTGAGGGACAGGATGCCATCTAGAGGGACCTGGACGAGCTTGAGAAGTGGGCCCATGTGAACCTCATGAGATTCAATAAGGCCAAGTGCAGGATCTTGCACATGGGTTAGGGTGATCCCCAGTATCGATACAGACTGGGAGATGAATGGATTGAGAGCAGCCCTGTGGAGAAGGGCTTGGGGGGACTGATGGATGAGAAATTGGACATGAGTGGCAATTTGCACTTGCAGCCCAGAAAGCCAGTGGTATCCTGAGCTGCCTAAAGAGAAGCATAGCTAGCAGGTCAAAGGAGGTGATTCTGCCCGTCTGCTCTGCTCTGGTGAGACCCCACCTGGAGTACTGTGTCCAGCTCTGGAGTCCTCAGCACAGCAAAGACATGGACCTGTTGGAGCGGGTCTAGAGGAGGCCCAGCCTGGAGAAGAGAAGGCTCTGACAAGACCTTCTTGCAGCCTTTCAATATATAAAGAAGACTCATAAGATTGAGAGAGACTTTTTACTAAGGCCTGTAGTTGACAGGACAAGGAGTAACATTTTTAAACTGGAAGAGGGTAGATTTAAATTGGGTATAAGGAAGACATTTTTTATGATGATGGTTGTGACACACCAAAACAGGTAGTCTAGAGAAGTTGTGGATGTGCCCCACTCTTGGAAGAGTTGAAGGTCAGGTTGAGCAGAGCTTTGAGCAACCTGATCTAGTGAAAGACATCCCTGCCTGTGGCTGGGGGGTGGGGGATTGGACTACATGATCTTTAAGGATCCCTTCCAACCCAAATCATTCTAGGATTCTGTTTTCTGCATTTCTACATCAGTGCCTGTTTCAACTTTATAATCTAGACATGAAAGTCTGGCTTTATTACCTGTTCCATAAAAGATCTTTCTGTTACTGCTATATGCATGTAATCTTCTTGTATAGGTTTATGCTGTAATAAATTCTCTGTTGTAAGTGGCTCTTAGCTTAAGTGGTAGGAGAGTCAATCCTCAGGACAACTGTCTTCATGTTATAAGCCAAAGATCCTTGCAGATCTCACTTCAGGTTTTTTTCTGACATGATTTTGGAATGCCATATGAACCTGTCTTCTGTTTCTTCTTTGCTAAAGAGAAATAAAACTTTAAATACTTGGGCTGGAATTAATCTCCCCTAGCCTCATACATCTGAAAATTAGACATCTCCTCTCCCTCCGTAGTAAAGGGATGAAGAAATGAAATAACTTATCTCACTGTCTTGTATGAAAATACGTGTATCTAAATATGTATCTTCAGATAGGTATGTCTACCTCTCCTTCTCCATTAACTGTTGAAGGAATTTAGACAGCTCGCTTACTGTTAATTACATGAGCTGAGATGAATGTGATAATTGTGTTATGATATTCTAAGATGACAATTCATTCGGGAGCATACCTTGATCGTTAATGTATTTCCTGGGGATGGGGAGGATAAATATCCAGAAATATCCTTTTGAGGTTTATCAAAGTGGATCTCAAACTATGAAAACACATTATGAGCTTGATATTTTGTGGTAGTTTAAAAGTAGTTTTGATAGTAGCAAATTGGTAGTTTATTCCATTCAAATTCAGATAACCTGCCTAAATAGTGCTTGAGTCTTTACAGACACCTTTTCTTTGATAAAGATATTCTGAATTTGTCTATGCCTAATTGAATTCTTCAGCGAGTGCTTGAGAGATGCTTATTCCCACCTCAGAATAACTGGACACTTGCTGGTTAGTAACCAAGAATGGAGTCCATGTGGAAGGAATCAGACAATAGCTGTGCTGCTTTGAAATGTGTTCTCCATATTACTGAATTCTCTATTTCCAGCTTGTGTATCAACAAAAGAATGAAGGGCAACGCTGCACGCTGTGCTCTCTCCAGTTCAGAGAAAGGGAGGGTATGAGTTGGTGGGAGCCAGTGCTCTGTTGGTTCCAACCTTTAGCAGAATTACTCGGTCTCAGGTCCTTAGGATTCATGCACAGTAAGGCTGTGGTTTCACAAGCACTTTGAGCCAGTTTGAGCACAGGTACTTTTGAAAGAAGTCTGTTCTGCACCTTTCCTTCTGTCAGCATACGTGTTGAAGGGGCTGCACCGGGAATGAGATCATGTTGATCAACATAGCATGATACAAAAAAAGAAAAAAAAAATTGTTTTGCAGCTGGATCAGTTTCTCGATCCTGTTACTTTTTGTAGCCTTGCAGCCTTAGCAGAATCCAGAAGGGAGGAAAGCCAGTACTTCTGTGTTTGGTGGCAACTCTTGATAAATAAGGCTGTCATTCAACAACTGCTTTAAGCCAAATTGTAGAATACATATGGGTGGGACATCTGAACAATGAGAATGGAAGTTATTCTTCATAAAAGCAGTAAAAAAATTTATTCAAAGTAGTTCACTTTGGTATATGGAATCGACTCATGATTTTTACTATCTGGCTGCAAGATTATATATAAAAATGCCTGTTGTGTATGTAAATACACATTTTATGAACAAGGAAAGAAACCTTTGTATGAGTCATGTATATTTTCAATACAGGTTTACAACTCAGTCCAGCTTCCATTAAAAGTAAGGGCAAAACCTTATTGGTTCAAAGTTGCCTTCTAAAACCCTCTAATATTTTAGATATTGATTCTACAAACCTTCTGCATAAACCAGTTTATGTCTATGATAGTTGCAGTGATATTACTTTTGTTCTTTCTTTGATGTTTTATCAATAAACTAGAGGTTATACAATGTATGATAAGTGTACTTTTTACACTAGCATTTCAACATTATGTCTAAGTGTTTGGAAATGAATATAAAATTATAGCTATTTGGATATTAAAAACTGGCCAACTATTTTGGGTTTGTCACCATATCCTTGGGTAGAAAGGTACAGACGGATGCATGAGGTATCTGTTGTGTAGCAACTCGTTTTTCTTTAACTTGTTTGCATGACAGAAAGAGATATGGTTTATCAGATGAGTTTAATATTCTAATCTTACGACTTTTTTCTCTTTAGGTTGCAGCAATCTATAAAGATTCAAGTATTGGAAATCTTATCAATATAGTTATTGTAAAATTAATTGTAATTCACAATGAACAGGTAGGAAAAATAAATATGAAAAAGATTTCTTTCTAATAGAAGAAATAAAATGAATTTGCATAGTAATTCCACAGTTTAAAATTTTTTAGTTTTAAATACAAACTATTTTCTTTAACTATAAAATTTTCGTTTTAAATAGGAGACTAAATGTCAAATGTGAAGTTAACTGCAGAGCCTTTATTTAATGCCTGTGTTTCCCCATCTGTCTGTTAGCACCTAAATGGACATAAATCAGATACTGTATGAAAGCTTATGGCGTAACTACCTAAAGTGTGGTTATACACATGGAAACACGACAGGGAAATGACAGCTTTTATAGAGGGTTTTGATGGAGGGTTTTCGGCCCTAACAACTGTAGTAAGAGTGTAAGAAGTATACACTTTTCAAATATATGTTTTTATATTTATTTATCATAAATGGCTTGTCACTTTTTTAAATACGTGGTGCATACTCACATGCACTGATTTAAATAATGGGTTCTCATGACTGATGACTTGTAGCTAAATTAAGACTTGATGCAACAAACAAATCAGTGTGAGTGAACTTATGTGGAGTCCTGCTGACTTCCTTTCCATGCACAGATTAGGGGCACAAATGACAAAGTAATAAGTGCAAATGCATGAATATTAAAACCCCTATTTGGTTTTTTTTTTGTCATTTCTTGCTTAGGAAGGACCAGCTATCACTTTTAATGCAGCTACCACTCTTCGTAATTTTTGCTTATGGCAGCAAGCACAAAACACTTTGGATGATGCGCACCCTTCTCATCATGATACTGCTGTTCTTATCACTAGGTACAGTATCTGAAATAGCACTAATTGCTCAGCTAGATGAGACAAATGCTTCAGTTTCTTTTTTACAACATTGGTTTTTAACCATTCTGCCGATATTGTTCATAGATAATTGAAGTGAATAAAGACTGTCTTGCACTTCCCAAGCCACCGATTATCAATACATGAGCGGTTACTCTGAGATTGCTATGTTGATAGCTAACTGTCTGATGAACCTTTTGTTAAAGATGATGGAAGTTACTTAGACCTGAAGTTGTTAGGAGGAAGTGAAGTCTATAAGCATTGTACATATATGTGATAGGGACGAGGTGGTGTAAATAATGGAACCATCTGAAGGATGCGGTGGTGGTCAGCTCCTGATAGCCCAGGTGTAATTAGAACTACAAAAAGCTTACAAATGGAAAACATTTCAATATTAGTATGTATTCTTCCTGTATATTGATCGCCTCAGTGAAGGTTCTGATGTTCATTTACTAAAATATATTCTCTCTTTTGCTATTCTTTGTCATTATGTTTCCCCACCCTCAGTGTTCAAGTTGGACACACTCCAGCAGTTTAAAGTATTTGATATTTGTCATGAATTTTATGATGTTATTTTAGTAGAAGATCCACTCTGTAAGGTAGTTTCAAGCATACTGCAATTGGCATGTTTTTCAGCAGCATTTCATGCTTGATATACTGTCTGTATTGTAGAGAAATAACATAGTATTTTAATGTTCTTTGCAAGCTGGATAGAAAGCAGTACTGTGAGCTTAGTCTGGTGAATTTAAATTAATTCTCTCGCTAGAATGCAAATTGAATGGACTGTAAGATTAAAAATTGAGAATCAGGTTTGCAGGTGCTATAATTAATATAGCAACAGGGAAATACTTTTAAAATCTTTTGTTTGCTGTAATAATTTTAAATAATTTTTTTTCTTCAAGGGAAGATATCTGCAGAGCTAGAGAGAAGTGTGATACTCTTGGTGAGTTATTCTTTTTTTACTCAGTATGATTTTTTTAAATAAGAGATGTCACTGTAGGAAGGAAAATCCGTTGGGAATAAATTGTAAAATAGATGCAAAATTCAAGATTTTTTATATAAGAGATGTCACTGTAGGAAGGAAAATCGGGAATAAATTGTAAAATAGATGCAAAATTCAAGTCACACAGACAAAAAAAAAAAATCAACTTCTCAGTGTTGTTCTGCCCTGGCATATACTTTGGTGCCAGGTGGTTGTTCGTTTTGTGTAAAATTGCTGCATAGTTGAGGTGTGGCTTTCAACTCGGGTGTCATAGTATTTGTTTATAGAGTCACTCCATCTATATGAAAACTCATTCTGTTAAGCTTTTATACAAGGATTCAATTTTGCAGGTTTAGCAGAGCTAGGTACAATGTGTGACCCACTACGCAGCTGTTCTATAAGTGAAGAAAATGGATTGAGTGCTGCTTTTACTGTAGCGCATGAGCTTGGACATGTGTAAGTACCTATTTCCCAGCAGGTAAATGGTTTTTTTATTTACTTTTGAATATAATCATTTTCCAGGGATGGGCTCTACATTTCTAAGAGTGTGCAGTTTACTACATCCTTTTAGAAGAGTCATTATTTTTGCCCCTTGCAGCTCTGCCCACTACCTAAAGGTAGAGAAATTGTGAATTTTATAACCTGGTTGGTATCCTGAATTATGGGAAATACTGGCCATACAGCTATATTCTGTCCTTTTGTCGTATGAACTGGTTGGGACACTGGGACAGATAACTTAGAAGTGCAACATAGTCTTGTTAACTCCAGCTGCATTCTAGCCCTGATAGAAATTTATCTTTAAGAAAAGACATTTGTTAATATAACACAGAAATATTCTTCTTTGTGTTTGATCCTTTCAGAATACAATAGAGTAACACAAAGAGAAATACTTTACACAGAAAAATAAGAGGAGATGACAGCATTTTATTTTATGAAGCATACCTCATCAGTGATGGCAGAAAGGTGCTATACTCTAGCTCCATGAGGCATGCTACAGTTTAGGTAACAACGACGTTACAGAGCTCAGTAGCTAGCTCGTTGATTTTCATGTGCCTGGAAGTTCATCTAGATACATACCATTTGTCATGGTACTTAAACTGAGATATAAAATAAGACTATGTGTTAGTTGCATAAATACGATGCTGATATACTCTGTAGTTTGTTTTTATTACTGAATAGTAAGAGTTACAATGTGAGTATTGGGGTAATATGTTATGGACAGTCTAGTGAAGGTCTGTATATTTAGTTGAGGAGATGGGTTGTTTAAATAAAGTGGCATACTCCTGAAACACTGGAATTTTTCTGGTGGGCTAAAGAACTATGTAATTGTAAAATTCTTACTGTGCCCAGCATTATATAATTAGGAGTATTTTAGAAAAGGAGAGAATTTTATAAGGCATTTTTAAGATATCTATTGCCATAATGTCAGATAGTCATATTAAGTGGGTCCCATTAATTTTTAAGGCATTTTCAAACTCAAAACTCAAGCATTTTGCTGCTACGACAAAGAGTTTCAATTGCTGAATTTGTTTTGGAGTTTGTCTGTTTTGCTTCTTAGATTTAATGTGCCTCATGATGACAGCTTTAAATGTAAAGAAGCTGGAATTAAACATCAGTACCATGTGATGGCTCCAACTTTAAATTACCATACAAGTCCATGGACCTGGTCAAAATGCAGTCAAAAATACATCACTGAATTTCTTGAGTAAGTACCAGTATAATGCTATGTATTTTTTTTTTTCAATTTCATGTCTTTCTGAGAAGTATTTTACTTTAACAACAAAACAAAATTGGTATTTAATTTAACCACTGATTTGTAGGGCCTCAGTCCTACAGAAAAATCCTCTTTGGATGATTCACCACTACAAGTTGTACTGAACATGTAAAGCTAAGAAGTTTTGGGTGTTTGGTTTTGGGTTTGTTTTTGTTTTTGTTTTTGTTTTTTTACTATAGTGGCGTTGGTTATTGGTAAACTCTTTAGTATGATTTTAGTAGGTCAGACCAGACAAACTATTTTAGGAAGTTTTTATTTAAAAAATAAGTGGTAAGTATAATTTTAGGCAGTACTGTATTTTTTTTTCCTGTGTGAATGAGGAAAAAAGAGAAACTACAGCCATAAACCACAAAACCACTTAAGCTTTGTTTGGTAGATATAACAGAAAAGTCAATAAAGGCAAATGGAGTGACCTGGCTCACTTTATTATTTTTAATTAAAGTCATTACACAGGCAGATAGGCATGCAAACCCATAACTCCACCGAGACATGCAGGTGTAAGTGTTGTGTGAGTAAGCTCCTAATGAATTAATCAGGAGTGATTTATTCACATTTTGTTCCTGTTTTTACAACAGTACTGGTTATGGTGAATGTCTCCTAGACAAACCGAGTGGAAGAATATACGATCTCTCGTCTCAGCTGCCTGGGTCAATGTATGATGTCAACAAGCAGTGTGAACTTATGTTTGGTCTTGGGTCACAGGTGTGCCCGTATCTGGTAAGTGAACAACACACAGAGTCATGCTCAATCAGTACTAAAAAAATACTGAAAGGTCGGTTTAGAAATGAAATCTGAGGACTTCTGGTTTTGGCAGAATTTTATTCTGAAATATGTCAAAGTTCAGGTTCTCTTTAGTTGAAAGGGGAAGAGGTCAGTGGGGAGAGCATTGCAGCGCCATGTGCTAGAAATATATAGAATTAAAAAGTAGGATTAATTCACTTTGATTTGTACATCTGCGTATGTGGTTATAACTCCTTTAACAGATCTAAAGCTGCATAAATTAAGGCTTCCTGCAACTACTGAAAGGGAGTTGTTTCAACATTTTTACAAACATTTTCACATCATAGCCTCTATCTTACATTAACAGGTCTTTCTTATCTACTTCTTTTAGTGCTTTTTGCAAACTTCAGAATTAATATACAAATTTAAATATTTGTTCCAAATGTTTGGACCAAAATGTAGATGCCCTCTACTTTGACAAAATGTCAAAATATTTTCAAGGCTGTTAGAGTGTACATTTTCTACACTTATCCAAAAATTTTTTTAAAGCAAAACTGGGATCTGGAAAGAAAACTTGAACAGATTAATGAACTTAAGTTGTATTTTGAAAACTTAATGTGGTTGGTGTAATATAAAATAAATAGAAATATAATATTATGACTTCATTACTGTTGAGATGTCACACAGGTAGATTTTGGACCAACTTGTCAAATATCTCTACTAGTATTGTATGGCTTGTTGGAGCTCTTTAAAACAGAGAATTTAAGATCAGATTCAGACTGGATTAAGAGGAGCTGTTAAACAGTTAAAATGTTGTTTAGGAGGAGTCAGGCTTTACAGGGGATATTATAGAAAAGTACAGGGGGATTCAAAGACCTGAAGATGGTGTTACTGAAGACTGCTTTGTAAGTTTTGTAATCCATAAAGGTTATTTGTCCATTAAGAGTCTTTTAATAATTTGAAAAGGAGGCTTTCTTCTTAATTTTCTAGTCAGTTTATTTTTTAAAATAATTTTTTAGCTAATGTCTTTATCTGGGGATTATACTCAAACTGTGCTGCATAGTGTCAGCCATAATATCTTACATGCTTTTTTATTAAATCATCTACTGAATTAGAAAATGAAGTTATCTATTACTTATGATGAGATCAGTTGCAAATAATCCATATTCCTGCCTGGCCTTATGCAAAACCCATTTTAAGTTTTGTTTGTGTTTTTTTTTTTTTTTTTTGGTCAGGTTTTATCTGTGAAAAATTGTAGTACTAATAGCAAACACTAAACTCGCATAGTATGAGAAAACAATATAAATATACCAACTGACGTCTAAAATGGTGTTACAGATACAACAAAGGTTATCTTGTTTTCTTTTTAGAAACAATGCAAACGCTTATGGTGCACAAGCACAGAAGGTGTTCACAAGGGTTGCCGTACTCAGCACATGCCTTTGGCTGATGGAACCGTTTGTGGTGTGGGAATGGTAAGCCTTCACCTACTTCTTGCATATGGCAAAATCATTGATGTAGATAAGATCAGTGCTTGCTCTGTGGCAATATTGCACCTGTAACATACTGATTGTGTAAACAGTATCTACCCAATTTTACCTGCAGTTTCTCTTAGTCCTGTAATGTTGTGACGTAAATAATACAGGTTTTCTGTTCAGAATAATGATAAAAGTTTACAGGTGCAACACGAGTTAAAAATAGGTGGAAGACTTCAGGGGAAAGTTGCCATCTTCCTTCTGTTTGAAAACTTCAGATCATTCATAACAAATTGGGTTTTTTCCTCATTGGTAGTGCTCCAAAGATGAATTTCCTGGAAACAAGGCATCCCCAAAGTGTGTTTCCCCCTGTTTGTCTTGCTGAGGCTGTTTCACTGAACCAAAATGAATTAAGTATGAGCAATGTAGATACAGGAGTTCTACTTCTTTGGAAAGAGGGAGTCCTTGGATTAGTGTCCTGGTTCCAGTAGATATTTGTGCATTGTATCTGTTTCAGACAAAGAATGAACAGTATGAAACTACATCAGGGGAAATTCAGATTGGTGTTAGAAAAGGTTCTTTACTGAGAGACTGGTTGGTCACTGGAACAGGCTCCTCAGGGAAGTGGTCATGGCACCAACCCTGTCAGAGTTCAAGGAGTGTCTGGACAATGCTCTTAGTAATATGATTTAGTTTTATGTAGTCCTGCAAGGAGCAGGGAGCTGGACTTGATGATCCTTATGGGTCCCTTTCAACTTCCTGCTTGAGATATTCTGCGATTTGATGAAAGCATCTATCAGTACCTCTTCATCTACTCCAGTAAGTGCCTTAGCCACACATAACTCACTGATATTCTGTCTTGACTATTTTAACACAATTCAAGATACTTGGATCTGTCCAGTGCTAAAAAAAAGGAGCTCTCTTCTCACTTACACCCTAATGCGTAGGACTCTACCTGGCTCTGTGAAGTATGGATTGACTGCTTTGGCACATAAAAAAGAAGAAATGGAAGCTGGACTTTCTACACCCTGCTCATTGGTTTATTTGGTAAAGAGTGTTTGGGTGATGAGAGGTCAGCTCACTACTCCCTCATCTGGCAGGTTGTTTCTGAGTGTGTATCTTTATCTGTATCCTCTGACGATATAACCTTTCTTGGGCTGTCTGTAAGGGTCATAAATATCTAATTAGTAGATAAAGTCAAGGCACTTACAGAACCTTGATAGAAACAGAAGTAGTGGTGGAGGCTAGCTGAATCCAGAGTTATCAGTGAAGATTTTGGGGGCTTTAGTTTTGGATTTGTATGTAGTTTGGTAAGTGAACAGAAGGCAAGTGTTTGAATTCTTTGCTGATCTAGGCTTTGGCTTCTCTGTGTCTAGTTCACCACTGGCAAATAGAATTTTTTTCTTACCTGTCAGGGGATTGTGAGAATAAATATTTCAGGGATTTTTGACATGCTCAGATATGACAGTTATTATCTTAAGTACGGCTGGTTTATTATGTCGAGCTGCTTTTAATAGTAGTGTGCTTTGACAGCTTCAGGGGCTGTGGGAGCACTGTTAATTTTTTATCTTTTGATAGTTTTATAGGTTCAAGGATGACTTAAAAATATCTGGTCTAATTTCTATGTATAATAGGCTGCTACATTTCACTCAGTTATTACTAAATTTCTGCCAGTAACTTTTAATCTTTACAGATTATTTTTTTTTACTTTTTCTGTATTTGGTAAGACAGTACTAGTGAGGAATTTGAAAATACTGTCTTAATGGATAACAATTTAGTGGGTAAACTGTCTCAAATGGTTTCTTTCTTTCTTGCAAGATTAGGAAAAGTTATTTGAAGGTTGCAGTGGAAGCTATGCTTGATTAAATCCTATGCCTGCAGCTGGTGTTACAATGTTTAACCATTTTTCAGTCAGTCACTGTTCAGAACGGAAATTCATCTTTTATATAGACTTCATGTGTAATCTTTAGTTCAATTGACTTGACTCTACTTTGCCAACATCAGAGAACTTCTTTTATATAAAAATACAAAAACCTATTTTATGCAATTACTGCAGGGAAACCAGTTTTCTCTAGGAAGTGAAGAGCTAATTACAGTCATTACCTCTGAAAGATGTAAGAAAGAACAGCAATTAATCTGACAAATTGTCATCTGTTCCTGTCTGAGGGACAGCTCCTTTCAAGCTCAGTCAGCAAGTTTCTGTTGATGTTAATGGGAATAAGACATGGCAACTAGTTATTGTAATTAATATTTGCCAGCAAGCTAAATAAATTTATATTTGGCATTTGCAGCATTATTGCTGTGATGAATACAGAAATGATCCATTTAAGGCATTTGTAATTCTAGTATCAACTTTTCAAGCTTAGATTTGACATGTGAGTTTATTTTCACAGTAATCTTTAATTTTTCTTCAGGCTGTGTGTCTGATTAGTGGATCTTGCTCTATGGACTGCTCTAACAGTCCTTGTATCTTTCCTTCCCCAAAATATAAGATGATAGAAATCTA
This sequence comes from Egretta garzetta, assembly GCF_000687185.1. NCBI lineage: Eukaryota > Metazoa > Chordata > Aves > Pelecaniformes > Ardeidae > Egretta > Egretta garzetta. Next base: position 834,744 of record NW_009258386.1, read on the forward strand.
ATAATATAAGACTCTCAAGTGAATGAGCAAACAGCTCTTCCTGAGCACCTGTACTTCCTCATGGAATACCTTCTTGCCATATGCAATCTATGAGCATGCATGCATTATGAAAGAGAATTGTTTTGTATGTCTCATGGTGCATGCACCCGTAGAGCTCCGTGACTTCTGAAGATATATAATAGTAGTAGTAGGTGCAGGTAGCATTTTTTTAAAATATTAAGGGGAAAATGCAGCCTAAAATTCTGGTGTCTTATAGAGAATAAAGAAAATATTTTCTTGGGAATTTGAACATTTCCTGTATTCATTCTATAGATTTAATATTATTAATTATCTAGAATTAATATTACTAAAATAGAAAACTTTGAATTCTATTTCAGTTTACTGTCTAGTCTAATTTGTTTGAACTGATCAAACTGTACTTTGTTCATCTTAGTGTTACCTGCAAAAATGAATTATATTTGCTTGTTGGGCTTCTGCTGAAGTATCCGAAAATTTCTCTTCACCTCCTGTTTTTATACATTCTGAGAGCTTAAGTCTGACAGTGGCCTATAGGTAGCGATTCTGCTGTGTCTGAGAACAGTTTCTCACTCCATTGATACTCATGTTGTGTCTCATTACTTCAGTTGCTTTTTGTTTGCCTATTTGGCTTCACAAAGATCCATAGGAAATCTAAGCTCCTGCCAGCTCTTCTAACATCACACAAACCTTCCCTGAACAGAGGATGCAGCCGTTAGATTCTTTGGCCTAACTGGTACTTCAGAGACAGAATGATAGTAAATATACGTAGACATGCCATGTGTAAACATTTACTAGTTTTGCAGTGGTGAATTTCTACACACCATAGGACTGTATTTGTTATTGCTTGAGAAAGTGTTTCTGGTGGGGTTTTGTGAGAGCTATTATTAAATACAAAGGTATACATTCCTGGATTGTCTTCCTGAATAGAATTACGTGATATAACCAGAATATAAATTTTTTTAATAAAAAGTTATTTTTATTGTGTGATGAGGTACAATGGCATGAAAAATATTAAATGGTTAGTGTTTTCTCACATCTTTTTCTTGGTAATCAAAGTTACCATGGGATTACCTTCAGAATTAAGAACTACCTGTATGATTAGGCAGAGGTAGCCTGCTCAGTGGATGCCATGATGAATTTAATATATACAGTTGTAATTTTCATTGCTATGGTATAAATTATATGTAAAGATTAAAAGCATAATAAATCACAATAAGGAAAGTATTTATATGCTTCATTGAGGACCAAGATACCAGAGGAGGCCCCTGTGGATTACAAGATGTATGAGAGGGTTATTTTCCATCGGGACACTGTGGTGGGGTGACCCTGGCTGGACACTCATGGCAGGTGCCCACAAAGCTGCTGTATCGCTCCCCTCCTCAGCTGGACAGGGGAGAGAAAATATAATGGCTCATGGGTCAAGGTAAGGACAGGGAGAGGTCATTTATCGAGTACCATCACAGGAAAAACAGACCTGACTTCAGGAAATTAATTTCATTTTATTACCAATCAAAATTAGAGCAGGATAATGAGAAATAAAGACAAATCTTAAAAACACCTTCCCCCAACCCCTCCCTTCTTCCTGGGCTCAATTTTACTCCCAAATTCTCTACCTCATCCCCCTGAGTGGCTCGGGGTGACAGGGAATGGGGGTTGGGGTCAGTCCATCCCACGCTGTCTCTGCTGCTCCTTCCTCCTCAGGGGAGGGCTCCTCACCCTCTGCCCCTGCTCCAGCCTGGGGTCCCTCCCACGGCAGATAGTCCTCCCTGCACTGCTCCAGCCTGGGTCACAGCCTCCTTCGGGCACCCCCCTGCTCCGGCGTGGGGTCCTCCCTGGGCTGCAGGTGGGGATCTGCTCCCCCGTGGGCCTCCCCGGGCTGCAGGGGCACAGCCTGCCCCACCATGGGCTGCTCCAGGGGCTGCAGGGGAATCTCTGCTCCGGTGCCTGGAGCTCCTCCTGCCCCTCCTGCTGCACTGGCCTGGGGGGCTGCAGAGGGGTTGCTCTCACATATCCTCTCTCCTCTCTCTGGTTTTCGTTGCACAGGGTTTTTTTCCCCCTTCTTAAATACATTATCCCAGAGGCCGCTACCACCATTGCTGATGGGCTCAGCCCTGGTCAGCAGTGGGTCCATCTTGGAGCTGGGTGGCATTGGCTCTGCTGGACATGGGGGAAGCTTCTGGCAGCTTCTCACAGAAGCCACCCCTGTAGCACCCCTGCTACCAAAACCTTGCCATGCAAACCCAATATAGACAGCAACTGGAATGCTTTAATTGGCCTTGCCTCATTTTCTCATCATAATTCCTGTTGCCATCATGTTCCAGGTGTAGGACCTAATTTGATCGATGTTTAGGAAATGTGAATGACTTAGAGTAGCTCTTTGCCCTATGTCCTCTTAGGTTTTTGTTCTTGCATTCTAGTCAGAAATTTCTTTGTGGTCTGAAACTTCTGCAGGCCAGCAGGCTCTCAGTATTGTCTGTTTGAATTATGTTTTCAGTTGCTTTCTTTTCTTTTACTATCCATTTCTTTTATTTTTTAGGACACTATTCAAGGGTTTCTGTTGTGAGGAATTTACTTGCATTTGTACTCTGGCATAGTATAAAAGATTTCTCCTCTCCTTCAGCATAGGAAGTTTGGGGTTTTTTTTTCCCTTTCTTTTTGAAATTCAAAAAAAGAAGTGAGTTTGGAGAGTGATTCAGGTTTTGGCATGTTGAATATCTGTGTTCAGATTTAAAAAAAAAACAGAAAAAAAACCACAAAACCCCCCCACAAAATAATGTTAGTAGGTAGAATCCCTAGAGTCAGTGGGTTTGTTCATAATTCTAAATCTTCAGGGTATCTGTTTTCACAGTGTGGTTGATGTCATTCACAGAAAATACTTAATCCCATTATAAGGAGGACCTAATTAAAGGGAGTAGTAAGCTAATAGTATTACGGAAAAGAAATATTTACACTGTTATGTGTAACCAAATTGGTTACAAAGCCAACTGATATGCAAACTCTCCTTACACTTACCAGTCTCCAACTTACACCTGGCACAGAATCATGGCTACTGTATAATGAAGTGATGCCGTTTTTAGCAGTGTAGTTTACATGATATTCCAGTAATGGTGACTCATCTGTTGGAGTCGGCGAGGCACATCTGAGCCAAAAAAACAACTTCCAAAGAAGCGTCAAAGAAAATGGTGAAACCATCTATCTTCTAGGATAGGCATTCTCAGAACAAGTCTTTTTTTGCTATGAAAGTAACAGCAAAAATACCCAATACGGTGTCTTTTTTTTTTTTTTTTTTTTTTTTTGAGGCCCTCAGGTTGCATTCTGATCCTTCCTGGATTCCTGAGCAGTATACAAATACACCCATGTTCCATTGATTCTTTGGACATTAGAAGGGCGAGAGAGGAAGTAGCTATGTGGTTCTTACCCAAACTTTTCCATGTCCCAGAGCTGTCCCAGTGTTCTACATAATGGCAGTTTGCTACTTAAACACCACTGAAAAAACAAATGTCAGAGAATTCTGGAAAAAGCTGTTTAACAGCAAGAAGAAATCCACATGATACAAATTACAGTTTGATTGGAAAGCACGTGCCTTCTGTGTGTGTAACTTTTTTACTTCTATTCACTGTAGACATGTACTGTGTATTGAGCTAGTGTGTCTAAAAAATATCTAGAATAGCTATTGAGTGAGCTAAGATTTCATCCTAGTCCCTTTGTAGCCACATAAGGAGAGGGATAGAGGGACAGTTGAGAATGTGGACGCAGACCAACAAAGGTAAAAGAAGTAGCAGTCTCAGATTCTGATGTATGTTTGCTGCTCTTCAGTTATAGGTTACTACTCATGTATTGATTTCTTTTAAAAAATCATTGCATTCTTTGAATACCTCATGAATGTAACACAGGAAGATAGTTAATGTGAAAGAATAATTCATTATATGTATATATATATAAAGTAAGTATAAAAAATTCGGGTGGATTTTAAGAGTTGGGTGATAGGGGGATATGTTAACCACCTGGGAAGCAGCAGCAGATCTGATCTTTTGAACTGTAAAAACATAGTAAAGTGTATTTAAGGGCTCAAACCAAGAATTTTTGCTATAAACTGGGATTTTTGTAAATTTTCTGATGAGGTGTGATTTCAGAAAATTAAGTTTTCTGTGGGAATATATCAAGGGAGAAATAAAGTATGTAGATTTTTGCAAGAAAAAAAAATTGAAGATGTTGAAAATAATTATTAAAATATTGTGGGTTTTATAGATAATAAATGTCATCTGAGTAATAAATGTAGGCTTGTCCTGGAATCCATGCTACAGAGACCTGAGATGCCATAGTTAAACTGCAGTTAGACATTTCTCCAAGCTCCATTTTTTTCTGTCTTGTGTACTCATTTTACTAACCGCTTTATTTTCACTGTTATAATGTGCTCTAAGCCCCACTTCTTGTCTTGATTCTTTCAGCAATGTGCTTTCTTGACTGTGTTTTATAGGAGGAAGATGGAGAGCAGGCATAGGTCTAATGTGCAGGAAAATGTTTCCTTACATCTGCCTGCAGCAGACGAGGCAGAGAAGTCTGTAGCAGTACATTCATTCAGGGGAATGAATCAGAACACCCCATAGACGTAAATACAGCCAGAAGCAACAGCTCTGAGATCTGTGGGCTTCGGCATTTGTCTGAGTGGGTCTTCTTATCTTCATTCTCTGCTCATGGGCTTATGTGCTGACTCTATGTAACTTCTAAGATTGATACTCCTTTCCCTGCCCTATGCGATGGGAATCTACTTTGAGGCCATTTATGCTCAGACCTCGGCTATCGGCCAGATGCTTTATGGTGAACTGGTCCTGTACTGCAGCAGTCTTTAGTCTTTATCTGATTTGTGGCACCAGCTATGCCCATTTTCCTTTCCTGCATTCAGTCCGCTACAACTTTCTCTTCCTATGCTATTCACTGTCATTCTCAGGGCCCTGTCTGGATATCAGGAGTAAAGAAATTGTATTTTATAAGGCAAAAAGAAATCAGAAAAATAAAATTGGATATTTGGAAGGCAACATGCAGACCAATGTGTCTACTTTTGCAATGCTTTATCCTTTTCATTTTTTTTCCTCTTACTTGTCTTCAGTGTTCAATCATCTTCATTCCTTTTATAGAAGCATCAGCAGCTACCAGCAACATCCATGGAAACATGTTGGTGTCTGGTAATAGATGAATAGTTTTGCCTGAGCCTCCTTTTCTGCAAGGCTGCATGGGCCCCCAGCGTATGAAACTATGTCCTCATACACAGCATCAGTGTTTCAATCTTTGTCCCAAGATATTAAAAAACCATAGGTATATCTGGGA
>NW_009258386.1:840096-842817 GCF_000687185.1 Egretta garzetta
GCTGAGAGTCATACCAGGCTGTTCATGAAGTACTTGATTTCAGAAGAGCTCTAGTCCTGTTCTGTGTGCATCCATCACTCTCCTTGATTCAGTCAAAATTGAGCATAGCCTGGCAATTAATGCTTTAACAATTTATTTCAAAATTAATTTCCTGGAGATTTAGCAAGTTCAGTAAGTTATGAGATAATTTGGAAGTCCCTGAAATCAATTTATCAAATCGTAGTTTAATCCATAGGCAAATGTCAAACTGCTTATTATAAGCAGCTGATTAATAAATACAAATCTAGGTACCTCTAGGTTCATTGATCCCGAATTTGAACCATTAACCCTCCCTCTCATCTCTGAAGATAAAATAATTACATGTGGATTTGGGTCAGAATTTCTGCCTTTTTGACAGAAAACCAACTGTTGACCTTAGCTAGAGCAGAGTTGCCACTTGCTGCAATCAGGATGTTTAGAATTACGACTGACGCCCACTTTACATGATGCATGTATTTACCATAACAAATGTAGGAAAAAAATTGTTAGTGATTATATTTAAGTGCATGAAAGTTTTGTATATCATAGTATTCTCAGTGAAGCAATGACTCAAGCAAGCGTAGAGGAACATCTGGAATGCGTCTGGTGCTGGAGTTTTCTACTGTGACTTCATCATGTTGCTTCTGTAGGAATGCAGCAGAATAATAGCTGAGACAAGTTTGTTGAATAAGCTATTAAAATGCCAGATGTGAACATGTGCTTTGCATTTCTATGGATCAAAATAATGCTGTTGTGGGTATACAATTCCATTTTACAACTCTGTCTTTTCCTGAAATCTCCCTTCAAGTTATTTTAAATGTTTTTTGTGGATGGAAGAACCTAAACTCTAGGTCACTGTCCTATATTTTGAAGTAGTATTCACTTTGTGAAGGGGGATTCAGAATCTTCAGCCTATAGTAGTAAAAAATTGTAGTAGTAAAAAATTATTTCCCAAGATGCTAGTGACAGTCCTTGGAAAGGCAAGGTCTTAATGTTTCCTCATGTTTACCTTATGGCTGCAGTATGTAAAAGTCTATCTTTTATCACTAGGTACTAGATGCAAGGTACTGGAAATTTGGGTACAAAGGTACGCTAAGGGTATCTTGGAAAAAAGTAATAAAAACTAACAGTGAGCACTGCAGTGAGAAATCATACGCAGGTGTGCAGTGAAATAAAGCTGTCTTTTTGGTGTTAAGTTAAAGCATTAGTCTTAGCATCAAGTGGCAGGATCGTTTAAATGGTTGTATGACAGGATAGATCTAACTGTTGTTCTGTGTTTGCTTTGGGCTTGAAAAGCACCTTGAATGGTTGTATTCTTAGAGGAGGGCATTCAGGGCTTAAAAGATACGGCCTATGTGCAAGAGTCAGTGAGATGCAGAATTACGCAGGCAGGCAGGTTTATCGGCAAGTTAGATTAGGAACTCAAGCAGAACTCAGAAATGAGAATGTGATTCTGTGACAAATTCCTATTTTGAGAACAAAATGATTGTTAGCATATGAGCATAAGTATCAATATAATAAAAGCATATGCTAATTAGGAAAAAATGCTGCTAGGAATTATTTTATGCAGTGATAAAACCACTGAACAGCATTTGTTTTGTGTCATTCACATATATTCAGAAAGATTGCACACATCATTTCTGTGTGTTCAGCAAAATTTATGTTGATAGTTCCTACAATAAATTTGTAACAACATAGTAACTCTTGATTAAATTAGTTTTTAAAAGGGGTTCAATCCTTGAATTATTTTACCTTCTCTGTATCAGAGGTTCTTAAGTTGTTTTATGTGCCAGAGACTTTAGTTACCAAAACCTTCTAGCCTTTAAGGTAATTCAAAGCTGTTTTGTGTCACAGAGAGCAGAGAAGCAAAGCCTAAGATTCAAAAGTAACAAGCAGTTCAGTTGATATAACCTGTTCTGATGATTCTAGTGACTGATCCGTGTATGTACTGCAGGTAAAGATGGAACAATCCACTCCCCGTCAATACAATGAGGAGAATCCCTCCTGACAACAAACCCACTGATCAGTCTAATCCTGAGTCTGCAAAGAGTCATCTAAAATAAACAATTCTCTCTATTGTGTATGAGCATTGACCTGATCTAGTCCATTCTGCCCAGTGTCTTGTCTCCAGATGTGGGCAGTCTTTGATGCTTCAGAGGGTGTTTGGAGTCAAGGACAAGGTTGAGGACACGTTATCCACATAGAAGTCAGCAGGAGACATAGTGCCAACATTATAGTATCCTGTAAATATTCTGGTTTAGTATGTAAACTGTTCCACTATGTTGTGATCAAATATACCACTTGGGATTTTCTAAAGCATACAAGTGAATTAGAATTCCAACTGCCATAAGTCATCAATAGGATTAGTGCTGGTAATTCCTGCAGGTTCTTTGGAAAAAGTCACACATGCACCAATCATAAGATTCTCATTTAGACTTTTGTCGTCGTGTATTTTTTGAGTAACTACTGAAGTGGATAAATATTTGTAGAGTCACAGACTTAGACAGTAAATACTTAAAAGCAAGAGACTGTTCACTTGATTCTTCTGAAAAAAATAGGTAGTAATTACAACTTTCTATAAATAGTAAGTTTACAGATGTGGGGTGGTAAAGTCTCATAATCGACGTGACGACAACAGGATAGTCTTGCAATCTGTCATCTTGATAATGTAAATCCTAGCAGATGAAATGAAAATCATGCCTT
>NW_009258386.1:842828-851168 GCF_000687185.1 Egretta garzetta
GCAGGAATAAAATCTGAAGTAACACAATAGACATTGCAATGTAGTATCTTGCTCTAAGAGTTATTATTTCTTTAAATACTAATTCAGTTTTAATGGTAATAGTAAATCTGTTACTTTAGTAGTAAATATAAAAATATTGTAAAAAATAAATAAATAAAAAGTATTTTAGACCTATTGTTATAGGTGTAAAAGTCTGAGTTTAAGCTTGAATCTATAGCATCTTCTTGCTTTAGCATAAACAAGGTCTTAAATGCTTGAAAATTTATGTGCTTTTTCCAAACAATCCCACTAGCTTTTTTAGCTTTTGGGATGCTTGAAACACCCTCATTTTTTTGGTGGTTTGTTACCATACCTTTTCACTTTTTCTATCAGCATGAATTTCCAAATTAAACTGGAAGAATCTGATACAGGCAAGATGACTGTAAATCTATTTTTGAAGTTTGTACATGAAAACATAACAGGAATACAAGATCAGGATTTTGAAATTCTTATATAAGCATTTGAATAAAGTGACAGGACCTAAAGTTATATTCAGCATCCATTAAGTTTCATAGAGAGCAAAGAATTCTAGACAGTGTTTGTGAAAATATGACTACTGCGTAAGATATCTTAAAGGAATTTGAACATTTTAGAAAATGTCCACACCCAGATTAAGAGCAGTGAGCTCTTAAGTTTTGTTCTTTTTGTGCCTAAATTATACAGCAGCCTTTTGCTTGACTGACATTTTATTTTGTTTGTCAACTATGCAGCACTGCCGACATGGAATTTGTGTGAGCAGAGAAATGGAGATGCGTCCTGTAGATGGAGAATGGGGACCATGGGGACCTTACAGCTCATGTTCAAGAACTTGTGGAGGTGGAATCAAGAGCACCACCAGGCTGTGTAATAGACCAGAGTATGTGTTTTATATTGTGGTTTACATTAGTGCATAATGAAGGTATTACAACATAATGGATTGGTTCAAAACAAAATTAAGGTATTGTGGGTTGTGCAAATGAGTTCCAAGCACCCGTAAAAAAATACTTGTTTTGGCCATGTTTGAAAAGAGATAAGTCTACAGAATCTAATATGCCAAGAACATTTATATTAATTGTCTCTACTATATCATTCATACTTATAGATATTTCTAAAGACTTATTTTGGTAGGGTCTTTTTTTCTAGCTTTACTCTAAATGCTGATGGTTTCTTTAAACATTGAGATGCTTTCTTTGTAGTAAAAGCTGTAAAGAGAAATAGATGTATTCCCTGGTCATCTTTATAGTGAAACACTTGATTTGGGTTGCTTTAAGGCTTTTTGGCAATATCACCACCAGTAACGCCCACAAGAGACACTGGTTACAGCAGAGTCATTTACAACTTACCTTTGTAATCAGAAATTTCCATTGACTGAATAATTCAATGTGGATTTCATTCTCTGTAACAAAAGTCAATGAGAACTTTACCCTTAACTTTTCCGGAAGCAGAACCATAGCTCCAGCCTGGGTAGTTTGAGGGTTTTTCTAGGAATTCATGTCATCTTGATATTATCAGTCAGATAAATGAACCTCAATCAAACAACCCCAGGTTATTCTGTTTTCTTGCATGAGTAAGAGGCAGTAGACTAGATTCCCATCAGATATGCCTCTGTCAGTCAGTAGTAACTGCTAGTAATAATATGCTATTGATTTATTCTTTGTTTTTTCCTCCCCAAGAACCTGCTAATACTGAAGTATTATGTACCAGGGTTTGTAACAGTTAGGAAACATAGACTTTACAGTAAATGGGCTGTTTTCCACAATTTTCCCTTCCTACTTCTTTTGATCCCCAAACTAAAACCAATATTAGGACTACAGAAAAGAGTGTGTCAGCTCCTAACTCTGTCTCCCTTCTTTGTCACTCTGTAAAATAATAATTTCAAATTACTGAGGGAGGTGCTGCTTCTGTAAAAGTAGGGCTGTAATCCCAGCTAAGATGAAAGCATTGAAGTTAATAATACTTTTTCCCAGGCAAAATAATTATGAATGTAAGAGAAATAAAAATGTAATAGACATTAATAAGCATCAGTGGCTTGATTACCACCTTCCTGAGCAGTAGTGTTTTACATGGACTTTTTATTTCCTTCACATGGGTATAAATGTATGCACACAGCAATAGAAGACAAGGGCGTGTGTGGGAAAGTCAGTAAAAGATGGCAGAATGCTGTGTGATGTTTTCACCCTTAAATCAGTGGCTCAAGCCACTTTTCATTGAAAACAGCAATATTAGAAACTGACAGTGTTTTACATTTATCTTTTTTTGCTAGACCAAGAAATGGAGGAAAGTACTGTGTTGGGCGCAGGATGAAATTTCGGTCATGTAATACTGATTCATGTCCAAAAGGCAAAAAAGATTTCCGGGAGCAACAGTGCTCTGAATTTGATGGCAAACACTTTAACATCAATGGTCTTACGTCTGCTGTTCGCTGGCTTCCAAAATACAGTGGCAGTAAGTACAAATTTTTTTCAACCAATGAAATAAAAATGTTACTTTAATTAAAATTTTAAAACAGACAAGAAACCTGTTGGATTTTCTTTCCAGTTTCTATGAAAGATCGCTGTAAACTTTTTTGCCGAGTTTCTGGAACAACTTCCTACTATCAGCTGAAGGACAGAGTTGCTGATGGTACTCCCTGTGGAGCAGAAACCAATGACCTTTGTGTTCAAGGCTTATGCAGGGTATTTAAATCTAAACTTACTAATTATTAAAATCAATTTTAACAGATGGTAAAGTAGATATTAAATATTCATCCAAATAACCATTACTGAAAATATGTAAAGCAAGATGTTTTACTTAAGTTCATTTTAATCCCTACCAAATTAAAGATCTGGAAATGGAGGCAATTAAGTGAAGAACATACAGTTGAATCTGAAGATCCGCAGTCTTTCCTCATTAAGCCTGATACGAGATTTAATATTGCCCAAGTGAGCAGAGAGAAACTGATCCAAGAGTGGCATAAAGGGAGGAAAAAAGCATGCTGTGTGTTTATTGCCATCATATTTCTGCTATCAAAGAAGTAAAAAAGTAGAAAATCCAAGGGTAGCTATGTTACATATTTATTATTTCATTGCAGAATGAGGAGGAACGGACCCTTGAAAGGGAACTTTTTAGCATTCTTTGCCTAATAGCAATTATGGAAGTGCCACAAGACTTTGTTGTGACAAGCAAGCTGACCTGTTATAAAAACTCAGAAATTTTTTGTCGAGCCCAGGTTGTTTTGTTGATTGCACTGAAACTGAGTAAATTCAGCATGAGGAGAAAATGTAGCCTTTTTTATAATGTTGAATCAAGAGGAAAGAGGAAATGCCAGAGAATTGTCCTGTTTATCATAATTTTTAAAAAAAGGAAGTTTAAGTAAATACACATAAACAAAAATTGTGCTTATTAATCAGCATAATCTACATATATTCCTTTGCTTATTTTGCAGTAATGACAGACTTTAAAAGAATTGATGACCCATGTACACATACATACTGCTTTTAGGATTCCAAGACTTTTTAATGTAAATATAACTTAAAATTTATATGCTATGTTGCTATTTTTATACCAAATCTTTACATACTGTTATGTATTCTTATACAGTTCTTGACGTATTAAGTGTATTTGGATTGTACATTGTTAGTACAACAGCACTATTGTGTTTTGCCCTTACATCACAGCACCCAAAACCATAAAAGGCTTTTCATGAATTGCTAAGGAAGACCAGATATATACAATGAATAAGAATATTTTTGGGGAGTGGGAAGCTTACATTGTTTGTTTTCATTATTTTCCATTGGGCTGAATAACACAGGGCTATTGTATTTTTATTTTTTTGTAGCAAGCAGGCTGTGATCACATTTTGAATTCCAAGGCAAGGAGAGACAAATGTGGAATCTGTGGTGGTGATAATTCTTCATGTAAGACTCTTGCAGGTACTTTCAACAGTGCTCGTTATGGTATGTTTGTTTGTTTTGGTTTTGGTTGTTTTTTTTTTTTTTCAAAATAATTTACATTTCAGTATGGCTTAGAAATTGTTTTACATTTGAGGGAGTGGGATTTCAGTGTATGTACTTCAGGGCCTCTGCCAACAAAAAATATCTCTGATTTTTAGTCACACATGCCCTCTCAAGGGTGCAGAGGCAAACACTGTGACACACTGATCCATTCAAGGGGGAAAAAAAAAAATCAATCTGCTCTAAGGTAAAAACAAAAGGCATGAAGAAAAGATACGATGAGGGTAAAAGTACTTCAAAAGAAAGAATGCTTCCTCCTTTGCACTCTGCATGCTCTTGTCTGAAACTCTGCAGCTTAAGGTCTTATTCCAACATCTCCTTTTGGTTGTGTAAAGAGATAGTGAGAAGTATGTGGTGTGAGCAGCTGACAAGGTTCCGTTTTCCTATAGTGAAATGCAAGCCTTCTCTTTCCAGAGAATATGGGCAGCAATGTTTATGCTCTTTCCTCTTCATTGGCATGTAGTGAATGAGAAACTCTTCTGAGTAACTCTGGTAATTTCTATTTCTTTGATTTAGTTTCTCTAGTAGAGCTACTGACCATTCTTCTATATGTAGTCATTTCTGGGAAGTATGGAGAGACTGATGATTGTATGCATGTAGCAGTGCAGTTCAGTAGGTAGAGCATAGAACGTAAAGATAGAAAGTCTTCAAGTTCATATCAGATTCCCAAAGGCTCCTTCATGCTGCTTCACTGGTTGAAAGAGACCACAGGCAAAGTGAAAACTATACCTGGAGAGCTGCCAAATAGGATCTTCACAGGACAAGGGAATTGCTGGTCGAGGAGGAAAGTATGCCCAGTATCCTGTTGGATTTTGTTTTTCCTAGCAGAGGGCTTGTGCCAAGCAAACAGTACCAAAAAACTTAAAAGTGGGACAGACAGCTATGCTTCCCATACAAATGACATACAACTTTTCTTGTGTGTGTGTCCTGAGATTTTGTAAGAAGACACAATCAACTGTTCTAATTAGAGACTGGATTTCAAACATGTGGTCAAAACACTGAAGGAAAAAAATGCATTATTTTGATAATTCTGAGTAAAGGATTGCCACTGTTCTTGTTTTCTACCACTATGAAAGTTCTTTCTGCTTATAGGTAGCGCGTGAATTATATCACAAATACATATGATACAAGGGACCATTATGCTGAAACTGCCATTTATACAAATATGGTTGAGACTGTCACTCTGCTGTTTATCAGCTTTGTATCACGATAGACTTATTTACTCCTACCTGAAGTTGGAGCAAAAAAACCCCAACTTTTTAGGATGAGGAAAAATTTAATTTATTGTTTTGGTTTCAGACTTAATTCAATGATTTATATTATGTTCAAATTCTTGGTATTAGAATCATAGAATCGTTTGGGTTGGAAAAGACCTTTAAGATCATCAAGTCCAACCATTAACCTAACACTGCTATCCCACCACTAAACCATGTCCCTAAGCAAATTACAGCATATAAAAGATAATACTGAATTATCCTGCTGGACAGTGTGCTAAACATTGAGGATTATCACTCAGCTGTGCTTAGATAGGAGTGCAGTGAAGCAAACAAGAGGGAGTAGCTAGCTGATCACTAAAACTTCAGTGTCTGTGGGAGGTCTATGACATCCCTAGGCTAATGACTGAAAACACCATCTGAGGAAATGTTCTTTTCCAAAGAGTTATGAGTTATATATCACAGGATAAGTATGCCGAAGTCTGTGCTTGGTGGCCTTTTTTTTTTTTTAACTTTTCCTGGTCCCATTCCTTACTGACATGAGCCGTGTTACTAAGGCAGAATTTGGAATTAGGCAGTAGCAGCCTGTGGTGCATGCTTGTATTCATACAGTTATAATATTGTCATTAAGTGTTTAAACAGCAGTGAAACAATCATTGGAAATTCATCGGAATACTAATTTCCTTAGCTCACAATTTAGGAGATGGTAATCTAATTATGTACACATAATGTTGGCTATTATTATTGCATCAACCTAGAGTACCTGCTTTCCCGGAAAGTGGTCATTCTCAGTGCCTTAGTATGTGACCTAGTCTCCCGTGTATCCTTGACAACATGCTATGTGGTTTTGTTTCCTCCCATATTTTGCCTTATTTCATTCTATTACCACAAGGTCTTCAGTGTGTGAGATGAGGGGCTTTTCGAGTGTGTTTTGGTTTCTTCCCAATATGTTGGAAAATTGACCAAAAGCATGCAGCATGTCAATTTGCAATTGCAGTGCTGCCCCCAGCTGGTAAATGTGATGGACCTGTGATTGGATTAAATGTTCCTTCAAATGCATGGCGTATTTTTAATAGATTAAAAGCACTGGGAAGTTAATGAATTATGAAATTGAAAAGGATATTGCCATTTAAATTTTTACCCACAGAGGTGAGTCAGCTAACTAAAGTTAAATTGTTGCACGACTGTTAAACACAGAAAAATAAGTGGAAAGTTAGCAAAGATTATATTAATGCTTCAGATTGTACATTTGTGTTTATTTGTTTCCAGAGTTTGCCATATTAAGTTTTTCTTAGACATAAGAATCCTTTTGAATTTGTGATTAGCATCTGCGAAAAACAGCTTTTTAAAACAGAATTTTCATGAGTTATGAAAATAGAAGTTCAGTTCAACTGATTAAAAACCAAAACAAAACAAAAGACATCAACAAAGAAATTTAATATGCAGATATTCACATTTCCCTCCTAAAACATGAGGCCATTCAGCAGTGGTTGTCACTGGTGCACTGTAGGATTTTATGAATAAAACTAATTAAATGTATGTTCACATTTACTAGTATTTACTATTTTTGTATATAATGAATTTGTGAATAATTACATTGCAGGTTACAATATTGTAGTAAATATTCCCAAAGGAGCAACAAACATTGATATTCGGCAGCACAGCTACTCAGGGAAACCAGAAGATGACAACTACCTCGGTAAAAGCCTCCTGTGTGTAACATTGATAGATAGTTTTTGTGCTCTTGCCAGAGATCTGGTCTAGATGTATGTTGTCAGAAGTCTGATAAAGTCTTTAGAGCAAATATCTAATTACATTGTATTATCATTTGCCCGAGTCTCTCTGTAGACACTAGTTTTGGGAAAGATGAGTGAGATGCTGTTAGGTTTCTAATTCTTAAACACGCGTGTTCATTTATCAGAGAATAAGGATTATAGCACGTTGCATCACATTGTCAATTTTTGACACTGTTGTGGCAATGTTAATTAAAGCTCTGCAAGTGAACACAGGGATAATGCAGGTATTCATGGGTTTAAGTCTTGGAAGCATACACTTTGATTATAAACGACCATGTCTGAGTATAAAGACCAAATGTTGATAGATTTGCAAGTGTGTGAGAGGAGCAAAGAATTCACAAGCACATTGTACCAAAAATCTTGGTTGTTCATATTTTCCTTCTGTCTCTTCTTCCATTGCCATCCTACTCAACAAGCTTCAGAGTATGCAAAATGTTTTCCTTGCCACCTGTTGCCCTGTTGTTGCACGTGCATCTCACAGGACACAGAAGCATCTCACCCTCTGACACTAGCTACCATTTCAAATGTAGTAATGCCTGAATAGCATGCTTTGACTAAAAATTTTACTTTATTTTTAAATTTAATTTTAACTTGTTATTCATCTTTAATAAATCAGTTGTTATATTAAATTATTATTATAAATGCTTAATAATTTACTTATAAATATACTTTTAAGAGCCGCTTCACTAGAAGTAGCTCTAGCAAATAAAGAATGTGGGCTGTAGAATAGGCTAGAAACGTAGATAATATTTCTTTCTACAGTACCAGAACCTAACCAAATGTAGAAGTGATGACTGCAGTCAACCTTTCAGCAGAACAAATAGTATTAAAGTGTTGTTAATGCAGAGAAAATCCATGACAACTGCCCAGGTGAAAGTTTCTGATGGTTAGGATTGTATTCGTGCATTAGAAACTGTTTGATACTACTTTAAAGTATTACACATGGACTAAAATAACGAGAAGTGTTGATATTATTAAGAATTTTTATTGATAGAACCTTATAAATAGATGCTTTATTTCCAATATTTTATTTTCTTTATAGCTTTATCTGATATTCATGGAAACTTTATCTTGAATGGAAATTTTGTTGTAAGCATGTCAAAAAGAGAAATCAATATAAAAGGAGCCATTTTTGAGTACAGTGGTTCAAACAGTACGATAGAACGAATTAACAGCACTGATAGAATCGAAGAAGAGCTAACCTTACAGGTGCATGTTTACTTTTTTTCATAAGCTTGAAAATTTGCTGCATGATCATTATGTAGATAATTTTATGTTCAAATTCACTGAAAAACAGCTATCATTTTATCTCAATTAAGG
>NW_009258386.1:851219-888355 GCF_000687185.1 Egretta garzetta
CCAATAGAAGACAGAAGTGATCTGTTTACGTGGGATCCTTATGGACCCTGGCAAGACTGCAGCAGGATGTGCAAAGGTACCGTTGAATTCTTTAGTCACCAGAACCAAAAGACCTGATAGCATTTAGGAAGGGACTGGTCCTAAGTACTCAGATTTTTCACCCCTGCTTGTGAGGAAGAAACTGAGCACTCTCAGTAAACTTCAGGTGCACAGAGCCTTTAAGGGCAGAATGGCTTATGATTTTATTTTGCTATTTTCAATATTTATGCAATGCAATTCCATATTCAAAACTGCATTTGTGTTCCTTTCTTTTATAGCCATAGGAGTGTTTTACAAAAAAAAAAAAACTTTAAGGGCAGAATGGCTTATGATTTGATTTTGCTATTTTCAATATTTATGCAATGCAATTCCATATTCAAAACTGCATTTGTGTTCCTTTTTTTTATAGCCATAGGAGTGTTTTACCAAAAAAAAAAAAGGTTTAATTGAATCTAATGCATCCTTAGAAAGCAGTATTCTAATACTAGGCTTCCATTATCGTATTTCCAGATGGTCACTGACTGATTTGTCTAGTGTCTTTTATAACCATTTCTTTGTCTTTTTTGGTTACCTGCTACTTGGGGTGCAGCTATTTGAAGAATTTGAATTATATTTGAATTTTTACATTTTTTACAATTTTGTTATGCTATAGGCCATTCCAGTGTAAAAATAAAGCTGTTAGATGTATGAAGTGTATACATAAAGTGTATATACACAGAATTTTGATAGATGCACTTGGGGTAGGTGATTGTGAATTTCTTCTGGTTTTGAGTCAGGCTGTAGACATGCTCATGTGCTAGAAAAGCAGAGCATCTGTCAACTCTGATACTTCTCCCCACACTCACGATCTTTTAGGTACCTTCAAACTTTCTGCTTCTTTAAAGAAAAGGATCACAATCTCTAAGTTAACATGGTGGTTTGGTAATTTGGTAATTAGCAAAGGACAAATGTGATGCATTTGGAATGCTTAGCCTGATAAGTAAATGGACTGTTGCAATTTTGCAGTTTTCTGGAAGGTGATGTCCTCATGCAATCACTGTATTACAGCTGGGAGATTGCAGGGGTGACTGGAACAAGGTTGTTCCCCACCTGAAATATAGTAAGCTGCAGAAAGCAGCATGTTTGTACAGAATCTGCTCTGTACGAAGATGAGTATTAATGGGGTATCTCAGTTAAATTCCTAAATGATGAATGGAATCCATTAGTGAAAAAAGGCGCTCTTATTTTGGTTCTTTATTTGCTTTTTTTTTTTGTTCCATTTCAAGGTATTCGAAGAAGAAGAATGACATGCATACGGAAAAGTGATCATGTGGTAGTGTCTGATCAAAGATGTGAACTTATACCCACTGCACCAGATGTCTTTGAGGAGTGTAATACAGAGTGCGAATTAAGGTAAAAAGAGGTTCCTAATTGATGGAGCTATTGTGGTCTTACATATTGTTGTCGATAGAGATTGAAACAAAATAATTGAAATTGTGTTATCCTCTGTCCTTCCACCCCTCTCTACCTCCATTATCCCTCCTGTTTCTCCCTCCTGTCCTCAAATCTATTGGTATAATGGGTTTATACATTACGTTTACACCTCTGAATCTAAGTAGAACTAGTGTACTTACCTAATTTCTATTGGTAAAGTACAGTCTTTTGTAAGGACTGTGAATCTGTTCTATATATACTGGCACAAAAAATGATATTGCTGGGCAGAATACATATTTCACCAGAACTGTGCCCACAACTGGAACTAATTTGGAACAGACTTGTGGTTTTGCACTCCAAGAAAGCCCACGCTGAAGCATTCAGAGGATGAACAGTTAGAATTATAGCTTGCCTTTTTTAAAGTCACCGAGGAGACTTAAGACAAAAGATCCTTTAAATTCAAAAAGATGTTTTTAAGCCTATGAGTCAAATTCTTTTATATTGCTTTGAAAATTCCAGTCATGAGAGAGATTTTACAGTTTTATCTGTTCCCTAAAATACATATCTATATTTACATGGCAATACCTGGTACATTCTCTGGGTGCTTTATTCACCTACAGTTTATCCTTGTAGGTGGCACAGTGTTGGCAAAAGTGACTGCACGTCGAAGTGTGGCCCAGGTTATCGGTCTATAGAGATCCACTGCATGAAGTACTCTATTTCAAAAGGACTCAGTGCTCCAGTGGATGATAAGTACTGTGCTGATCAGCAAAAACCACCAACCAGGGAGCCCTGCCATGGTGACTGTATGTTAGCAAGTTGGCACTACACAGAATGGTCGGAGGTACAAATTCAAAACCTTATAATTGAACCATTATAGTTCTGGTTGGCACTGATATCAAAGTTTTGTTTCTATATTGGTTTTTTCTTTTAGTTTAAGTAACTAAGAGAAAAAAATGTTTGGCAAATGCAGACTTGTAGGAGGAGCTAATACCAGTTTTTATATTTCAGCAGCTTACTCATATTTTTGTAAGAAACTGTAGCTAACTCTTTTGCAGCTTGGTTTTGGAAGACACCAGAGAAGATCTGGTGGTTAAAGGTGTATATTTGATTTACAGTCTTAATAATTTAAGAGTATTTTGGAGAAAAGGAATAAGTACAATTTCATCTTTAATCATCATTAAAGAGTTTTATCTTGGAACTATTAAACAAAGTGCTAAAATTATCTGATGTGAACATAGTAGTTGGTGGATTCAATGTAGGATACATTTGTCTAACACAGTCATTTGATGTCTTTCACCTTTAAGACTGATAATGTATTTTGTCCTGGTTTTATCATGTTCTGTTTCCTGTTTCGTAATATTGTTTATACACCAGTGTTCCAGGAGCTGTGAAAGAGGTGTCAGAACCAGAGAAGCTTTTTGCATGAACAATTTGGGTCGTCATCTTCCTGACAGAGAATGCCAGGAACTTCCAAGAGTTGTAACACAGAGCTGCAATGAATTCTTATGTCCAAGCTGGTCTGCTAGTGAGTGGAGCGAGGTAATGAACCATGTAAAACTTAAGACACTTTTGGTTCTTGTCATCAATATTAAAATAAACTGATTTTTAAGTGTTCGAGTTTTTTGTTCTGGCTATTTCAGGGCACATGATAATAAAAATCCTGAAGTCATAGGATTTGGCTGATGTATGTCCCAGATGTACAAATGGCATGAGAACTTCTGAAAAACTGTCCTGGTTTCGGCTGGGATAGAGTTAATTTTCTTTACAGTAGCTAGCATAGTGCTGTGTTTTGGATTTAGTACCAGAAGAATGTTGATAACACACTGATGTTTTTAGTTGTTGCTAAGTAGTGCTCAGACTACTCAAGGACTTTTTGAGCTTCTCCTGCTCGGCCAGGTGCATAACAAGCTGGGAGGGAGCACAGCTAGGACAGCTAACCCAAACTGACCAAAGAGCTATTCCATACCATATAACGTCATGCTTGGGGGGAGTTAGTCAGGTGGGGGGAGAGTGATTGCTGCTCAGGATGGGCTGGGCATCGGTCAGCGGGTGGTGAGCAATTGCATTGTGCATCACTTGTTTTGTATATTCCGTATATTCTCTTATCATTATCATTATTATTATAGTTATTATTTTCTCTTATTAAACTGTCTATCTCAACCCAAGGGTGGTTTTTTTTTGGGTTTTTTTTTTTTTCCCCAATTCTCTCCCCCATCCCACTGAGGGCCCGGGGAGGGGAGTGAGCGAGCGGCTGCGTGGTGCTTAGTTGCCAGCTATGTCAAACCATGACAAAAACACACCTAGAATTTATTTTTCTCTGAAATTTTGTTACATTAAAATGAGGTAATGAAGCTACTTAAAGTAAATCTATCTACAGTAATATGCATACCTTCCGTTTTTATGAACCAATGAGAACCAGCCAGCCAGCTGAACAAGGGAATTATATCCATTTTATTATAGATTATATGGGTATAAAAGAATCATAGATAGTTTAAACATTTTTCCTATGAAAGCTGTGATATGTGCACTCGTATTTTAAACAAGTATTCTTTATTCTAATGGAAATAAATGATTTGTGCATTGTACTCAAATTTTTGTAGCTTTAGAAACTTAGTAGTGATTCCTTTGTTTTAGCATTTGGGTTGATGTTTACAGGAAATGGAGTTCATAAAAGAACCAGTTTTGCTAGACTCCTTACATTCATGGAATGCTTCTGTTATTTATGTGATCTTTAAAGTCCAACAGTTTACTCAAAAGAAAGTGAAGCCATTAATGCAGATGTATGTCTTCAGAAACTGATGACTCTAATACTTTTACAGTGTCCTGTGACATGTGGCAAAGGAATGAAGCATCGTCAAGTATGGTGCCAACTTAATGATGAACAACTGAGAGATGATTTCTGTAATCCAAATGATAAACCAGAATCAATTACACCGTGTGAACTTCACGAATGTGCATCTTGGCAAGTAGGGCCTTGGGGATCAGTGAGTACATAAGGATTCCTGGCTTCTTGTTTTCTAGTTCAGACCATGAGGGATCACAAAACAATACCTTTAAAACATTTTAATTGGATCTTAAGCAGTTACTTTAGTTGAATTCATTCACATTTGTTTGCTCCTATTGGCCATCTAGCCTGTAATTAGAAACACCCACATATAAGATAAATGCCTAAAATAGTCATTGACCTGGGCCTTCATATCAAATACGCTTTTGCACACGAATGTGTTACATCTCCAGAATAATGAAAATGCAGATATCAAACTGTTCATATGAATGAGACAGGTAAAAGACCAAATATTTATAGGTTTGTGGGCATATTTAAGTGGTAGCTTTAATTAAGATAATGAAGTGTATATGCTAATAACAGTAGGCAAAAAGACTTAGCATTTTGTTGTTATGTTCTGTTTTGACCTTCAGTGATAAAAGATCTGCTATGTCTTTATGTGGAAGTGCCATTGAAAAATATGTTCCTGTGTGTAATAATACTCATCTAATGTATGCCAGAGTGGCTTCAAAATTCTGGAAAAAAGTGAACTAGTTTGTGAAGGAAAGTTTTGTCACCAAATAGATGAGAATTCATTAAAAAATAATAAGGTATTCCATTTCATGGAGCTTTCATAAGATCAGGTTACTGAAACCAACAGAAGTGTTGGATTATTCAGTGTTTCTTGGATGTTAGTGAGACTTCATAACTGAATAGAAGCTGATTATTTATTTTTTTACATATAACCTATTATTAAAATATAGAATACCTTTGGAAATTAAGTATATTTGTAATGTAAACATTTCTTTGTATGGAACTTTTCTCATGCAGTATTTTTCACAATAGACATAACCACGCTGTTGCCTTAAGATAATGCTGAACTCCTTTGGAGTCATATTTTGATCACAAGGTGATGGCTTTCCAGTCCTACAAGTTAAGTGCAAAAATGAAATAAAAAATTAATTCAGTCCCATGACATAATTCTGAATAAAAAAAATCACTGTGTATGGCCTTGCTGGAATAGCTTGTGCAAGCAATTTACCAATCCACGTCACTGGAGCAGGGCTTTCCATAGCAGTCTTTCCACCATACCATCTGGTAATAGCTATTCATGACCTGGGTTTTTACCAGTATTTGTGCTTGAACCACAACGTTTATAGGGTGGGATTTATGTCATAATGTTTTCAGCCATCTAACACCTTGGGTGCCTTCTTTGAGTGTGCTCTTGTCAAACTCTATAGTGAAGGAAAAGACATTTAACAGCCACATCTTACTCCCTCCCTGTCCAACTTCCTCTTACCCCAGATTTTATTGCTGAGCATGGTGTTATATAGCATGAGTTGTCCCTTTGATCAGTTTGGGTCAGCTGTCCTGGCTATGTTCCCTCACAATCTCCTGTCCACCTCCAGCCTTCTCACTGCAAGGGGCAGAAGGGGGAAAAAGATAAAGCCTTCATCCTGCACAAGCACTGTTCAGCAATAGCCAAAATGCTGGTGTGTTGTGGAGTCTGTTTAAGCAGCATATGGTCTGCCCTGAAGAAGGTTAACTTCATACCAGTAGTCATTCTGATTCATTCTAGAAAGAGTTTTAAAATAGAAAACATAATTTAAAATGAAATTTTTTTATAAAACAGTGCTATTTCAAGTGTGTGAAATTATTTACTTTAAGTGTGCTGTAACATGTGGACGGGGATACCAGATGCGTGCAGTCAAATGTGTTACTGGGACTTACAGAGTTATTTTGGATGATGACAGGGAATGTAATGCTGCAACACGTCCTAGAGATAACCAAGTAAGTTAAAATACACCTTTCGGTTGATTGTACTTTTTAGATAAAAACAGCTAAATACAAGACTTGTCTACTGACTGTTTGAAAGAACTTGCAGGAAATGAGTTCTAAAATGAGCAAAAAATACAGAAACCATCTGCTTTTTTCCTGAACTTCAAATTTGGCCTAGGGAATTAAGTAAAAGAAGAGTAATTTGGAGATTGGGGATTTGAAAATCTGGTATATGATTGAAGGGGTCCAAAGGCCTTTGATTATTTCAGGCGGGGAGGGGAAGCTCCAACACGTGCAATATTTTAAGGAGACTGCTTGGCATGATGCTTAATAATAGCACCTAACTGGCTTAGTATTCTCTAGAATTCTGATTGTACATAGTTCTTAAAAGAACGACATGGTTACTCGAAGAAAGCTTCAGTTGTTGGAATAATACTAATTCAAAACTGTGTAGACATGAATTATGATTCAATATGGTATTAATATGGTTCTTCACCTTTTCTTCTTGTCTCAGTTTACTTACTTCAGCACTTCCCTTAATTTAAATCTATCATTTTTCAGAATAAATGTTTTTAATATAGTCAGTGCGTTTAACTAAAAGCAATTGGTGTCTTAGGGGCTAACTTATTAATATGTTGATCTGGTCACCAGCTTGATACATCTCATTTATATCCAGCTTAGCTGATAATCACATACATCCTTGAGGGCATACTTTGCTTCTTGTATCAAGAAGAAAAAAAAAAGGATTCCATGGTCCAGAGTAAACCAGTCTGTTACCACCCCTCTGATGGCTTCTTGAATAAGATTTCACAATATAAAAGCCAAGTAATTGGTATAAATTTATTTCCACTTACATGTGAAAACACTGGCTTTGAGTATGCTTTGTATTTTTCTGTGGTGCTTGTCCAGCTGTTGACTGAAATTGGGCAATGTTGTGTTCTCAGTAGCTGAAGGTATAAAGGACAGGACAGCACAGCCACTGTCTTCACTCAGTACTTCTGGTATTGCATGTGACTAATGTCTATATATAAGGAATGTCTATAACCCTTGTCTCCAGCAAGTTGCCTGACACACTTCTTTCTCAAAGTGCAAATATTATTAGCTATTACTAATACCACTTTAACATCAAATAGATTTTCTTTGCCTCTTGATTTGAAACAAAACAATTGAATTAAAAGCCTTTGAATAACTCCAGGGAAAAGTTAAAAAAGGGTATTATTTGTTAATTAATGCTGGCTTATTGTAATGGTAGGATTTATCTCTGTGGGAGTCATTTGCTTTACATTTGGCTTTTCCAAAATGTGTATTTTGAAAGCTTTTTTTTTTTCCTCCACAGGAATGTGAATTGCCCTCTTGTCCAGAAAATACAGAATTATGGACTACATTGCTTCCTCTAGTTCATGTGGGGAAGGTGACCCAATGGAGATATGGATCATGGACCCCAGTATGTAATGTAATAGTGGTTCCATCTTGCAGACCAGTCCTCCATTCCTTCACCCATTTTTCCATAAAGTTCTCATTAATACATTTCTCAGACTAAAATCTGCTTGGGATAAATTTTAAAGGGATTCTAATTTATTTTTTTAAGAACCTGTTTCTTAAAGACCTACCCAGCAAATTCTCTGTGCTTCAAAACTAGCCAGGGAAAATAAGGAGGGAAAAAAACACAGGATTCTAGGAGCTGGGGTTCTGAGCAAAAAAGCTTTCATATGATTGAGAGTGTGAAAGAGAGTGTGTTTCTACACAAACTTAGTTTAATGTAAGAGTTTTTGATTTTGATAGTGTTGAAAATTAGGTTTACTTGACAGTGATGAGAAAATTTAAAATTATCTATAAAAATGTGGTGTGTCTGTTAATCCTCTGAGGTTCTTAACAAAGCATATAATACAATTACATCTTTGCACAACTATTTTAACTAAATAGCAGTAAAGAGTGCATAGGCTGAGGCTACTCAGAAACTCTTCACTAAATCCACTTTGAACTTCTCAGCTATAAAGGCATCAGAAGGGGCTCAGTGGAATATGCTAATATAAACTAGAATGGCAAATTAATTGAGAATATCAGTTTTTATTATATCAGTTGATGTAAATCTTGCATCACTGTGTAATAGCTAAAATGTTCTAGAAGTTACCCTCTAATGTTTCTGTTGATAAATAAAAAAAATTGCCTTTGCAACTGTATAATGATTCCATGTTATAGTTGAAATGCTACCTGTTCAGATAAGCTGAATAGCTTCACAGGAATTAAGGTCATGCTATTCAGTTCCAAGCCAAAAGGAATTCTTAAGGCCTAAACCATCCAGCAATATTTCACTTTCCTTCCTGAATGCATGGCTTTATCAGTGAGAGATGGAAATCTGGTTCTCAGTTTTTAGAAATCTGGTTCTCAGTTTTTAATTCTAAAGTAGAGCTGATACTAAGCTATGTTAGTATTTTAGGTGCTTGCATGATCTTGTTTTGGTCTCCTAAAGTGCAATAAGCTTGGATTGTTCTCTGACAGTGCTCTGCATCCTGTGGAAAGGGTGATCGTGCTCGCTATGTGAGCTGTAGAGATGCCAATGGAGGAATAGCAGATGAATCTTTCTGTGCTCATTTACCACGACCAGCTGAAATTTCAAGCTGCTTTAGTCCATGTGGAGAGTGGCAAGTTGGAAATTGGTCTCCTGTAAGTATTATTTTTTTTTTTTTTTAATTTGTCTATTTAGATTATTGGCTAAAATCTCTGGTTAGAAATTGGGACTTTGTATTCTGTGCAAGCGTGATTGAAACTACACCCCTTGGAAAAAACAAAGTATAAGTTTCTTATTGTCAAAAGTATATATAAATGTCTTTGGTTACTAATTATCAATGTTCTGTCACAAACGTTGGGTTAATTTTTGGTCAGTGCACAGTTACGTGTGATAGTGGAATAGTAACAAGACAAGTTATCTGTGTCAACTATCATCAACAAATCAACGAGAATTACTGTGATCCTGAAGGCCGACCTTCCCAAGAACAAGAATGTAACATGCCACCATGTCCACCAGTTTATCATCATATTCCGAAAATACATCAGCATCCAAGCCATCTTCCAGAAATAGGTTACCTTCCAATACACCATCCACAGGACAATATAAACCAGTGGAACCATCCCTCCATTGGAGGATATCAATGGAGAACTGGACCCTGGGGAGCAGTAAGAATTTGGTTTTTTAATATATTAATTTGTTCTCTCACATGTCTGTTAACATTTCTAGAAATGTTATTGCAGTGCGGATTCGGTCAAGAGAGAAGCATATTTATTAAAAATATATATATTATTAATATATTAAATTAAAATTTTTTTCAGCAATTTCATCTTTAAAATACTTCTACATAATTTTTATTAGCAAATACCAGTTTTGAAAGTTAACATTAAGTTAACATTTTAAGTTGTTTTAAACAACATTATTTTTATGTTTTTCTGATAATGCAATGGTGATACGTACGTTTACATGTTTTGGTAGTGCTCTAGTACTTGTGCAGGTGGATTTCACCGTCGAGTTGTAGTATGTCAAGATGAAGAAGGAAGAAGTGCTAGTTATTGTGATGAGGCGACAAAACCTCCAGAATCAAGACACTGTGATTCTGGACCCTGCCCACGATGGAACTATGGGAACTGGGGAGAAGTAAGATCATTTCACTTTCAAATGGAAACATTATTTACCACATAAGCTTAGAAATAGTAATGTAATTATTTGACTGTGAATGGAACTGGACACCATTTTTTTACTTATTTAAAAAGAATGAGTTTCAACCTGTTTACCTGAACTTTGTTCTTTGATCAAATCCAGAACTGTAGTGTAAATACACATCCAGAAGTAAGTATTGCGTGAGTCTAAGGATGGACAACATATAATTGAGTGTTGCAGTTCCGTCTTGAATCTTGAGACATACAAAATTATTTTCTGTTACAAAAAGATGAATTGTATGCAGAAAAACCTCTGTGTAATAGCTAATCTAAGAAAAACATGGATCTATAAAGAAACTTCGTTACATCAAATTTCATAGCTACTGACTAGAATAACTGCAAGGAGTAGTATCTACTGGATTGTAGTTACAAATTAGAAGTATGAAGATAGCTTCATGCATCTAAAAGGTGTGCCTGGGTTAGAATGTTTTGATGAAACAAAGAATGCTTTCTCCATGCCATATAATGCCGTATCTTGACCACGCATTCTTGCGCAAACTGTACAGAGAGAGTTAAAGCTGATTAGTTTGGCATTCATTCTAACCTAACCTCTTGTAATTACTGCCCTTTTTCCTTATTCTTGATACATCGATATCTAGAGTTGGGAAAAGGAGAAAAATTGTTTGACTGACTTTTTTACTTTTTCCCCTCATTTCAGCCAGATCTAGCCATTTAGTTCTCAAGGCCAGTCTGAGTGTTGTGTTTTTTCTGTCCATAGCTGCAGACTTGGGATCCAATTAATGCTGATGCTGCAGTTTTTGTCTAATTTAGAATCTCTGAAATACAGTAAAAAGCTATAAACTACTGGAACACGCTCACTTTTAATCGGATTGTTTTTAATAGCTCATTAGAAATGAGAATTAGTATTTTTGTCTGGTATTGCAGAATTACGGAAAACTGAAACTCAGAAAACACATCCTATAAGTATTTTACATGTCTGGTCTATATAAGTTAGACTATGAGAAAGTGTGCCCAATGTCTGGGTTTTCTCTTTTCTGGCAGGGAAAACTAGTTTTAGCACCACTTTCCATCTTTTTCTCCTATCAAAGATATATATATATATGTATATGCACACTTATTCTCACAAATGGTTGCTTCTCCTTGATAGACTAGCTTCTCTGTAACTGAGACTTTGTAGGAAACCACTTGATAAACTACGAAAATGTAGTTTGGTAAACATTTTGGTGAGAGAATTGTTTTTTCATTAAATGAGATTAGACTGTAAGTCCTTATTCTTGATTTGAGTGTCCAGGGAATATGAAAATAGACATAATAAATAATAACATGCACTGATTATTGCTATATCTTTTTGGTTTAATGGTATGTGATGACTCTCTTAACAAAAATATTGCATATAAAATTCTGTATTTCAGTGTACTCAAACTTGTGGAGATGGAATAAAGACAAGACTGGTGATTTGTCAGCTTCCTACTGGCCAAATGTTGGGTGATCAAAACTGTGAAATTCTAGACAAGCCACCTAATATGGCACAATGTAATGTGCATTCTTGCCCTGGTGATGTTTCATGGCATCGGGGACCGTGGAAATCGGTACGATAGCATTCACTAATATTTTTCATTTTCTTGTTCTTTCTGTCACTCTACTTCTCCTTGCCTTTTAAAAATTATATTAATATTTTATTTGATAACAGTGAAATAATAATGCATATGGAATATAGTCTATGTAGTTTTATTATGCAATTGTTCCTGCAGTCACTGAATTAAATGGGAAACAGCCATTTACTTCAGTGGGAACAGTGCCATGCTCTGTAAAACGTCACAGAAAATATTTTGAAAAATATCAGAAATCATCATATCTGATAGCAATACGTGATAGGTTGTTCTATTTTGAAGGGTGGATTTGATCTGTGTTTAAATTTAAAAGTATATGCTGTAATTTATACTGTAGTTATTATCTACATATTTATATTTGTAAAAAAAAAAAAAGCTTTTTAGTGCATAACTTTTTTTTCTAATAGCATATTTAAGTATAAAATAACTCACACACCTGTATATTACACTCTGTCATCAAACATTTTACTCCATATTAAGTGTACATTTGTGTATAAAAGTTTATATTTGTGGTTTTAAAACAGTGACTAATTAAAGCTGTCTATGTATAATTATGTATGTAACTATAATATGTTATTGTCACTGTCTATTAATGTGTAAAAATGCCTACAAGAATCACCATTAATCCTTAAAATTGCCACTAGCAGATTATTAACGTACTGAAGTAACCATAGCAAGCTCTACAATATAGAGTACATTATATTTCCCAAGCTGTGAATTTGACAACATTATTTATTAGTGTGCTCAATTCTAAGGAGAATAATGGCCATCAAAGGAGGTTGGATCCAGTTTTGGTTCCATCAAAAACACTTAAAAACCTGTCATTAACATCCCTGGAAGATGGGCTATGACAACAGTTTGTTTTTTTTAATTAATAAAATTACATAATTTGGTTCTTTGAATTAACATGGAAACATTTTTTAAAATATTGTCGAATTTCAACTTTAAATAACTTATTAGTGTTTATATAATCTAATTTATTGCAAATGGACTTTAAAATGAAAATTTGAATTAATAATTTACCAGTTATCTCTTTCTTCCACTGTGCAAAACAGAGTTTGGGGTTTGTGTTGAACAGACACCAGAGTATCTTATTTAGCCATTAGCCAAATAATTAGTGGTGACTTGCTAATGCTTAATTAATGTATATACTTCAGGTGCTGAGAAGACAAGCAGGGCATTCAGCACAGAGTTGCCTTTGAACTCCATGTTTGTTTTCCTTTTAGATCAAAAGTTATTCACAGCCTGTTCATTCCCTGAGCGATGCAGTTCGTCCTGCATTAATGGGTTACCCATAAGCTATTGCAATGTATTGTAAATGTTACATATGGCTTAGTTTTGCAAAGATTTTCATGTTGGTTTATATCTCAATTGACAAAAAAGCCATTTTAATCCTTCAAAAACTAAGCTTAGGGTGGATGGAATCTAGTTATCAGAGAGAAGAGTTTGCAGCCTCTGTTTTATATATGATTGCAAGCTCTACGGTTATTCAGCAATAGTTGTAATTTCATCACACTGTCACACGGTGCTGTGCAGAAACAAATGTAGCAGATCCAGGAAGTAAAAGCAGGCTCATGTATGAAATATGCTGTCACTTTTTAGTAATTTAGCTGGTTTGAACGCTGCTAACACACAAACTTCAGTTAATGTTTGTTGTTGTTTGAACAGAGCAAAATTTATTCATTGAGGATGACTATTATGAAAGAGTGGTAAAAGCTTTAGTCACAGAAACACTGTTGTAGCCTAGCACAAACAGCTTTGTTTAGCCGTCACCCCTATGGGTGGTTGACTCGTGATGTGGTAGTTTGGCAATAGATCACGGCTCTGCCTATCTTAAGCCTTTCTGGCCTACAGTATGCTCTAATATAGGGGACTGTTAATGACTGGATACTCTCTGGAGCCTGGAGTCATCAAGCATGTCACGTCTACACTTCTTCCCTCCTCTATAAAGACAGCAAGAACCAGATAAAACACTATTACTCAATCCTTTTATCAAAAATATAAATATTTGTGTCTGGACAGCAGTGCATTACACTTTTGTATCTACTAGTGACATTCCAATGTCAAAACTTAAGTAGAAACTGAAATGCGAGACTTCCCACATGTAGTGTAATTTGCCATAATAGATTGTGCTGTCTTTTGCTTCTGGCGTGCATGGCACAGATGTAATACATGGGGAGGGTGAGGATAAGGAAGGGAATTTCTGAGCAATTGCTTTACCTGGAACAACTCCTTGACCTCCTTGAATATTGGCCCTGTCTCTGGCCCAGCCACTTCAGAAATGGATATCAAAATTGCCTAAAAAGCCTTTTCCTCATTCTGATATAGCTTTGTCTAAACCATGTCTCATCTAAAAACTTCACTCTTGGATTATTGCAGCTTTTGCATAACCAGATAGTTTCCTCTAGAATTTTAGATTCCAGCAGAAATAGGTTCAGAAAAAAGTCAAATTAGCTAAGACTAATTCAGAATCCTCATCAAGAACCTGATCCACCATGAGGAAGGATTGTTCTAGTTTATCAGTTGTCAGTTTCTTTTATGCTCTCTTCCATGTTGGGGCATTCTAATTTCTCCCGCTGGCTATCACTATATATTTGAGGATAAAAGACTTTCAGCAACATGCCTTTTAAGTACAGTTCTTCCAGGTTTTGATTCATTTTACACAACGTAATTAAAATAAAACATACCTTGTAAATGTGCAATAGGGCAGTTGTAAGGAAAGCTCTGTTTATGATTTGAAGCCAGAATTCTGGTTGATGCTTTCTGCAGTTTAACAGCTATGGGCTGTTACATTTTATAGTGTCTATCTATGGCTACCGGAGCTTAAAAGCTATGTACTGATTGTTGCCAGTTTCTGCAGTTGTCCAAGGGGATGTGAGGCAAGTAAATCTCAAATTCTAAAGGCTCGTACCACCCCAGGACACTTTCTCAGAAATATTATGCATATTCAGAAACTTTGATTCAGTCCAGAATTTTCATATTGTGATATCCAAGCCAGAAAGATGCTCTGAAGTTTTACAGGGACGGTGGCTAGGAAACACATCCTTTTGCCTATAACTTGAATTTGTTTGATCTGGAGGTCATTGAGCCAGTCATCTTTTTAGAATGTAGCTCGCATCTTCTGCCCGTTTAGTTTTGTGCAAGTTTCTAAGGGAATTTTCTGTAGTAAGAACTGAATCATGCTCGTCACCAACCCAAAGGAAATGGATTGGACTTACACCCAGACTGTGCATCCTGAGGGGCTCTGCCTTCTTTTCAAAGAATAGTGATGCCAATTCTTAATGTAAATGAGGTTAATAAATATTATACAAACATTCCTAAATTCAAGTGTTCCAAAATTTGCAACATTTGATTTCAAGACTTCATTGCCTAATTGGCATGTATCTAAGTACACTACCTGGTTTTTTATATACAAAAATTCCAGTATAGACGTATATTTTGATATATGAATACATTATAAATACGTATACATTAAATAATACTTGAGGTAAATATAGCTGCTTATTTGAATGGAGTTGCACCACCAGTAAATTTGGCCCATGTATCTTGGATATTCTTTCTTTTAGACTACTCTAGTTTCATTGGTGAAGGGATTGAGGCAATGATCCGAAACTTCATGAAGGAATGAATAAATTACAAGCTAAAAAATATGGAAACCATATGTCACGTTATATAATGTCCAGAAAAATTCCATAGCATTCTGACAGCTGGCTAAGAGTACTTTGTTCTAGTATAGATTTTTATTGTATCCCTTTTTTCCATGGTGCATTATTGGGTTTTTGTGTTTAGTCCATGCAGTAAGATTGCTGGTTTATTGTATTCATTTTCGTCAGAGTGGTTCAGGTTTTCTGACCCTAATGACAAGAAGTTGTTTTTTGCTTAAAGCATGAAGAGAGAATTACAAATTCGCAAAGATACCATAAGGTTTTAAAACCAAACCGTAATGACTAGATTTAACAATGTTGTGCTAGAAGAGTTGTAGAATAATCTACCTTAATTGAGTTCAAGAATGCTGCTTTGTTACTTTCAATACTAAGCTTTTCTTTCGTTTGAACAGCATCTCCCATATCCACATGCTTTAGTATTCTTAGCCAAACAATCATCTGTTACCTGACAAAGTTATGTGGGAATTTAATAAAATCAACTCTTAGTTGGATCAGTGGTTATGTTTAGATACAGCAAATCTTCAGATACCTAGTGCAGATACATATGGGGGTTGGACTAGATGACCTCTAGGGGTCCCTTCCAACCCAAAAGACTCTGATTCTATAATCTTGTAAAGCTTTCATGTATAGCACCTGTGTAAAGTAGCTATACTAGAGAAGAAAATATTATTTTTAAGATTAGTTGGCTGGGAAATAATTTGATGGTAGCAAGTTGGGAGACTTTCAGTGCCAAAGCCCTGGCCTGGTACCTGGGCAAAACGTGTAATGTGAACATACGTTTTGTCTTACTCTTCCTTCTGCTGTTCAACATGTTGTAACTCTTCTACTCATCTCAGTATGCTTTTCTTAATGGAAGTGTTTTTTCTGGTGCCTTCACTTCAAGGATTGCATTTGACTGCTAACTGAAGTTTCCCTTTTTTATCTCAGTTCCTTTTAAGATTTTGGTATTTATCTCTCGGTTAAATGGTCATATCTTCCTCTCTAGTCTATTTTTCTATGCCTCCTAGGTGGTTGTTGCACAATAGAAAACAAGCACCAGTTTCTCAAAATTCCTGATACATAGATGCTTTTACTGTGCTGTGTACCTTTCATTTTATATATTTTCTTAAAGGTTTTACGGAATGTGAGGAGGAATTACACTGGAGGAGTAAAATAGGCTGTTCATATGTGGGAAGACAATACCTTCTAGCTTCACATAGGGAGGGAAGTTTGTTCACATTTTTCGATGACAAGAATTTTGATATATTTAGGAGTTTGATTTTATTTGTGGTCTCCCATAGTTTTTCAGTGCTTACCAAAAACCCTTGGAGAGCCAGGCAGGCAAAACAGCAAGGTTCCTGCTTAGGCAGTTGGTGGCAGCAGTTGGCATTACCTTAGGAGCTTTGTGTTTCATTAGGGCTTTTTTCTTGCATGAGTGTGGATAGCAACCTAAATTTTAGTAGAGACATTTTAACCAGGTATGTCACAACTTGAAATATATATTTGCTTCTCATCCTTTCTTGTTCCTTTAGAAAGAATGCATAGCTGGATTACTGAATCCAGGTTGTAACTGTTACCTACAGGTCATTGCAGTAGTCTCTTATCAGTAAATCTTCATGACACATTTGAAACCGGATCGCTTACTGTGTGCACCTCGTATCAGAGCAGGTACAGCACAAGAAGCTGCTGTAGCTTAAAGGCAACAAGTATTGCTACAAAAGCAAACAGTTACGCCTTTGCTCTGTACCATCCTCAGCTTTACCTCAAAGAATCAGTCTTTCTGAGGTGTTCTAGTTTCCTCATCTGAAGTGTTTCACATATAGAATCATTGTATAGCTTTGTTGCTAAGCACTACCTGTTATAGTTCAGAGCATAGCAAAGTTGAGGCCCATCTTGAGGTTTTTATTTTCTGTTAGATTTTCTTGAAAACATATACACTTGGAATTTTTTTTAATACTGATGGAAGAGGATTTATACTCTCTAGTGTGAGTTAATTGTAGTGCAGTCATTAGCACTTTGTTTTCTTACATTTGTTTTCTTAGCCTGTTGGGCTTTGTGCTCTTACTTCACATTTATATTGTGAGTTGAGATTTGCAGTTCTTTTCGAAGTTAAGACTTACGAAGAGTTTACCCTAAAATTTTACCGTATACCAGTTGTGAAGTCAGATAATAACTGTAGAATTCTCTTCTTAATTACTTTAAAGTTTTTAAAGATATTTTCTGGAATTAAAGGGGCCTTAGATTAAAAGTGGACAGGCACAACTTTCCTAAGAACAGGACTTGTGCAGAGTGCTTTTATGCCTGTTTTAACACTATTAAAAGAACAAAGGACTGACAACAAGCTAGTCGTGTCAGTTGTATTTTGTTGTTAGTCAAGAAATTGAATATCACAGACAAGTGTTTCACTAACTGTTCAAATTGCATTAAAAAAGAAGTCCCACAAAACCACAGTTTAAGAATGTTAGTTTTTCTGAGTTCTTTGGGAACAGTCTAAATCTGATTGTGCTGAGGTGTCTTTATGGTCAGTGGTACAGGCAAGATTGGACCCTTGCAAAAGATAATTGTATTTTGTTTGCCTGAAATATTGATAAAATAAATACATTTTTTCCCCTCACTCTTAGGATTTTTAAGTAATTTCATAAGTATTGTGATCTCAGAGAGAATAGGCATAAGAGTGGATCAGCCCATCTTCTAAGTTACCTTTAAGTGTCAAAAATATCTTACTGCTATTACTTACTGCCCCTCAGACACATAATATAATATTCTGTAAAGTGGCTGTTCTTATAGTTCTTCAGTTTTCTTTTCAGTTACTCCAGAATAATTTCAATGTAATTATGTCTTTGCACTAGTGGAAGAAATCTATTCTTACTTTTAATGAATATAAATTTATTTTATCAGAATTGACATCCCAGTCCCCTTCCAGTGATGTTACCACCAGGCATCCCATTGACTTCTGCAGGAGCAGAAGCAGCCCAAACTTGCATAAGTAAAATATTTATTTGTTTTCATTTTAATGCAAAACATCGTGCTATGTATGATAAGTGCCTTCCTTCACTTTTTCTAACGTGTAAAAAGTATTTATATCTTTAAAGATAATCTTTTATATTAAAAGGGAATTCAGAATCAGTGAACTTGGTTTTCAAAACCAGCTTCCGTCTTTACCTCTACTTCTGCTGCTGCCTAACGCCAAACTTCAGAATACCTCATTACCAATACAGCACATTTATTTAATATCCCACTGGCTGAAATCTTAATGTTAGCATATGCTATTCATTTTTTAAAACTTTGGAAATGAGGGGGGGTGCCTTTTCAGAGATAACTGATAACATATGTCACTTCCCAAATAATCTCATAAACCAGACTTGGGATAGTGGATTTCATTTAGGGTAATTCTGATAAAATGAAAGAAAATACTTGTTTCCAAAATTCAAAACCATATATTTGTGTACTGTTCATCAATTTTAGTGGAAATGTCTCTGTTTTGGTGCTATGTTGCCTGTATAGCTTGAAATAATAAATAAGTTATAATGTATGTGTGATAATTTAATTTAATGACTGTGACTTGTGTCTGTGAAATACAGTTGCATTTTAACCCTTCTTTTTTATGCATGTTGTGTGGCTTTGTGTTTATATTTAATGTGTCCTTCATTAAGAAATGCTAACATTTCAAGTCCTTAAAAAATGAAAAAAAAAAAAAGAAAGGTGGGGGGGAACTAACCGCTTTTGCTCAAAGTGAGGGTTTTTTACCATTGAGTAATCTCTGTGTTGCAATGAACTTCATATGGTATTTCAGTGACATTGTTTCATGGGGGAAGTTCTTATATTTGAACAGAAAAATATATATAAATGTTGTTACTGATAAAAGCAGCAATAGATGCCATTGGACAACTGGACTGGAATAGGTAGTTGGCACGTGATCTTTGATGATGAAGCTGAACGATATTAGCTGTTGAACCTTTTGCTGGAGCTGTAATTTTGGAGCCCAGTCTTGCTCCCGCTTAATCGGTGACAAAAGACACAGAAAACTGAGGATCATAAGATAATGCTCAACTCCTAATGTCAAAGACACGACTTAATTTTTTTACATTCCTAAAACACTTTTGCATGAGGAGTTTGCAGAACTTTCAGAGCCTCTGTTTAGAAAGAAAGAGGACAAGAAAGAGGGGAACATAGTCAAAGTAAAAAAAAAAAAAAAGGAAAAAACCAAACCAAACCAGAATATCATGGAAGGGAAAAAAAAAAAAAAAGGTGGTCTTTAATACCATTCCTAAATACATATAGCCATATAATCTATTTTAAATATATATAGCCATATAATATTACATATAATGAGAAAGAAAGGAATGTGAAGCTACTGATGTATTTATTTCTTTTATGCAGAGTTAGAACTTTCAGAAAAGCTGGAGGGTTCTGGGTGGTCAGGTGCATGTGAAAATCATTCTGAGCTGCCTGTATGTATGTGGCAGTTTTGAAAACCCCAGTCACAACTCATAAATATTGGTTCAAAGGGTCTTTGAGACCCAAATCTAAAAGTTATTAAACATATATTAAAGCATTACCATTTCCTAACATTTATGAAGGTTAATACACAAATATTTTGGTGACCTGGCATGCATTAGGAAATGAACAAAACATTCTGTAGTTCTCTATTATGGGAGTTCCTAGTCCTTTCTTTGAAAACTGGTCATTGCAGAGGCTGGCGGCTCCACTAAGACAGACGGCTATATTGATCAGTGTCTGTTCTAGCACGCACCTAGCTATGGCCCTTCCACTTCAGTGAGAGCAGGATCAGGCGCTTAAAAAAAAAAAACAGTCCTTCAGAAGCTTGCATGCATGCTCACAGCTATGCACGTGACCGTAGTGTTGGAAAGGTTGATCTGTAAGTAAA
Source organism: Egretta garzetta (assembly GCF_000687185.1). NCBI lineage: Eukaryota > Metazoa > Chordata > Aves > Pelecaniformes > Ardeidae > Egretta > Egretta garzetta. Next base: position 871,248 of record NW_009258386.1, read on the forward strand.
GTGAAAATACACAGAAGAGTGGCTTAGTTTGAAACCAAACTGGAATTCAACATGTAAAGGTACGTAAAATGTTGTATTTCTTATTATCTAAAATATAAACATCTTTTTGTGCCCAATCAATATTTAAAATAATTTGTGTTATTTTTCTTAATTCGTTAGCTGATATTTAGTTAAGTGCCGTAGAAAGTTATATTTTTGTATGCTTCTAAAATGTTTGAAAAATTTCTGACAATACTGTGTCATTCCAGTATATATTGCTTTGTATTTAATTTTCTTTAAAGTTCAAATACAAACCCTTAGTTTTTAATCAAATGAAAAAAGTGATACTTTTTCTAGAACAGACAAACACACAGAGCTCATGTATTTGTTTTTCCTTTAATTTCTGAGCTGCTGTTTTGCTGCTGCTAACATGATTAAAAAAAACAAATCTGAGATTGCAGTTGCTGGGATCCAGTGTTTCTTCTGCTCATGTTTAGGTCTTTGAAAACTCAGCTAAAACTAATTGGTCTACCAGTGTAAGACTGTATTATCTCCAGTTACTTTTGTAATTGGTTAATTGAAAGGACCCTATCTTTGAAGATAAAAAAGAAGAATCCGTAAAATGGAGTTTTCAATTGTGAAAAGTATATTAATAAATGCTTTTTTTCTGTGAAACCCCTTTGATTGTGCAAAGGTAGCTTCCACAGCAGAGATTCTCCATCGTGTTAAAAATATGGTCCAACTTTTATTGTGAAGACCTATGAATAAAACGTCACCCTCGAGGGGTGAACATTACTTTTCAGTGAGAATGCAGGTGATGGCATTCCCATGCATTTGTTCAGTTTTCCCCAGCTTCCCAAGAGGCCGGAGGCTATCCTCTCTGCGATGCGGTCTGTTAAATTGCGTCCGAGTGTTGGAAGCAACAATGGATTCACTTTGGGTTGCTGGGGTTTTTTTGTTTGGATTTTTTTTTTTTTGGTGGAGGTTTGTGAACACAGCCACTGGATGGACACAGATCTATCTGTTGTTCTCTATTTGGAAAATGTGTCTGGAAATTTATCCATTTATTGGAAACAGAAAAAAACCTCAGCATTTCTTGTGCTTGCACTGGATTTCCCTGAGATCTCCTATCCCCATTTCTGCCGCTCTTCTTTCTTGATGCTTGCAGTTTACTCACTGTTTGTCTCCAGTGCTGCTGCTTTCCTGTTAATTGCTTAAAGGCGTCACTAGTGTTACATGACTGTGGAATAAAGACAGACGAGACTCGCTGAAGTCTGGCCAAGTCAGCAATTTGACATCTGCAATGGTGTAATGGTAAAAGTGCCTGTACCAAGTACTTTCTAGGAGGTATTGAAGGCAAAGAGCAGGACTGCTGTTCAGTCTTGTAAATTTGACACAAATTTATACTTTTAGATTAAGATTTTCAAAGACCTAGTGAGGGTCTAGCTCTGTTCCTGTTTGCCACTGATCTCAGAAGGAGAGGTAAGGCAGAATTGTCTGTTGGGGTTTGGGAGTTTTTTTGTTTGTTTAATTTACCACTGTTCCTGCATTTTTAATTGTGATTTGCCTCAGCCACCTGTCTATGTATCATTCAACTGAAAGATGATAAAAGTGAAGTACAGGTTCCAGAGAGATGTTGTTGCAGGAATGCTGGCTGAGCAATGTCCTTTATCTGTTTCCTCCCTCCCAGCAATTAATAAGCTGATCACAATTCTCATTGGTTTAATATATACTGTCATTAATTACAGTGATAATGTTGCTTGAATGAGGGCTGGTTGTGAAGCTCTTAGCAGAGGTACATGCAGACCCTTCAGTGACACTTAAGACCTGCACATGAGGTAGCAGGGCCTGCCAAATGGCGGCTGAAAGGAGGCAAAAATACCTGTTGTTTTACTGATTCTCAGGTGGTAACCAGATGCAACGGATTCACATCAAGAGCAAGTAAGGCAGGAAGAATAACTATACAGTTCAATTTTTACTGTAATTGAGAGATGAAGTGGAACCTATAAGGGAAGCCTTAAATGAGATACCAAATGTGGTATGTCATTACTGTTGAAGGAGAGCACATTGATCATCAACTCATGAAATTGTGAATATTATTTTTAAATTTTCAAAAATACCAAGCAGACATTAACAGAAACACAACGTATCTTCCATTAGCACAAGGCTTGGTTTTACATCTTGCTGATGCTGTCACACGGCAGCGTTGGCATGCCTGCCAGCGGTAGGTGGTTCTCTGTTAGGTTACTGTTTTGTCTAATAGTGAGCTCTTCTTCCAGGGAAGCTGAAACCTCAAAGAAAGTTATATCTGAGGGACAGGTCGTGACAGCTGAGTCTGATTTTGGGCTTTGACTCAACTATTCACGTTCAAGTCCAGTAAAGTATGATACTCATTTTCTGTGAAGAATTTCCCTCTTTTTCTTGTATTTTTGCCACTGTTCTGTTCATCCTGTTGTATCTTCCTCCTTTTCCACTGTGCTGCACAACCTTACATCAATGGCCACGCTAATGTCTCCGTAATCCATGTGAAATGGCTTTGCCACAACATGGAATACAACATAATTGTTCTCTGATGCTTTGGATTATACTCTGACAGAAAATGGGAAGATGGTGGTCTCCTCCCTGTACGCCATGTTGACTTATTCTTGCCTGAAATTTGAGCCAAATTTGGTTCCTTGTTATGAAACTTACACTTGAATATTGCTCGAGCCCAGATTTTCCTTTTTGAATTATGTGATTAGTATTTTTTAGGCTTTACAGTAAACTTTCATAAAAGGCTTTTGTTTTATTTATCGGTTCCCAGTCCTTCTAAAGCTTGAGATTCTTACCTGGCATCAGGGATTTTCACTTGTTATAGCAGCAGAGTACTGGAGTCACCTCCAAACAACTCAGGCAACAGTTTTCTTCTGAAAGAAAAAGGATAGAACTTTGTCTAGAAACAAAATCTTGTCTCTTCTAAGTTGTAAATTAATTTATTTCTTAAAATGAAGAGTAATAAGACTTTTAAATTTTTGGAAAAAAATGGGAAATGGAGGAAGAGTAGTTATATAGTATGTAAACTATGATCGGTCATTTACAGAAAAAAGTTTCCGAAAGTTCTTTGTCTTTAATGAGGACACCTGAAGTAGCACCTGTGAAATACGGTTCTTTGGGCACTGAATTGTTACCTGAGCATGCCCTTGAAAAGGACTTAGATCCTGGTGGATATTCAGTTATATCCAAGGATATAGGTAGTGTAAAAGCCAAATCCTACAATTGCTAAAATAACATTGCAACTGTTTTGGCAGTTTGGTTGTTCTTGTGTTACTGTAATAGCTAAAAGCTTGTTTGAAGATCTAATTGTGCTATGTAGGTAAAACAAAGAGAAGACTGCTGGCTGGAAAAGCTTACAGGCTTGTTATATTTGTGGGCAGGTTGGGGATACACGGCACAGTGAAGCCTGGCTGAGTATCACGGTAGGTGAGGAGCTGGGCATGGTAACAGCCTGTTTTTCAAATGCCCTGTAGTTGGCATCAAAAGGATGCCAAGCTTTGGGCAGTGATGAGCAGAATGGACCTGCGTTCATCATGAGGAGAAAAGGCACAACAGGGCTTTCAAGGGAGGACTTGGTCATCTGTTTCAGTTGTTCTAAGCTTAAGGTAATGGAGAGTGCTTTGAGATATTGGAGACAGGCCAAATTAAAAGACTCATTCACAAATCTAACTAGAACGAATAAATGAAATTCTGTGGATGATCGTTAAGTGGAATTTCAAGAGTTCTGATTTTGATTTTTCCAACAGCTGCAAAGAGTATGGCTGTTCATCTGCCATCCAGGCAGATTGCTGTTTTGCTGAGAGGTCTCCCTCATTAAGGCTACTGCCAGCTGCACGGGACAAAAAAATTCAGACCATGTGGTGGCAACTTCAGATATTGTCTAAAATTCCTGTGTAGCATCATCAGTAGAGTTTGACTTCTGCAGACATGAAATCATCTTACCTTCAAAATCTGCCTTGATGGTTCTGACTTCAATATAGTGGAAGGGTTTGTTTGGGTTGTGTTTGTTTTAATCAGGGCATCTTTATTTTTAAGAGGAATACATTAACGCTTTCCTAGTAGATGCCATATATATCCTCTCATAGCAGTTCTACCCACATCAATCCTAAAACGTGTCTCTAATCCTCTTTATTCCTTCTTCGTTCCTACTTTTTCTATGTATGTGTGTATATGTCCGTAGTTTCTCATTTATGTCCACCAATTACATAAGTATCCTTCAGCATGCCTGGAAAATAATTATTCAGGAGTTTTCTGTTATTCTTCAGAAGAAAGTTGAAACAAAATTATTATCTTAAAAAGGATCCAACAAAGGCTGCCTTTTGATGGAGCATAGAGTGCTCAACCCCCTCAGAAAGGGCAAGGCTATGGACAGCGTGCGGGTTAGATGACCTCAAAAGAGTTCCTGCTGTCTCGCTGTTCTCAGCTGCCACATACAGGCTAGCTGTTAGGTTGTACTGCAGGGCACTCCAGAGTCTCCTACACCCACAGGGTTTGGAGGGCTCTGCTGTTCACATCCACGATACATACCTGGAAGCCCTGGAAACCAACATGTGAATGGTGGAAACTTGGTGTGTGCCTGGTTCACACCCTGTTATGCAGCCAGAGTACATAGCCAGCCCAAAAATGTGGAAGTGCTTCTTGGGCTGACCTTAGAGAAAATGGTTACTGCCTCCTTTCATTGTTGAGAGGAGTGAAGTTAAGAAATTCCAATACCAGATGATGATGCTGGCTGCAGGTGATACTTGGAGCAGATTGCTCTTTGGTTTCCGTTCCACAGAGAGACACGGGCAATGCAGTTACTTTGCGTGAGGGTCATCCTTCCTGAGCTTCTGTGTTGAAGAGAACAGCTTGTGAAAGGCAAATTTACTGTCATGAAAAATAATGAGGGAACTGACCTTTAACACTAGTTTGCTTTATAAAAATCTGTTGTGTATTCTACTTCAAATTTACCTTTTTTTTATTAATTACAAGTAATTGAGGTGAAATTGTGAAATAAGTTTAACTCAAAGCAGTACTTTTATTTGAAAGCTATCAGAATACAGAGGAGATGTTCTCCTAAGTACTGTAATTTTGATGAAAACTGATTTATGTATAAAAATAATATCAAATGATACTTTCTGGATGGTGGTTAACTCAATGTTAACTAGAAAACCATGATTGTTGTCTTCAGAATCTAGCTATAATAACTCAGGTATTAGGTATTGCAGTTTAAATACTAGGGTATTTTTGGAGGATCCCATCACAGAGGAAGGAGGATGGCTTTCTTCATGTGTTAGAATAAAGAGGCTCTGTGACTCTTGAGCCTACCCACATGTCTACTCATAAAAATATCCCTACAAGTCACAGCAGTATTGTTGCTTATATTGGATGGAGAAGGATTTGGGGATAAAACTTCATTTCAGAGGCTGTAATAAATTTTCTCAGTAATTTAGGTCAGGGAAGGTGGTTGTGGAATCATGGGCCATCCAGGCTTTGCAAGGGGTTGTAAAGGACTTCAGGCAGCTCTAACAAGTTCGTGGAGGATTAAGTCTTGGACAGCTAATCCAAATTTGTATTTTTGTAGGTGACAGTAGTTGCAACAGCTAAAGATCATGGCTTTTTTGGTGGCATAGGACTGGCAACCTGCTCTGTGAATTCTCACTGTAGAGCTTGAATAGAAGAATATCCATATTTTTGATACCTCTCTGCCTAAAGCCTGGGAAAGAACAATTAAATGTCACGATTACCTGTTTGGCTTGGAGAGGTGTGACTGGAGCATGCATTGCTGGGTTGTCTATACCTGGTTTGGTTTTCAGATGTGCTGCAGTACCTCATGGCACACTTTGCACATGGTTTTGACATGGTCCAGCAGTAGGAATATGGAGATTTACCTTGTGTCACTGACCTTGGGGGAACACCATGGGAGCCAAAGCTGTGCTGTGGACTGAACTTTGCTAAGTGTTTTGGGGATGATGCTTGTGTTGTGTCTTACTGAAACATGGGGAGTGCTAGTTTCTTACCTTTCACATTTTGATACACCAGAAATCAAACAGATTCAAGGGGTGCTATATTTCCCCATGCAAAGGCAACAGACAGGGAGGAATTTGAAGTAACTGTGGAGGCTATTTGGAGTATTCTACAAGTAGACATGACTTGGCAGTAATTAGTCAGCTTGAGAGAAAGGGGCCTGTTGGAACTCAGTGGGCTCAGCTGGCTGGGCGTTTGGTCATTAGAAATAGTCTTGCTTGATTGAAAAAAAAAAACAAAACCAACATTACTGAGCTTAGAGATCCAGTCAAATTGTGTGTGTAGGAATGTCATCTAGGTAGCGTTTGGATCAGAGGGTAGCATTGCAGCCTTAGTGGGAATATGGTTCATGCTTATAGGAGGGAAGTGTGTTTATTATTAATTTACGTCAAAGACCCAGTAAACAGTGATGTTTGCAGTGTGATTGCAAATATTACTACAGAAAGTAGTTTTCACTCTAGATCTTATCTTCCAAATGTCATCTAGGACTCTGCAAAGTGGGAAGGCCACAAAGAACTTGAGCAAAGAAGAATAATACTGTGTGTATGCTTGTTGGGTATATGCTTTTTGTCGTGGCATATTTTAACTCGAGTGCTTCAGTTGATATACAGCATACAGTCTTGGATACCTCCTGTAAAAAACCATGCAGGCAGTTGGAGTGTTCAGAGGACAGCAACATGCATGGTAAGAGACTTGGACGAATGAGGAAAGGCTGGGGTAGCTGTGTTTTTCAAGACCAAGTCTATAGAAAGGTGGACCAAATGAGGTATTCTTCCAACACATAATCAGTGGTTATAAAGAGGTGAGTGTTTCTGAGTCTGCTAAGGGTACAATGAGAAGTACCCATCTTATCTAAGAGTAAGAGAGAGACTGTCATTAAATCCTAAGATACTTTTTCTAACTATAAAGATGGTTATACAGTGGAAAAATGCATGCAAGGGAGGCTGTAGCATCCCTGTCATTAAAGATAACATGACAAACTGCTGTCAGGAATGGTGCAGGTATAGCTGACCCAAACTCTGAGCAGCATGATGGATTGGTTGGAGTCTTTGAGTCCTCCTTAGCCAAGCCCTCCTCCCTTCCATTGCTATAGTTGCAAAAGCACATTTAGAAATGTCGCAAAGCAGACTTACAGACTGCAGCTGCAAGGAGGATTTCACGAAATCAAGATATTTTCTGAACGCCAGAGGAATGTGATATAACACTGAACTTTTAAAATGAAGTTATACTCAATGACGTGACTTAAAAATATCTTCAGTGTAACTTCTGTAGTTAACATAGGTGTAACTTAGGTCTAACAGTAAATCACACATATACCACCCTTTCTCAGGAGTGATGGAGTGTTTGGTCTTTTGTAACCAACAGTCCCTTCTGAGTGCTTGAGCTAATGGTACAAGGGTGTGTACTTGTTTTAGGGAGGAATTACTGACTCTGAAACAAAGAATTCAGTAGGACCTAATTACAGAGTCTGTGTTGCTTCTTGATAGTACTCTGTGTACTTAAAGGAAAGAACAGCTTTCGGAATACTTTCAGCTGAAAAATGCCTACTTCACGCTCAAGCTTTGCAAGGACCCCTGGGGAGACGCAGCTAACAGGGAGGAGACAGGCACAAGGAGACCCATTTCTGCCATGGCAAATGAAAAGTTGAAGTAACTCTCAACTAAATAATGCTCAAAGTAATGCTTTACTAGTGTCTTGTGCAGTAGTGGTCCCAGTCTACTTCTAGCATAGTTTTAAAAGAGCCCAAGCAGACTTTTGGGCTAACCAGAGGTCATCAAAATGCAGTTAGCCAGACAACTCAAGCAACTACCATGTTTAACCCTGTAGGTTTGTAATTATTCTGATCCATTATATAAATCTGTCATTTTTTTAAACTGATCATCTTGTTCAGTCACAAGTGCCTGACAAAAAAAAAAAAAAAAAAAAAAAAAAAAAAGAAGACAGAGTGGAAGAAAATACCTTTTAAGATTTGTAAAATGTTTTCTCCTTTTTCCATTGCTACTGTTGTGGCTTAACCCCGGTAAGTAGCTAAGCCCCCACAGCCGCTCACTCACTCCCCCGCAGTGGGATGGGGGAGAGAATCGGAAGGATAAAAGTGAGAAAGCTCCTGGGTTAAGATACAGTCATTTTAATAGATAAAGCAAAAGCTGTGCCAACAGGCAAAGCAAAATAAGGAATTCATTCATGACCTCCCATGGGCAGGCAAGGGTTCAGCCATCTCCAGGAAAGCAGGGCTCCATCACACATAACGGATACTTGGGAAGACAAACGCCATCACTCCAAACTCCCTTCCTTTTTCTTCCCCACGTCTTTTATTGCTGAACACAGTGTCATATGGTGTGGGATATCCCTTTGGTCAGTTGGGGTCAGCTGTCCCAGCTGTGTCTCCTCCAAACCTCTTGTGTCCCCCCAGCCTCCTCGCTGGTGGGGTGGGGTGAGGAGCAGGAAAGGCCTTGACTCTGTGTCAGCACTGTTCAAAACTAAATAAAATATCCACATGTTAACACTGCTTTAGTCACAAATCCAAAACCTCACACCTTAGTAGCTACTATGAAGAAAATTAACTCTATCCCAACCAAAACCAGTACAGTTACAGTACTGTTTTTAGTCACAGCCTTTTATATTTTAAATCCCTTTATACCTAATAGAAATGAACAGAGAAACTGCTATATTATTTGCTTTCACCAGTCTGTTTTTCAGGTTAAGAAGCCCCCTGAGCTACCAGCTAAGCTACACAAAATGCTCCCTTGAAAGAAAAGGTTAAGAAAATTCAGAACAAAATCCACCACATAATCTGAGGTCTTTGGCTTTTCAATGAAATAATAACAATAGCAAAAGAATCCCAAAGCTTTTAGTGAAACTCTGCATGTCAGCTGCAGAAAGAGCCTTAATTTGGCAGGAACTGATGGTGGCATGCCTGCCTGAGAGTCCATCTGTGCCACAGAATGCACCAGGGGTTCTGTCGGGCTGATCCTCACAGAACTTTATTACTATGAAAAAAACCCCAAACAGATGAATCCTAGTTACCAGCGTTATGGAATGACTTTGAACAATAGTAATCAAGTCCAGCTTCTTACTGAAGTTTTATGTTTTTAAAAGAACCTGACATATGGGAAATATTACTTTAGCCAATGTTGAGACAAGTGCTAGAATTTCTGTGTAAAATGGTTACAGGATGGGTGTTTTTTTTTCAACTTGCATTTTTTTTTAAAGAAATGTTCACATTTCTTTTGAGATTCAAAGTTCTTACGGATTTTTCTTTTTTCTACACATGCAATCTGCAGAAAATGTATGGAAAATATACTCTCTGTAACCCTCCAGTTGTGTGGAATGTTGTACAGGTGAAGCCACATTATAGATGGGCCATAAGGACTACGTTGTCCTTGACCATGTTCAAGTTTGAATGGAAGGAGGTCAAGCAGCAAGAGAGTTAAGCGCAGTTGTACTTTCCCCAGTCAGGCGAGTTAAGCCCTGGGAAGATCGCTACCAGAGCATCTCCCAGAACGAAATGGGCACCAAGCATTAGTGAGGGGACCGTATGCCACAGATCAGGTGTAATAATGCATCAGGAGCTCCAAGAAGGAACACAAGCTTATGAAGGGCAAAATTCAGCCTTGCAAAGAATGTGCTAGAAGCTAGATGCACTAAAAGGACACGAGTGGCTTCCAGAGCATGGAACCAAGGCCTCGGTCCTGTACAAGTGAGAATTTGACGCTTCTTACCGATGATACAAAGCTGAAAGGCAGCTATTCAGGCAGGCGCCTTCGGTCAGTGTGTGCAATGTGCAGCTCTCCAAGGAAAACACCAGTGGTGGGGATGGAGCTCAATGCAAGACACCTCCCTGTAAGCTGTATTTAGATGCCTTTAGCCGCTTGGGAGTCCCACTTGAGGATCTTCTATGGAACCTATATTTTTCATTCGAAGACCTGAGCAGGAGCTATGCTCTACCCTTACAGAAAAGTTAAAAAAGAGGCATCCCCACTTTCTATTGATTAAAGCCTTTGGTTCAGCATTTGAGAGACCTGGTTTCCTTTCTTTGATGTTCGTTCTCTGTGCTGGAGGGCAGGCAACCCTCATCTACTTGTCAGGAGTCTCCAATAAGAAGCTGTATTGGGCAGGAGTAGTCTCCATTTCTCTTGCTGAGGGTGGGTCACTCTCCAGTAAAGAACACTGCTGAGCCTCCCTGCATCTGATGCGAAGGCATTCTGGGAGGAAATGGTCCCTTTAAGAACTTTTTTAATATATTATCTAAGGAACGAAGCCAGGATATGTCCAATTTCAGGAGAATACTGTACCTACAGAACAATATGCCCTCTTGAATTTTCCACTGGTGATCCTGGATCACCTACATCCAGGGTGAGTGCATTAGCTTTTTCACATGTTAAAGAAAAAAAAAAATCAGGAGCATTTCTCTTTCTTTGGTTGTGCTATAAATATCATTTATTGCTGCGTTTTGTAATGTGCCTCATTCGCCTGCTGTGCGCTCAGTGTACTCTTAGGGCAATTGCTTTGTGGTTTTTTAACTTGTTAGTGGAAATAAATAGAGAAAAATCTGTTTTCAGGATGCTTATCATTCTTATGGTCATGTAAATCACTGAGCTGGTCAGCCTGTTAAAAAGATTGTGTGTGCTTGTAGAATTAGACAGTTCAGCACCAAAGGGACTTTTTAAGGTCTTTGTGGCTCAGGGCAGCCTAGGTGCTTCTGTGACTGATCCGTATGCAAGGCTTTAAGAATAACAATCCCAGAATTACCTACCTAAATTTTATCAAGATCCCATTGAAATGGCAAAGGGTCAGAACCTTAGAGATATTTAGGTTTCTCTTCCTCACAACGGTGTTGGTGGGAGATGCTCACTGCAGTAGATACCAGAATCTGGCCCTGTGGAATGGCACTGAATGAGCAGGAGCTGCTCCACCCCAAGCACCTGATTCTTAGTTTGGCAATTTCCTTGTGTTTAAGTTTAGGCAATCGTATTTAAGCAGAGGTTTACAGCTGCTTAATGTCTGTGGGGTTTTTTACCTCTTAAAAGTATCAGGACCTTTCACTGTTTCCTCTTCAGTGAAACAACAGACACTCATTAATTAAACTAATGAATTAAACTTGAGTGTTCTTTTGTGACTCAAGTTAAAAAACAAAACAAAACAAAACCAAAAAGGAACACCACCAAAAGAAACCACGAAACAGCAAAAAAAACCCAACAACTTTAAAAATTCCTAAGCTGAAACCCGTGATATTAGGATACCAGTGAATTACCTCCTGCACAGTGAAGTTTCTTTTCCAGTGTCAGATCTATTCAACAGGAGGTTTGGATACATGGAAACACAGGATCAGATCTGTAACTTGATGAGTTAAGAACAAGGTAGCGAATCTACACACAGAAATGCTGTCTCTGTATTTCTGGAAAACTTACACTTTATAAGGATTTAATGCATTTAAGATTTTTCAACATAATCCCAACCTGTTGAACATGTCTTTTTAGGTTGATAGATGGTAATGTTAAATTAACACAGAATGAAAAAATTCCCTGGAAAAAGTTATTTAAATGTGGATATTTTCTTGGTATGAGTTGGCAACATTCTGTAACTTACTGTCTCTTACAGCAAGAAAAAAAAATAATCAGATGCCTTATCCAAGGTTACGTTACTGGGAAGTTAAATTATATTCCTTATAATTAATTTTTTTAAAAATACAAAAATTATTTTTAAAGTAATTGAAAAGAATTTCTATGTACAGATTTTAAGTATCTTTCATTTGTGTTTCTGCATTTAACATTAAGATAACAATAGGTTTCAGCTACCTTGAATCATCAAAGCCGAACAGTATTTACGTGATAAAAAGTTTAAGTAACATTTGAAGTAACTGTTCATAAAGCCTCCATTATTCTTAACATCTGAACTGGTATTTTCCTTTCAGAACTCCCTCTTCAGCTTCCCATCTAATATGATTGAAAAGAAATGTGGATTCTTTTAATTCCTTTATAACTGTACTCTAATTACAAAACTCAGTACAACAACTTTATGAAAGAGAATCGTAAATAATCTCTTTATACTGGCATTGCTCTGTAACTCCTAAAAATATCTTATAATAGGCTAACTTAACACACAGATCTTCAATTTCTTTCTTTAGAATAAAGAATAGCACAAATTATAAAGCCTAAATTAGGCCATTTAAATATAAAGAGATGTAACTCGGCTGAGTTTGGACCAATGACGAGGGAAAAAAAAAAACCAACAGGAAAAAAAAATCCAGACCCAATTCTAACCTGTGTAGAAGTAAACATGTAATGTTGTATCCAGTGGGTAGAGATATTATTGGAAGATCTTTAGAAGACTGAGGTGCAGGGTAAGAGGTTTCTTTACATATTCTGTTGCTATTAGCAGCCATTAGCCCTGTACAATAAATCACCTTTTTGTTGCATGCACAAGCTGTATACACAGATATGTATATATGCTGAAAAGGGTTGTCTTAATATTGAGGGTGATGAGGAAATTAAAGAGAGATTATTCTGTGCTGTGGTAGCCTCACCTCCTGAAGTAGAGACTTCTTAGGACACCTTCTTTGGTCGCAGTTCTCGGTCTGGAATGCCATCCCCACAAGGTCTGGAAGATACCATCAGACATGATAGCCCTCTGGAGCTGATTTAAGCTTCACAGGGAAAAGCCATTGAGGAAGGAGGGGCATGGGGTGTTTTCTCAACACATCATAGGAGGAGGTTAAGTAACTCTGCTGCGCTTCACTTACATCCTACCGAGGAATAAAAGGAAGAATCTTCAGAGTTTAAGAGTCCTTTATGTCTATGTTTTCTGACTGAAAATCCTGGGAAAAAAGCTTTAAGGGAGAGTAGAATCAGTTATCAAGATAATATCAGTATTTTAGTTTTCGTGCATACATGAAATACACTCACATCTTGCCTGCTTTGATAATAAAATTCTCTGAATTCAGAGCTGAGTTCTCTGAAAGGCTTTTATAACGACATGGTTTGCAGAGTGCTAAATTTTCTGACCTACATTATTCATAGATAAAAGTTCAGGTAATTTTTGTTATCTTCCTATCTTAAAGTAGTTTCTAAATTAAAGAAGCATAAACGGTAAAGCTACATGAAGAGTATTTTAAAATGATGAATTGAAAGGTTTTGCTGAGAGCAAAATGATTTAATTTAGAAATCAACATTCTTATTTACTGGAATTGTATAGTAGACACATAAAAGGCAAGTTGTGGCCAGATCAGTACTCTTTATCTTTTTGCAAATATAATTATAGTTCATAAGAGAAATGTGCTATATCCATTGTATTGAGTGATAAATTAAATTTATTGCTTTATTCTAGAAAGATTTAATTTTAAACACATTGGCAGTTTCAATTAACCCTTTAAGATTACACACATAAATTTTTAAGGACACATAAGAATCCCTGTGGTATTGAGGACAGGTGAGTCAGCTGAGATTCTCTTTAACAAAGTGTAGTTGTTGTTGTGAAGAATGTTTCTTACCTAGCAGGTTAATTTATTATAGTTTTTTATTCTATATTTTAAAACCTTTTCTCCAGCTGTTGTCCTCAGGGAAATATTTGCCAGGTTTTGTACTGAAAGCTGTATGAACTGAGCTTCGTTTCCTGAGAATAGATTTATGTCTTTAAAAGCGCTTGGTTACGTTAGCATGTAATGCTAGTGACAATAGATGCTGGTGTAACATAAAAAGAAGAGGAAAAATCTTCAGAGCTTTTGAAGAAAGTCTGTATTCTTTTTTTCACATCCACTTAGAAATTAAATTTTGGAATATTAATTTCCTACCTGATTGTGTAGGAAATGTTTGTCCAAGTGAAAAATAAAGTACGGAGGAAATCGTAGAACACATTAAGCATGTTCTCTTTCCAGACAGAAAAGGAATTGTCTCCACTAATCAAAACTTTTTGATAGGATGATGTAAAATGAGAAGATTAGTTATGAGATTTTTTTTTAATTTTTTTTTTAAAGGCTTAAGTGCTTACATTGACAGTGCTCATGGTCCAGGATATGTCAGCTGAGTAGCCACCTGATTGGGAAGTGCTTCAGATGTTCCTTGTTTGACTGAAAGTTCCCTAGGACCTGCAGCTCTGCTCTGCAGGTGAATAGGACAGGTCTGATTTGAAAAATTAAATTCAAACAGCAGTCCAGCAATTTAGTAGAAGAATGGCCCTTTCTCCAATCTGTCAGACACACTCTCATCATGGCTCATTTGTACTGCCAGGGTGGGTTTCGCAGAATGTATCTGCAGCCCCATTGGTTTTACGTTGGAGGGAGGTCCCAGAGATGTATATTGTAGCAGCCTTCTGGAGGAAACAAATACTGAGATGGCAGGGTAAGGCAATGCCTCCAAGGACTGCACCATAACCTATAGTGTCTACTTTATACCTCCTCTCTTGCCTCTTCCTCACATACGGCAAGATACCCAAAGCTCATGGGAGGGAGGTGCCGGAGCAAATGTGGCTTCGTAGCCTAATAGCTGAAAACATGCATACCCATGATTTTGCATTTTCCTTTCTTTAATGCTTATGATAAGCATCATGCTTACATGAAAATAGCAATATGAATACTGGAAACAGAAGGCTGCTAGAGCATGCTCTTGTGAGATCGTAGTATCAAGCTGTCTCCTGCATGGATGTGGATGGCTGAGCTCAGGTATTTGTCAATGACAACATCAATGAATGAACAAGACGTGAGAGATGTTTGGCATCTGATCAATAGCGCTCAGTACGCGAGAGCTTGCACAGAAATTTCAGATACATGCAGTAGGTGTTGTGTCAAAATACAGAAACTTATTCTTGTAATCATGGAGCCAATTTTGGGCGAGGCCATGGCTTCTGGTTTTCTTATTACTTTGAATTTTTAGTAATGAAATACATTTCTCTTTTCAGTGTTCTGTTTCCTGTGGAAAAGGTTTGAAGTTCCGTGATGTGCATTGTTTTAATAGCTTCCAAGCTAAAATAGAAGAAGGAAACTGCAGACATTTGAAAAAACCACGGACATACAAAATATGTAGAGCTGGAAGATGTCCTGCTTGGAAGGCCAGCAGATGGAAGGAGGTATGTAAAATCTGCTATAATTATGTTCTCTGTGAGAGTACCAGACAAGGTCGTATTCATGATACACTGCTTCAATGGAAATAATTGTCAGGAATTTTTTTTTATATGCACATCGCAATGAAAACTACAAATTAGTTCATTATATTTCTTTTTCTTTCTTTTAAGAGTGATTAAAAGTCAATATCTGTGCATGAATGAGAGTATTTGGTAATCTGAACCTTGGACTGGATAGATACATAGGACTTTCCTCAATTTACCCTGTAAATTCAAAATAATAGTAAATTTTTAAAGTTTACTTACCTTCAGTGATTAATTCAGTCGCACCACTGTCATTGCTATCATAGTCTGATTATTGAAGTGAAGCCAGGTTTGTGGGGGAAGGACAAGAAAAAGGGTTTGTGAGCATGAATACTGGCCTTGTCCCTGGTTTGGTCTTATAAAAGATCCCTCACCTTGTTGTGAAATTGTGTGTAACTAAGCACATGGCAATATTTTACATTTCACTCATTCGTTCAAGGTATAAATCCCCACATTGATAAAGACGCATTACCCCTCTTTACAGTTTGGCCACACTTGATAGTGTGCAACCACAAAAGGACATGGAACAGTTGGAGCGGGTCAGAGGAGGGCTACAAAAATGATCCAAGGGCTGGAGCACCTCTCCTATGAGGACAGGCTGAGAGCATGTTCTCAGGTTGTTCAGCCTGGAGAAGAGAAGGCTGCAGGGAGACCTGATTGCGGCCTTTCAGTACTTTAGGAAAGGGGGCCTATAGGAAAGATGGGGGTGATCTTTTTAGTAGGGCTAGGGGTAATGGTTTTAAAATAAAACAGGGTAGGTTTAGACTAGATAAAAGGAAGAAATTCTTTACAATGAGGGTGGTGAAACACTGGAACGGGTTGCCCAGAGAGGTGGTGGAGGCCCCATCCCTGGAAACATTCAAGGCCAGGTTGGACGGGACTCTGAGAAACCTGATCGAGTTAAAGGTGTCCTTGCTCACTGTAGGGCGGTTGGACTAGATGACCTCTAAAGGTCCCTTCCAACCCAAAATATTCTATGATAAAGCAGTATCTACTTTATGATTAGGCTTGAGTCTTTAGGTAGGCTTTGGGACCTAATCATGCTTCTGACTGGGGTAAGAGGGGACTGTCTATCTCAGCAAGCCTTACTGTTGTAGTAAAAAACTTTTGGCCAGGAAGGAGGAAGAGAGGCTTGTGGCAGGAAGGATTGAAACCTTTTTAAACTCCTCGAGATTCAAAATCCTTAGTACTACCTGCAAAAGAAAGAGAAGTATCCTCAAAATACTGCACCATTTGCAAGATTTTTCTAACCTGGAATGCTGAGATTTTTTTTCTTTCACTTTAATATTTGCATTTTAAAACAACAGACAAGATTGGCAGTCTCTAGTAAGGGAATGATATAAACTCAGAACTTAAGCTGACCTTGCAAAAATGTAAACTTTTGCTTTGCGTAAGCCTGTAGTGATTGTTCCTAGTGTGAATTAAGATAAGCAGAAAGATCAGTCTAGGTAGCTCAGATGCATTTATTTTCTGTATTCCTTACAAACTTTGATCTTAGTTTTACATTTTCCACATAAATTCGTTCAGATATAATGAAACACTAGTATGGTAGCGGCTGTGAAGTGTATTTTAAATAACATCCTAAGAACTTGGCAACTGTACTAAAAACTTAACGGCAAACGTACCACCTTCTGGGGACTGTCTCATTTCACAGGCATAACTAATTTTGATCAATTTTAGTGTTCTGTATCCTGTGGAGCGGGGATACAGCAAAGGGACATTTACTGTCAGCTGAAGGGCCTGGGGCGAGGGAGCGAAGCGATGTGCAACCGTGATACCCGGCCCACTAGCGAGAGGCGTTGCTGGCTGCCCGCCTGCCCGCAGTACCAGTGGTTGGCAGATGAATGGGAAGATGTAAGTAAGGCTTTCAACTTGTATGAACTAACTGAGCGATGCCATAAATTTTCTCCCCCCCCCCCCCCTTTGGGGAATTTTTCAAGGCTGGGGTGTTT
>NW_009258386.1:888367-903064 GCF_000687185.1 Egretta garzetta
AAAAATTTTCCCCCCCCCCCCCCCCATTTGGGTACATTTCTAATGGCTGTTATGTTGCAGAATAACAAGTAACCATGCCGGATGTTTTGAAGGTCAAGCTTGCAAAACTAAAAAGAGTGATAAAAAATGTCAAAGGCTTTGGTTACTCTCTTATACAGGGTTTGCTTGTCTACTGTTGTAGACAAAAGCTCTGGTGGAGCTCTGGGCAGGTCCCTGTTGATAGAACTGTGTAATTTGAATACAAAGTTCTTTACATAGTGCATAAAACATTTAATAATATCTCATTATGAAATATCATTACAAAAATAACTTTTCAAGAATAGCAATACAAATGAAACGTCAGCTGGAAGTAAAAACCTCAGAGGTGTAAAACCATAGGACAGCAGTGTATTCAAGAAGATCTGTATGGAAGATTTGCCAGAAAAGATAAGCAAAATAAAACTCTGCATTCTCCTACCAAATACATATTTTCATATTTAAGAAAACCTAAAGATACCTTCAGGAGAGAGCTGTCATTCTTAAAGCTGTGATGACTATTTTCTACATGCTAAAAATTTAATAACTTCTGTATCTGTGTATGCAAACATACAAACATATATGAAGAGAGAGGGAGAGAGAAAACCAAAAATTATGTATGAAATGGTGTACAGAAAAGCCTGACTCTCACTGTAACATTAAACAAACCCCCAGCTTGTGCAGTTGTGGCATCTTAATAATCTGCACTGTTAAATTTCCTGGGGCAACCCCCCTGAAACTTTGAATATGAAGACTCAAAAGTCTCAGGGACACAATGCTGTAGAAGTGACTACTGTTGATATAGAAATCATTTGTTGGTGCTCTGCAGAACTTGGATTATATGTTCACGAAGTTCAGACATATATATTCCTCTGTTACGCTATACTGAGGGAAAGCTGACAATATGTGTTTCTTCCAAGTGTTCTTTCCTCATCTGAAGCTGGTTAAAATCAGGGATTAGTGGAAGTGGCTCACAACATCCTTTTAGCACAAATATACACTTTCAGAGAATCAGGGTGAATTTTCCTTTCCCATCAAATGTTTGTATATTCCACTACACTTTGTATCTTCCAGCTCTCCACTACAAATGCATTGTGTTTCTCTACGCCTTCTGGCCAGTTCCTAACTTTTTCCACATGGATATTGCTGTTTTCTTGAAATTCCTGCATTCACTTACTTTCTCTCGCCAGATTCATATATAGCCCTGTACGTCTAGCATTAATAGTAGTTCAAGTGTTTATCCATCTGTATTCCACTCCCGGTGCAGTACGTTCTCCACCAAACTCCCAATGTTTTGCCCAGCTGTCTCGGCTCTGAGTGCTTGTGTATCATTTCCTCACCTCACCAGTCACAGCACAGCAGAAAAATGTCCAGATCTAGCATTTCTCCAGCTTGCAGCTGGGAGGCTGGCTGATAGCAGCAGCCAGCATTCTCCATATGAGAAGCATACTACATATGCTTTTTTGTACTAAAAAGAAGAATGTCTACAAGACTAATGTGTAAAGCATAATGAAAAGGCTTCTTCTGCTTCTCCCCATTACCTCATGACTGGGTTATTCCTTATGTGCCTAATATTCTGAGCTGCTCCATGCCATTAGAAGATTGGATGTTTCTGTAAGCCAACTGTATCCACGTTCCATCCCCTGATACAAGTCCACAGTAAGGAAGTTACCAAGAGGATGGAGCCAGGCTCTCCACAGCGTCGCATGGTGGGAAGGCAAGAGGCAATGGGAGTGAGGTGAAGCCAGAGAGGTTCAAACTGGATATTATGAAAACCTTTTTCTCCATGAGGACAATTCAGGCAGCTGAATGAGCTGCCCAGGGAATCTGTGCAGTCTCCATCCTTTTGAGGTTTTCAAGACCTGACTTCCCAAAAGTTAGTTTTCCTCTAGCAGAGCTGTTTTACCATACAGCATCTGGTTTTTGCACTTCAAGTTGCCTTTTTAAGTCAGTAAGAATAAAATTTGAACAATAGACTTCATCTGTGTATCAGACCTTGATGAGACTTCTAATTGGCTGTTGTTGGGTCCAAATTTGTATTATGTTAGGTTCAGGTCTGACTGTAGTAGGTGGTGTTATTGATTATTGCCCGTGCTGTGACTGGAGTTTGTGTATTTGAGCCTTCCTTCTCTATCACAGCAAGTTCAAACAGGTCAGTTTAAGCACTTGTAGCTGGGGACATGCTGTTGACACATATTACATGGGGACAATCTTTTTAGCAAGGCCTGCTGTGACAGGACAAGGGGTAATGGTTTTAAACTAAACCAGGGTAGGTTTAGACTAAATATAAGGAAGAAATGTTTTACAATGAGGGTGGTGAAACACTGGAATGGGTTGCCCAGAGGGATAGTGGAGGCCCCATCCCTGGAAACATTCTAGGTCAGGTTGGACAGACGGGGCTCTGAGCAACCTGATCTTGTTGTAGCTTTCCCTGGTCATTGCAAGGGGATTGGACTAGATGACCTTTAGAGGTTCCTTCCAACCCTCAATTCCATGATTCTATGATTACTTAGCCTGTACCTCCACTTTTCCGGATTCTGGTAGCAGCAAGTGCCTCATCCTGGCAGAACTGGGATGACTTTCCATCCCACCAACCTGTCACAAGGGGAGGTCTGTGGGCAAAGGCGCAGGCTCAGCAGATACTGCTGCCCAAAGCTGCCACTGGCTTCGTTAATATGAAGTTTTGTTTTCTTCTGATTTATCAGTGTAATATCACATACATGCATACAGGGATTCTTTTGGGGTTTTTTTGAAGATGAACTTATTTCTTTCATATTTCACTTAAATCCTTTTTTTGGCTCGTTCCTTTTCATTCAGAAGAGCTTTTTTACTCAGCCTATCTTCCCTACCTGACATTTTCATTTTCTCCTCACTCTCACCCTACAGTTAGGATGTCGTCTCATTATTCACTGTTGCTTTTTAGCTGATCAAAGGTACCTCAACTTTGAAAACAAAGTAAAGGATTTTGATTCAGTGAGTAATTCAGTCTGACAGTGATAACAGATGTCATAAAAGTTGTTCCTGTCTGGGTTTTACTGGTGTGTGGCAATTGGCAAATAGCTTTGTTCTGTAAATGGCTAGTTTAAGTACAAAAACGGTGACTGTTTTTCTCACACTCAGTGCTCAGCATCATATCGAAGAAAGGAAATGCACCGGGAGGTTAAGTGTGTGGATGAAAACCAGCTCCAAGTGGATGAAAGCTTCTGTGATTCTGCCACAAAGCCTCCATCAACCAAAACCTGCAGGATAGCTCCCTCTAAATATGTTGTGCTTACAGGAGAACTGTCACGGGTAAGCTAATTCCACCACTCGCACATCTTTTATATAACTTTACATTTAACAATGTTATATTACTGTAAAACTTACAGTATGTGTGCAGTGCAAAAAAAAAAAAAAAAAAAAAAAAACAAACAAAAAAAAACCAAAAAAAAAACCCAACCAAAAAAAACCAATGTACATTTTCACCTGGACATGGGTGCCTAAACTTTCCACGTTGAACCTCCCAGTCAGCTGTGATTTACAATGTTCATTTTCACCTGGACATGGGTGCCTAAACTTTTTCCACGTTGAACCTCCCAGTCAGCTGTGATTTCTTGTGCTGACTGTTACCAGTCTTCTGGTAACCCCCCTGTGATCTATGAACACCAGCTAGAAGGCAGCTGCCCCTACCGCAGGATTCCTTTGCTGGTTCCCAGGAAACTCTTGCAAGCGGAAGTAACCACAAAAGCTTTTCCCTGATTTCAGTGAAGTGATGGATCAGTGCCTTGTTTCCCTTGCACACCTGCGCTACCTACCTGCGTGCGTCCTGCAGCTGAGAGGGAACTGCATCTCCTTGCGTGCATCGCTACGGTAGACCTTCGCCTCTGCACACTAATGTACCAGCCCCAAGGTGGCACACGTGGGATTACAGGCTTTTGCCAAAGCCAGGATCAGAGCTGACTTATCTGTTAATTGCAATGCTGCAGAAAGGTTGGGTTTCATAGAAATAATGCCTGTGCTTGGGGATTTTATTTCAGTGCTCAGCCAGATGTGGGTTTGGTTACCAGCAGAGGATCACGTACTGTGTTGGAATCCATTCTGTTCAAAATCAGCGTGCCCGCGGCCTTCGAACTGTAGCATACCGAGAATGCCCGGTGGAGCCATCCCCATACATTTATAAATGTAATATCAAAGGTTGTTCACAAGCAGCTACCTGGAGAGTGGGAAAGTGGACCAAGGTGAGTACAGATGTGCCAGCTCGTTTTTAATAGCTGCCTCCAGCACAAATGAAGGCCAAGACTAATTTGCTGACATCATTATGTTAAGTATTTGCTACCTTCTAAACTAACTCCTGATGGCTACCCCCCTCTAGTGCTCAGTGTCTTGTGGAGTGGGGGTAAAGGAGAGAACCGTAGAATGTACGACTGAAAATGGCTTATCCAGCGACTTGTGCCTGCCACATTTAAAGCCAGATGCCAGAAAGATCTGCCGTGAGGAAGAGTGTAAGTGACAGCTGCAATTTTCAGCTGAATTTAATGTTTTCCCAGGTTATTTATAGAAAAGCTATAAATTTATTTGGAGCGCAATTATGCAAAAGTCAGTCCTAAAACTAAGCTCTGTTTGTGAAATATTAATATGATTTAATCATTCATTTTAAAGGTGAAATTTTTACCACCTGCAAAGATATCCAGATTAAAAAAGGGATTAGGACGGATGGTGAATACCCACTTAACATTAAGGGAAAGATGATAAAGGTACTTTTAATATTTATGAGTTTTTATGAGCACATATTTTTATGAAATAATACTTTTCTAATAAAGATTTTGCTAAAGGGTTGCATTTTCTCTTGCAGATTTATTGTTCAGGCATGCACTTAGAGAATCCCAAAGAATATTTGACATTGGTAAAAGGTGAAGCAGACAACTTTTCTGAAGTATATGGATTCAGGTGAAAAAGTGGTTTTATAACTTTATGAAGTGCATTTATATCTTCCAAAATAAAAGAATAAAATAATACTTTTGTGGGAACAGATGAGTAGAAATTTTTTCCTTGATTTTCTGTTTTGAATATCCAGGTATATGAACATAGAAATGCAGAAATGAGGATAGTTCCAGGCTAAAATTGTGTCAATTGCACTAAATTATTATAAAAATTATCTGTCTTGACTTTAGTAGAAATGTGTAGAAATTAGTGTTTCAGCTGAGCCATGATTTCTAGCTGAGCTTCTTGTTCAGTACCTGATGTTTAATATTTTTTGTGCAGCATAGTGCAATGCAATTATTTTTCGCTATGATGCTATGTTATGGAAAACTGCCGAAAGGAAAACTAAATCTTTGCTGTTCTCTAGGTTGCAGAATCCATATGAATGTCCTTTCAATGGAAGCAGAAGGCAAGACTGTGCCTGTCGAAATGATTACCTCGCAGCTGGCTTCACGGTTTTTAGCAAAATAAGATTTGATGTAGCCTCCATGCAAATTAAAAGTAAGCATTTTGGCAGATTTAGCCAATGTGATCATTCTATTGAAATTGCACTGGTTGTGATTGCAAAAAGTATAATTTGACTTAATTATAGATCCAATTATGCCATTTTTTGACAAATAAAATTCTTATTTCCTTTAGGAATTCAGTAGGAATTTCAAAGGAAAAAAAAGGAGAATCCATAACTACTTCCCTTGCTAGTTTGTCCCAAGTGGTCAAGTGGCATGAATCTTGCAGATTTGTATTTTACATGTCAACTAGCTTCAGTTTCTAAGGTTTTCTTCCCATTATTCCATTTCCTTTTAGTTCCTGGCATATTTTTCTAGGGAAAGTCTCCCTGTGCTGTAGTTCTGTCTCAGGCCTTGACAGACGTACACTAAATGGATGGGGAATCTTGCAGCAGTTTCAGGCCTCTGCCTGCAGGTGGCAAGGTGGCCCACAACCAGCTCACTTGGAGCTGCATCCAAGTGCACATCCATTCTCCTAACCCTCTCCTATCTCAGAAAGGAGACTGGGCTTATAGGTTGGTTTGATGTTGCATTAACTAAAATGGACTATTTAAAACACAGTTGGTAAAAAAACCAAACCAAAACATGCACAAAAAAACCCCAAACAAACAAAACCCCATCACCCAAACCAAACCAAAACACTCCCATGTCAATGCCTTTTTCACACTGTTTTCACCTGACCTTCTAATGCAGCAGTTTCAGTGCTGAGTAATTTTCTGTTTTCTAGCCACAGATTTTCTTTTTGCTCAAAAAAAAATGTCCGCAGGTATTTTTGATTTCTTATCACCTTGAAATGTGCGTGCAAGAGAAAAAAATATCTATGTGACTGGTTTAGAACAATCTCCTATACTGTCCAGTCTATTAAATTAATAAGTAGTTTTATTCTTGCTCCTTTCTCTACTGTTCCGCCATTATTTTTTTTTCCTGCTTCTCCCTCAGATTGTTTGCTCCACACTTCTGCTCTAGATTCCATATATGTATAATCAGCTTTCTATGTATTTCATGCATTGCTTTCCCTCCCTCTGGACGTAATGTATCCTTCTTTTTCCCTAATCCCTTCTCAATCCCTCCAGTGACTTTTGCTTTTGATAATCCTGCAGAATTTTTTTCTTTTCCCTGTTTCTCTCCTGACTCTTCATATCTTTGAAGCCTACCAGAGGAAATCAATCTTGTTTAGCAGTATAATTTAAAATTTATATGTCCATTTGTGTGTCTACATGAATGGTTTAGTTTGGATTGGATGGTGCTTTTTAAGTGAATCTCTGTATTGTCCCAGTTCACTGTTTGTTGGTTCACATCACAGAGCAGTCTTGGAAGACATGAAGAGCATGCCTTCTGGATAAAAATAAATCAAACAGTGAGCTCCAGGAGGGCCTTAATGCACTCCAACTGCCAAGGAGGATTCAGTCTATGGGACTAGATGAGAGTTAGTCCAAAGTAAAACCCCGACGTGTCTATATATACAGACATTGGGCCCTCTGGCCCAACATTTTCACTCTACAGAACTGCTCATATTGCAGCTCCCTTCTTCCTAACACAGACATAGCCCTAGCCTGAACTAATCAACCTAGGCTGCCTTTGGAGTCCATTGGCAGAAATGAGATTCCCTAGAAAAGAGTTCAGCTAATCTTACCCTATTAGGCACCTTAGGATGAGGTCAACCATCCTCCAGAAGTGTGTATTTATTTTCACTGATTATAAAGGGAGTTAAGATTGACTAGCTCAGACTTGCATGAAGGTGAATCCCCATTGTCCATACTAGTTGCTTAAACTTAAGATGGGCTATGTGGGTGGACGCATTCCAGGGCAGCTAGAGACAATTTCTGTAAAATCTAGGTACAAATGAAGTACCTGAGTTAGGCAGACTTAACCCCTGACAAGAAAACAGTTGGAGTTCATTACAGTATTGGATATCTCCAACCTGCAAACTCTCTGGGCTTAGTAGAATACACATCTATTTGCCATCTGCTAGTTCAGTTGGGAAGTCATTCTGCTTACGTGGTTTTGCAGAGATGCATTTCCATCTGTAAGACCTGCACTGACGCTAACACTTTTAATGCAGTAAAAAGCCCTCAGTTCCTGCACTCTCAGTCCTTGAAATCTGTTCCTGCCCTTGAGTATGCTGCATTACATGACAGACAGCTGTGAAGCTGTCCTTATAATTGTACAGAGCATTTCTCATTTATTTTTGCAAAATGGTGTCACTGTGAATGAAGTTACTTTGGGCCTGGTAATTTTGGAAAGCGTTCCACACTGTTTGTATGAATTTACTCCAGATGTTTTATTCATTAAATGGAAATCTTCCACTTTTGGGACACTTGAAGAACAACCTGCCCTATCCATATGAGCTTATGTTAGCTCATCCTGAGTACGGGAGTGCTATAAACACAGCAACTTTACACAGAAGCGCTCTCAAAACAAATCTGCCATACTGAACAATGTAAGACCAAATTTTTATGAAGGAATTTCAGTGAATCACATGAATAAAGTCTGAATTCTCTATTTTTATACATGCATGCATACATATACCTACACAAATATCTTTATATGTATATATATGTATATAAAAATATATATGACTATGACAATGTTAAGCAATAAAATACAGAAGCTACCAGAGGTAATAGAAATGTTATCTTTGCTAAAGCTTTGATTTCAGGATTTAGGCATTTTAATTAGGTCTGAATACAGAAATTCAGGTCTTCAGTGAATTGTACAGAGGTGTGCGGGAGTTTTCTGGTTGTAGTGGTGCCTAAAATTACCATTGGGCTCTTTGTGGAGGTAGCATTTCTTTCCAACATATTGCACTTCCGGGTGAATGCAATTTAATAATTTTATATGCCCCAGTTTGTTTACCAAGGCTTCTTGCTTTTACTAGATTTCTTATTCTCATATGAATTGACTCTGTTTTAAAACGAGTTTTCAGCATATTTATTTGTGTAGGCAAATATTTTACAAGCAATAAACTTTTAAATGGTTTGTATTACAAAGCATTCTATTTAGCCATAAATTTATTTACTTTATCCTCCACTTATGTTCGTGTTCAATTATGTTATTTGGTATACTGGAAAAGAAATGAAAGATGATAAAATGATGATGCTTGAACAGTGTGCTTGCAAAAATTTGAGAATTAGATGGCTAAGAAGTGATTAGTCTGTAATTTCCAGATAGCAGTAGGTCCGACTGTGTTGTTTCCAAAAAGTTCAGGCACTTTAAAAAAAAAAAAAAAAGTCTTTTAAGAAAGCCAGCCTCATTCTTGCATGTTGCCAGACCATACTTTTTGTAAATTAAAAAGTAATACGTAGCGAGGAGGCTAAAATAATTTGAATTGTCTGATGTTAGTTCTGTATTCAGGCTCTGCAGACAGATGCTACAGATGAGCAGATGCACAGGTGCTACTTACTGCAGAATAACTTGTTCTTGTGTCTGTGTCATGAGTGTCCAAAAAAAGGGTATAATGCAGTGTAACTAATTCAGTTTTGAGGGCTACACCTTTGAGTGCTTAATGTCTAGATATACCCTAAGTGATATGTGCAGGTATGCCAATGTGAAGTGTTATAGTGTTTTGACCTCTGTTTATCAACTCTGTAATTTATCTTTTTTTTTTTTTTTCCTTTTTTAGGGACAATTCAGCATTAATTTGGCTGGTACAGGTCTGAGAATATCCAATACAGTTAGGTGGATTGCTCAGGGCAGCTATGCAACTGCTGACATACACAAGTCCCACGTAAGTCAAGGACAAGAGGAAATGGCCTCACATTGCACCAGGGCAGGTTTAGATTGGACATTAGGAAAAAATTCCTCACTGAAAGGGTTGTCAAGTGTTGGAATGGGCTGCCCAGGGAAGTGGTTGAGTCCCCATCCCTGGAGGTATTTAAAAGATGGGTAGATGGTGTGCTTAGGGACATGGCTTAGTGGTGGGATGGCAGGGTTAGGTTAATGGTTGGACTTGATGATCTTAAAGGTCTTTTCTAACCTAAATGATTCTATGATTATATGTTTTCCTTTACCTGCTCTTATGGCTTGGAATATTATGCCTCGAAGTGCAAGTGATGACTCTCTAGTGAAAGCTAGTTGTGAATCAAAAATTGTGCTCAAGGTCTCTGACCCATCTAAGTCTTCTTCCACATGTAATGTAAAAACTGTGTTTAATCACACTGCCCAGAATCTAATCCAGATCAACAGTGCTTGCCTACCCTTCTCTTACTGATTTTAAGAGTCTATTGTTATGTTAATCAGGTTTATTAAAAGTTTTGAAGATACCTAATAATACTTTGAAAAAAATTAAATTCAGTACCCAAAACCCCATTTTATTAAGGATATCCTACTACAGAGGGTCCTTACAGATTTCTTGCTTCCAACTGGATTCATGTAGGAAACCAAAAGAGCAGTAAGCATGCACAGTTTGAGACAACATTGGACAGTTAAGCCGGGAAAGAAGGTAGAAAATGGTACTTGAGAAAGGGTCTCTGTGCCCGTTTTGCTGATTTGATGCTGTCTCTTATTTAGTATTTGTAGGTACAATTTGTCAAAAGGTCTGTCGTGTGCAAAGCTCAAGGAGCTGTGATTTCAACCGCTTTTCTTGATTGACTGTTCTCTTTCTCTAATTCCCAGGATGGTACTAAAGTATATGGAAGATGTGGAGGATTTTGTGGAAAATGTATTCCTAACACAATTATTGGTCTCCAACTTCAAATATAGTGAGAACTCTCCTGTGGTAAGAGCATCAAAGCAGGGACATCTGCTGTCTAGGTGCAAATTGTAGGTGCTGTGTATATATACTTTTTAAATTCTTTCATCTCTGTAATACTCATTACTGTAATGCTCACTACTAAGAATTCCTGTTTTCTTCAGTGGTTTGTTCAGGGATGTATTATCTGTTTGTGGGCTAGCAAGTGCATAAATCACAGTCATAAACCTGTCAGGTTTTAATGGAGAGGCATTAATTCAATGTACAGTATATATTAGCAAGTAAATTGCACTGAGGTTACTACCATGGGTAACACTCTAAATTGTACCATAATTGTAATACTTTACCTGCAACTAATCAGTGCAATTTTTTATGCAGTATTCAGTAAAATTTATACTCTACTGGTTTTCTTGATCAACTGTACTAAAATATAAAAAGGAAAGAGTTTTTTTCTATATAGAGAAGACAGGTAATAATTTCAAATACTTCCAATTTTGTGAAACCTTATAGGAATTATGGATCAACAACTTACAGCAGAGAAGTGTATAACCAACACGCTTGAGATAGTTTCCATAGATCTGTGTGTTTCTCTGTCAGTAAAAGCATTTCTTCGCCATGCCTTTCATTATATTCTTTGTGGTGCTCCAATACTAGCAGTAACCTTGAGATGTGTGGTTTAACCCCTGTAGTCTCTATAGCACATGTTAAATATCTAGGCTTAGTTTTGTTGTGGTTACAGGAAAAGAAAATAAGGAAACAAATTTATTGGAAATTTTAAATCCCTGCCTTTTATCCAAGTATACTGTAAAAGCAGTGTATTCTGTTTATTGTAGCATTTTGTATGTGATTGTATGAATATGTATTTAAACATTTTCCATATACACCTGACTCCTTAATACTGGCCGATGGCATATTAGTAAAGGATCTAGAGTGTGTCCCTCTTATATTCCAATTCAACATAATTTTCAATAACCATAGTGAAAACCCTGGGCAGAGGCACCATCAAGCCCCACAGTGGTTTTGGTGTCCATCTGTGACTCAGTTTAGTTTTTCAATGTTTGTAAATACAGTTCTAACATTTTCTAGTTAAAATTATTTCTTCCAGAAAAGTAAGTGTATGAAAGAAGTACAAGGTTTAAAAGACAATCTAGCTCTTTGATTTCTTGTTTTGTATTACTTTACAGTCCAGAACTGTAGAAATACACACATATAAAGATAATGCGTTTCAGGGCAAACTCTCAGGTATTCAGAATAAAATTTGCTACATGCATAATAAAGTACATTATGTACCAGATAATTAGACATGCTTTTTCTGACAATATGCGTTCTGTAAACCAAACATTTCTTTCGCATGCCAGTACAATTGGTAGATCACATGGCAGATATATCGTGTTTTTACCCACAAAGAGTTAGCCATGAATTAGCAATATGTATTAATTAAAAACAATACTGTACCACAGAAGCGTAAGCAGCTACTTTTTAGATAACACGTATAGGTAATTATTTTGTGATCTCTGCATCAGAAATGTATTTTTGCACTATGTGCCTTATATTAGTTGTAAACATTAATAAGAATATAAAACATTATTTTCCTAGAAATGTTTACATTTATAATTAAAATATTGTAATTTATAAAATATTTATATAATAAATATGCTCGTGTGAATGGTACCAGAGTACTTTTGCTTTTTTTTTTTTTGTTTCTTGGGAGGGGGGATATTGAACACTTAGTACAAAATGTTGCAAAAATAATTCAACTTGTTTATACACAGAACTACATTCTTAATGCCTCCTCACAGCAACATGCATTGACTTATACTGGAAAAACCGCCACACAAGCAGGTTACAGTCATCACAGTATTTTCCATGGGAGCAAATCCTGCTTCGGAGGTACAAACTCCATGTCTGTGTGCTCTTTACAGTCATCCCCCTGAGTCCACCTATACCTTTCTTGGGGGGTTGGCCTGTAAATTGTTCACTGAAATAATGTAGAAATCTGAAATCATTTTCTTCCTCCTTGTGCTAAACTTGGATAAATTAATTTATAGCTTGGTCCCTAAACAGCTGCTTCGGGAAGCAGAAGGGGAACTGCAGTCCACCTCCATCCCCAGGAGGACCATTTTCTTTTCAGCCCTGAAACTCCAGTTAAGGGCTAGGAAGTGCTCAGCTCTGCTGCCGTCTGAAAATCCACTACCAAACAAAGTGACTTTTAACCCAATATTCAACACAGCATGATTTTATTGGGTAACAGCAGTGGGTTTTGAGTTAAAATATATTTTCTATAATTAGAGCTACCCCCGTGGCCCAATGTCAACTTCTGCATAAAATAGCACTGTATTGTATTGTAGTTTTTTGTATCTTTTCTTTCTTTTATCCTTGCCTTGGAGTTTCAGCCCTGGTGTAGGGAGAAAATATTGCATGTTCTGGCATTTTGTGAATTCCTTCTGTTAGGATTTTGATTTTGCTGAGAAAAAGGGCTTAATCAATGACCTCATTTCAACTTGCTAACTTCTCATCCTGAGGGCAATTTAAGGAAAACATGAGCCTGATGATCAGGTCTGATAAATTTGGAGATGTGATGATGCTGATGCGTTCAAAGGCCCATGCAATAAAATGAGAATCATGGGTTGTACTTGCAGTATTATGTTTGTATCTCCTTTAATTGACATTGCTGTGGATTTCCATCGCCCTGGGCAGCCAAGAAGCTTGCCAGAGTTGCGGGGTGCTCTGTGAGAGCATGGCGAGCTCCACCTCATGGGTGTGCGTGTGCCGAGCTGCCCACAGTTGGTCACGGTCACACAGCTCTCCAGCTTTGGTCAATGCTTAGGAAATGAAGGGCTCAACTGTCCCATCACTATTCCATAGAGAAAAAATAATAATTAAGGAATGGTAATAGTTAAAGATGATTGTAACAATACTCTGTTAGATGTCTTCTAGGACATTTTCAATCCCATCAACGATAGCATCAAATATTAGGTGACACAACTGCACTTGCTTGCGTGTATGCACGCACACAGATATAGCGCTTATCGGAATACTGAATGCCGAAGATGGACTAGTTGTAAAAAAATCTCATTGCTTGCATTTATCCAAGAAAACATCACTCTGTGTGCTATGAAATGGTGTACTGCCATGTGGCAGTATCTGTGCCATTCTCCTGCAGAAGACATCTTTTAGATGTCTTTTACCTATATTTCCCCTAAGAAGGTATTGGAGAGGTAGCAGAGGAGCTGGAAACCCCAGCTGTGAGTCCGCCAACAGGTCTCCGTCCTAGCTGAATTCATCCCAGCGTGGGCTGTTGTGCGACTCTCCCTGTAGAGAGGAGCAGAATACGCCCAGGCATTTGAGCCGGGACAGGCAGAAGTGTGTGGTACCATCAGCCAATCTCATGATCATGGGAAGAGTTGCCCCTGCGTGATTTCAGCACCTGTATGTGTCTATGCAGGTTTCTGATGGATGGTCATGTATTTCTCTTATCTAACTGAAAGGCTAGAATATCCAAGACATACTTGAAAAGATGAGGGAAAGCTTTGGGGTTTTTCTTCCTCTTCTGTAACCTGGAATATGTTTAGCTTCTCAGTTTTGTTGACTATTTGAAATAAAAATTGCATGTAACAGGGAGGGGGGTTATGTTGCCGCAGTTTTATTGTTGTAACACATGAGATCCCCGAGAAATTCAGAATGTGAATAAAATATAACTGTCTTGCAAATGCTTTCTATATCTTGCAGGGCTTTAACTAAGATTAGTGATGAGTGTGAGGGGTTGGGTTTTATTGTTTCCATAAAGAAACAAATAGATTCCTGAAAATTGATGTTCTATGGCTATCAAAAGTGAACTTGAATTAGAAGTGGAACAGAAATATCCTGTAATATTTTAACCTTAATTTAAAAAAAAATAGAGGACAAGAAAACTATGTACAAAAATAGGTTTGAAGCAATATAATTGAATATTTAATAGGAAATTAACATTAAAACAAGCATTTATCTGTAAACATTGCAGCTGTGATTTCACAATAATGCATGTTGGCAGTAAATCTATGTTGGCCTTACTTAAAAATTAAAACAATTTCCAATTGCACTCCAAAGAAATCCACCAGAACTTTTTCCAAAAATAAACATTCATGATACAATAGACTTCCGTATTTCTACTTTTGTAGAAATTGAACCATGAAATGCCACAGGCTGCATTTAAATGCCTTTATACTTACTCATGTGTTGAAGAGTTACGTGGTATCTCACTCACTTAATGCAGGTAAAAGAAAGACTGGAAGTCAGCTTGGTAGAACCGATATGAGATAACGACCTCCAGGCGACCTATGGACCAGCTCCTGGCCTCTCTTGTAAGGCCTGCTTTGCTCTCCTGCAGTACTTGCCCATCTTTTCCTGAGCCTTTCTGATTTTTCAAGATGATCTTGTTGAATCTATGCATTCAAAAAACCCTTGAGGTGGGCCTCATCAGCCCCTCTCTCTCTCTCTCTCTCTGGTGTGCTCTGGAAAGAGGTTGAATAGATCACAGAAAAGTAGGGT
>NW_009258386.1:903092-905295 GCF_000687185.1 Egretta garzetta
TGTGATGACAGGAGGGCAAAATTACCTGCATTTTATTCAAACAGAAGAAGAAGCTATCTGGCTTGGAGTTGAATCTGACATTCAATCTTCTCATCTGCAGAAGGTGGTTTGCTTTTGCACAATTAAGTTTATTTTGCAATACCATAGCTTGAGAGGCTTTTCTGGGCTTTGTTTATCCTGGCTTTAGAGAAGCAATCTGTGCTCTGTTCCTGATAAATTTCTCCTCGTGTTCAGTTATGACAGATATTCCTTTGAATCGACTGTATAAAAATACTGTAGCAGCAGAGCAGAGCAAAGATCTAACTGTATTTATGTCTATATTCTGCCTTTAAACACAAACAGCTGTGCACACATTCATCTGTCTCATGTCTGACTCTGTGCTGCCATCCAGAACCTTTTCCTTTTTAATAAACAAATGTTTCCTCCTTTAATCTGTGTGTGTGTTTTATCTCTGTTCCTGCCACACAACTTTCTTGTCCACATATGTTTTTCCAGTCTTATTTGTATAATTAAACAAAGCATGCAACAGGGAGAACCTGCACTGTGAATGGCAGAGAACTACTCTCTCTCTGAGTAGCTGAAATAAAACAAGCTATTTCTGTCTCGCACACCGTTACTATTTTGTTTTGGAAAGCAAAACCCCGCATTTATGAATACTGAAAGACTCTTTTTGAAATCACTGTATGGTCTTATTTCACAGTCCCATTTACCAAAGCAAGGAACATTCAAGGAGAGCTGATGAATTTCCTATATGCAAAAGGCTGGAGTGATTCATAGCAGCGGCATATATTTACTCCTGGTGGGATGAAATCCTTTTTTGCACTTTAGTTGTCTCTGGCAGTCATTCATCGATCATGGTAATGACATTCGGGGTCAGTTCATCGTTCTCCATGAGTTTTTTGACGTTCCTCTGGAAGCTGGAATAATTAAAAATGTGGTTGCACAGCAAACAAATTGAAATTTGTGCTTGTAAAATCGGGGGGGGGGACGGACGACCAGAAAGTTTCTTTTTAGTGCTTTGTATTTAAAATGTCTTGCAGAAAAGGCTTGTTGTAAAAACATTTATTTAACACCTCAGCAAAGAAAACAGCAGCCCTGCTAGTATTTGTGTTCCTGGAAGGTCTGCAACTCAGGGCAAAGAAAGCTGCCACCAGTAGCCCCTTTCGTCAGGGTTTACAAGGTATTTAGCTAAGAATTCTTTTGCCCTGAAATTATTTTTTTTCTGTCTCTGGTTTATCGCTCCTTTTGCCAGAAAAAGTAACACTGTCCCCAGTTCCTTAACCAAATTCCCGCTTGCAACTTCTGAGGGAGGAGGGAAAACCAGGAGTAAATTTTGTAGTTGCTACCTCAAAGGGAAAATACGCAATCAAACCAGCACAAAGGCAGCGCTAGAAACTGCAAAGTAAAAAAAAAAAAAAAAAAAAAAAAAAAATTTTACTTCTAGAGACCTCTCTTCCATGCTAGGATTAGAGATTCATTGCTGCTCTTTTCTATGTGGCCAGGTATATTTTTGGTAATACGCTGCCAAATATTTACTCAGAGGGATTATTTTGAGATGGAGCTATGAAGAACACAGATAGGCAGGCATAAAAGAAGGCGATTTCCTCTGGGTTGGCAACACGCCCTCCTGCAATGTGTTTGCCTGGCCAGCTGTCGACAGCATTGCTTCACATGAAATTCAACATTCAGAATATTTTCAAAGCAGCAAAGGACGTGAGCTCTGGAGCATGGTTTCCAGCAGTAACTCACACCCCCACCTAAGTGGAGGGACGGGGAGGGCTTTATCTCTAAAATGGAAACAAGCTTCTGGCTCCCTGAAAAGCTTACCTAGCCCATAATCAAACAAAACCCCGCACCATTGTTATCAGTGCTGCCATAATAAATGATATATGAGCTCTAAGAATCATCAAATTTTAATTAAAAAAGTCATCTACAGGCAATTCCGTGCTGTGCAGTGTCTTTTTCTGTCCATGTTTTTCGTTCCACGCACCACAAACTTTTTTTTCATATCTTTTGGATGAGCTTGACTTTTCTGACCAAACCAACCTTATTCTGGAGGAATTAGTTCTTCGATTTATTTTCTTTGTGATTTACTTGCTGAAAAAAAGAGAGGTATCGTATTTTAGTGTTATTGCCCTAGCAACACACATCCAAACAAACAGCCATGTATTTAAATATTTCTCCCCCCCCCCCACATACACCC
>NW_009258386.1:908062-910390 GCF_000687185.1 Egretta garzetta
AACCGCAAAAAGGGGAGCCTAAAAAATGCAAAAAAAAAAAAAAAAAAAAAAAAAAAAAAAATTTTACTTCTAGAGACCTCTCTTCCATGCTAGGATTAGAGATTCATTGCTGCTCTTTTCTATGTGGCCAGGTATATTTTTGGTAATACGCTGCCAAATATTTACTCAGAGGGATTATTTTGAGATGGAGCTATGAAGAACACAGATAGGCAGGCATAAAAGAAGGCGATTTCCTCTGGGTTGGCAACACGCCCTCCTGCAGTGTGTTTGCCTGGCCAGCTGTCGACAGCATTGCTTCACATGAAATTCAACATTCAGAATATTTTCAAAGCAGCAAAGGACGTGAGCTCTGGAGCATGGTTTCCAGCAGTAACTCACACCCCCACCTAAGTGGAGGGACGGGGAGGGCTTTATCTCTAAAATGGAAACAAGCTTCTGGCTCCCTGAAAAGCTTACCTAGCCCATAATCAAACAAAACCCCGCACCATTGTTATCAGTGCTGCCATAATAAATGATATATGAGCTCTAAGAATCATCAAATTTTAATTAAAAAAGTCATCTACAGGCAATTCCGTGCTGTGCAGTGTCTTTTTCTGTCCATGTTTTTCGTTCCACGCACCACAAACTTTTTTTTCATATCTTTTGGATGAGCTTGACTTTTCTGACCAAACCAACCTTATTCTGGAGGAATTAGTTCTTCGATTTATTTTCTTTGTGATTTACTTGCTGAAAAAAAGAGAGGTATCGTATTTTAGTGTTATTGCCCTAGCAACACACATCCAAACAAACAGCCATGTATTTAAATATTTCTACCCACCCCCCACATACACACTCCCCATCAAGCCAGTGGCATTTTCCATGTCAAAAGGCAGAATTTGGCACAAGCATAAGAAGCAACTTGGCAAAGTTTTTTGGTTTTTTTTTTTTTTTTTGTAATGTAGTACATTACAAAAAAAATAAATTATGTGAATTAGCGTGGCCACTGTTCAGTACAATAAAAGACTCCTGGCTTGGACCCCACGTGTCACCATACCAGGGTGTATTTCTAGCCCTTCACTGAATCCCAATAATACGCATGTAATTCTACGCTAGTGCACGGATCTAGCACGGGGATCCAGTTCCACATGCTTGAGACCTCAGGCTGTGGGGTTTTTTGGACATTTGTTCCTGGCCATGCGTCTTCCTCTAGCATTTTGTCCAGGATAAAGCATGTAGTTATTTTTCAAAATATACTATTACCAATAGGAATACAGGAGAAATGGTGTAACACAGTAACTCTTGTGGTTTGGTGGTTTTTTTTTTTAATCAGGAGGTGCTATTCAAATTTTCTGTCTTATTAGAAATGTTGCCAGTTAAATTGCCCATAGCTACACAAGAATCACTTACTCTGAAAGCAGAAATTTCATGCAAATCTGAGGGCATATTTTGCTTTCAAGGTCTATCTAGTTGTATACTGTGCTGTTAATTCACACTGCCTTTAGTGTATAGAATCATAGAATCATAGAATCATAGAATGTTTAGGGTTGGAAGGGACCACCAGTGGTCATCTAGTCCAACCCCCCTGCAGTGAGCAGGGACACCGCTAACTAGATCAGATTGCTCAGAGCCCCATCCAACCTGGCCTTGAATGTTTCCAGGGATGGGGCCTCCACTACCTCTCTGGGCAACCTGTTCCAGTGTTTTACCACCCTCATTGTAAAAAATTTCTTCCTTCCTCGTATGAGCCAAAGCTAAACAATGTGATCTGTGCCATGCCATGTATGAGCTAAAAATACCAAATATTAGATTTGAGGACACTAAAATGATGTCTCAGCATGCAGGAGACAGGCTATCATCATCCTTACATAGATGCAACTAGCAGGTGATAGTCTCAGGCGTAGATCTTCTTCCTAAAACGAGCATGCTCCCAATGGCTGAATTACAGAGCATGTCAAAGAATCTCCCTTTCATATACAAAACCCCTGCTTGTTCGGCTGGGATGTGATTCAGGTTTCCTCATTCACCTGGCTGACCCAGCCCTGGCTGCTGTGCACTGAGCCTTTGCCATCGGGAAAGGGCTCGTCTGTGAGCCGCAGAGGAGGGAGCTGGTTCCCTCCAGCGTGGACTTCGGTGGTCAGCATAGAGCTCGTGCCTTAGCATCTCCTGGAGGCCATGTGGGTAGCTCGTTCCCGGGAAGTGCCTTCTGCTCTCATAACCAAGCCCTACAGGTCTCATAACCTTCTTCTCCAGGTGCCACCAAGTACCCTGGGTGTCCTGTGTACAGTGGTGGCTCACACGACATGGCAGGGCACCTCTGAGGCTCAGCTCTGGGGTGTCTGCTGTGTCCCG
>NW_009258386.1:910403-911389 GCF_000687185.1 Egretta garzetta
CTGCTGAAGTTCGGGAGCCACCTGTCTTTCAGCCTATGGGAAATAGTAAGACAAATCAAATACGTCTTTGACAATCTCCAGTTGTATGGTTTGGTGTTCTTGACTGTTCTTAACATTTATTACCTGTAACAAATTTTACAAGTTCATTACCAGAATAACAACAGGTTCCAAGTGACACCAGTTGTCTATAGGTATAAATTCCTGCTCTGAGGAAGGGGTAACTCTTTGCTGCAAGGGGCCTCTGGCATGTGCTGCTCCAAAAGGTGCCCACATGCCATCTGGAGAGCAGTACAGGCCAAAACAGCACCAAGAAATATGGTGAAAATTTAATGTCACAGTCAGCAAGGCAGAGGTTGGCCCATGCCTCAGCCCAGTTTAATTTACTGGCCCCGGAGCGGCCCTGAGGCTGAGAACGAAGAGATCCTCCTTGTCCCTCTCACACGTAGCTTACGTTCCTCACCTCAGCATAATTCATATCAACATTTCCTTTTGCTGCAGAAACCTTTAACATCCCCAGGCAGAGAAGATGCAGGTTTAAAACACTTGCTAATGTATTCCCATGCATGGGGCTGTTGTGCTGGTTGACTATCATCTTTCCCTGCCCTCATTAGCAGCAATGCTAAATTGCATCACTAATTTTCCCAGGGTGCATTTTGAAGGAGGGGGATGCTCACTTGAGGAAAACATCTTGAATTTTTAAGTTGCAAAAGAGTCTGTAACTCTGGCAGATTGCGAGGGAGCGGAAATTTGTGGTTTTGAGTAACATAAAGTGGCGCCAACTCCTCTACTTTTATTCCAGGAGAAATGTTATTAACAGTTGGGAAATATAATCCGACTCCAGATTTCTCTGTCACAGACTTCACCGATACGTTGTCCCACAGCGGCAGGAGGAGGGCTGGCTGCAAGGCATCCACGGGCAGAGCTGGCAGAGGGGATAGGGATTGCTGGGGCACCTCCCTGAGGAGCTCACAGCACGACGTGTTTGT
>NW_009258386.1:911420-919424 GCF_000687185.1 Egretta garzetta
GAAGAGCGTGCTCTGTATTTTGGTGGGCGTGGGCAGCGAGGGAGGAGCGCTGCGACAGCTCTGCCAACGGGGCTCTGGAGCAGAGCAGCCCCTTGCCGTTTTTGCAGTGCTCCAACCGACTCGCGCCGGCTCAGGGTAGAAACCCGGGACAGAAGTTCACCAGTCAGGATTGGGAAACATCTGGTTCACATTTACCCGGAAAAGTTTGCATCAGACATTGACTTCTTGGGCTGACGGAGAGAGGGAGTATATTTCTCAAGCATCTTCAGACTCGGCACAGTTTCTGAACTTGAAGGAATAAATTAGGGCTTAAGGAAACCATTTGAAATCAGGTGGCTGAAACGGAGACATTCTCTGAGAAGACATAGATGTTTATGTTAGCAATCTGATTTCTTTTCCCCCTTTTTTTGTGCCAACTTTTACAAAAATCTGCATGCAGCCTTTGGGAGAAATACTTGGCCTGCAAACGGGAAAGTTTGCTCTGCAGCACAGTAAAACTGCAGGAGCTTTGAAATGCTCCTTTTACAGTATCATGTGCACTGACACCAGAGTAATATTTAGAGCAATCACTTCCTCACCATTTTCTTCAGCACATATTGGACCCACAAGCTGAAATCAGAAGCGTGCCAGATGTTACCCTAATGTCCCACAAGATGGTGACAAAATAATTCTAATTACACAACACTTTGATTTGTGGTACATACAGACTTAGTGACTCCAAATATTTTCTTACCATGCAGTTGCATTAAACTCTGCTTATACGATGTACTTTGGGCATATTTTAATGGCTTACTCATTTGGCAGAGGTTCATTCTTTTAAGTACTTTGTTGATTATATTTTAAATTAACTTCAGGACTACATAGCAAGTTTCAGTCCTCCCACATTAGGAGTCACAAGTTCCCTAGATGATGGAGAAGGAAAAGCACTTTTATTGCTTCTGATCCATCCTTTTGCCAGGCTGCTTCCCCTCCCTCCCTCTGTGATTTTTTTTGTGCATGTGTGAGGTTTTATGCTCCATAAATTCTTTCCTTTCTGAATTAAGCATGAAAAAAAAAGGCTTGGTAAACTAGGCATAAGAAAGGTGGTCACTGTAGAGCAGGTACATGATCTCCAGAGCCAAGGCAGAGAACAAATGTGGTGGGGAAGAACTGAGGCTCCAGAAGCACAGGATGTCTGCAAATCACCTCCCCTCCCCTTAGCCCCGTGATGGTTTATGAGAGTTTCTTTTTTTTTTTTTTCCTTTTTTTTTTTTTTTTTTTTTTTACTATGAACAGCTTTGGCTGTTTGCTTTCTTGGGCAATCAAGTTGAGAAACTTGACAGAGGCCTTAACTTCAGAACTCACCTCTTGAAAATCATGCCCTCACACTGGGCACTGGAGATGGAGCAGGCATCCTACTTTACAAACTGCTTATTTTGGGGGGGGCAAGCGTATTGTCCAATATTAGAAACAGTTGCTTCCTTGGGTCCTATTGTTTTAGAAACAATAGAGGAGACAAAGCCTTTTTTTAGCCTGTCAAGGGACAGTAGAAATACCCTGTAAATGCTAGCTCTTCGTTTTAGTGAAGGCAGGAGCTGATTTTCATAGACTGAATGGCTCTGGCCCTTCAGGTGCCCAAAAAAAATTGTAAAGAAAATTACATTCCCAGCTGTAGCCACGGGTTTCTACCAATAGATAGCAAGATCAGACCAGACCTTTGGCTAAGACTTACAAATGCATTTCAGTAACTTGAAAGCCACAGGACCAGATTTTCAAAGGCGTTTAGACATCTAATTCCCAGTGATTTAGATATGAATTTGGTGTCTAAATATGTTTCCTTTCTGGCCAGAAGTACTGCTTAAAAATGATTTATGCATTCAGGAGACGATGTTAAATGCAAAGGTCATGTGATAAAGTAGGGCTGCGCAGAGATGCCCGGCTTGTTCTGCACCAGCTTGTTTGGCTATCACAAGTGGTGCACCCATGTGAGCACGGCAGCCCGGCCAGGAGAACCAGCCCCACTGGGGCGTGGACTTAGATCATCTTCAAAATCTCACCTCCCGCCCTCAGCGCTGCAAAGGTTTTTGCTGTGAATTTCTTTCCTATGGATTTTGGCCACAACCAACACAGGCTGGTTGCAATGCACTTAATTTTTAATACTACATATGAGATTTGGTTGGATTTACTGTGGCAACATTTCACTCCTACCCTGGGAGATGGGATGTAGCCAGTTGGAAAAGTACACTTTGATGGCAGTGTAAGTGGCCGCAAGTAAAATGGTTTGAACACAGGGACAGCCCTGTCCTCAGCAGCAGTAGCTTAGTAGGACTCGTCAGGATTTATCACTTGCCCACTTTAATCCTAATTTTAAGAGTTATTCTCCCTCTCTCCATCTCTCCCTCCTTCTCTGCATCTCTCTCTTCAAAAGCTGCATAATCTGCATCCCAGACCTTCTCCGTGGTGAATTCCCACACAGGTGTATCTTCATGTTGTACTTATTCCACACCTCCACTATTGTCTGATGTTGCGTTTGACACCTGGCAGTGGAGGAAACCCTGCCCTCCCCTGCCGGCGCGGCCATGCTGAATGAGTTCCTGCTGTCTACACCCACTTCTAGCAGGTTTTTACATTTAAGCAAAGCGGATGATCACAAGCATAACCATGCTCGTCTGGAAGTGGGCTATTCACACTTACATAATTTTCAAATAAGAAGCTAGATGCCTAAACCCATGTTCAACATATAAATAAACATGACCTAATTTTAAGCATCTGCCATTCCCATGGCCTTTGCAGACATTATTTAAATGTGCAGTCTTTGGCACCCAACTGGGAAAGTTTTGGCTTGTGTTTCCAGAGGCCTGTAAGAAAGTTCATTTGCGTGCCATTATTTTAAAGGCATAAATACAGTGATCTGAAAGCAGGCTTCTGGTCTTGCCATCAATCCTGGGCAAAACATCAGAGTTACTGATAAAAGTTCTCTTTGCAGCAAAATGCTATCAGCCATGCCAGTTGATATGGTTTTATGGAAAACAGCTCTTGTCAGACTCACCTGGAATAATTTTTCAAGCTATTTTAACACAGATGTTTTAAAAAACCAAGGTTGATTGATAAGGATTTTAAGACTGATAAAATTTATTTAGGCTTCTGCAGGGCATTTAACACAATGATTGTGGTTTCTTTTTTCATTAGCAGGAACAACAAAAATGTAACTGTAGAAGACAAACCATCCTCAGATGACTGTCAGGCCCTGTAGGGACTGGTTCTTGGTCCTATACATCAATGAGTGGGAAAAATCACTAATCTATGAATGAAAAATGGCACAGAAAATGCAGAGCCCCACCCCTCCATTCTTAGTTGTCTTTCCAACTAGAAGGCCAGATAGGTCAGGTTGCTCGGGATCTCCTCCTATAGTTGAGTTTTGAACATCTCTGAGCACCCTCTTCCAGTGTCTTTCAGTGTCTGACTACCCCCATAGTGGGGAAAAAAAATTATATCTTGCTATCTAATTGGAATTTTCTGTGTTGCAATTTGTGTCTGTTGCCTTACACACTTCCAAAAAGAGTATGGTTTCTTCTTCTCCTCTGTAGACCCATAACATTTTTGTAGATAGCAATATGGTCCCCCCACAAGCCACCTCTTCTCTGGACTGAACAAGCCCAACTTTCCCAGCGTCTCCTTATATGCCTTGTGCTTCAGCCCCTGACCATCTTGATGGTGCTCCGCTGCACTCGCTCCACTTTGTCAATGTCTTTCTCATACTGGAGAGGACCAAAACTGGACAAAGTACACCAAATCCAGTTTCACAAGTGCTGAATATAAGGGAATTTGATATCTGCAAAACCACTGAGAGTGTACCTCATCCTGTTGTCCAGGTTTTAGTAAAGATGTTGAGCTGTATTGGCTTTGATGTTAATCCCTGAGGATGTCACTATTAACCAGACACTGGGTGGACTTTGCCTTGCTGCTCACCATCCTCAGTCTTGCTGGTCACTGTCCATCTAGCCAATTTCCACTTATCCTGTAATGCAAGTCTCTTGCCCATGTCTCACCAGTTTGGCTATAAGGATGCTGTAGAAAGCCTTGCTGAAGTCACAGTAAACAATATGTCCTCTCTCCTCTAGCCTGCCTGCCAGCCATCTCATCACAGAGGTCATCAGGTTAGTCATCGCTTCTGGCAATACCACTCTGGCTGTTCCAAAGCACTTTCCTATCCTTTATGTCCTGGGAAATGGCTTCCAGGGAGTTCTGCTCCATAAACTTCCTCAGACTAAGGGAAAATGGTCTCTTTAGCTCCAGAATAAAATGAGTCTAAATATTTCTTCATATTGGAAACAACTCCTAATACTCCTGTTCAACCTCTTCATGTACGATGGGATTGAAAACACGCTCATCAGGTTTGCTGATGTCACTAAACTGTGTGGTGTGGTTGACATGTCAGAAGGGAGAACCATTTTACAGACAGACCTGAACAATCTGGAAGAGTGGGCTAGCAGGAACAGTATGAACTTTAATAAAGACAAGTACAAGGTCCTGCCTGGCTGGGGAGCAGCCTTACTGAAAAGGTCCTGGGTGTCCTGGTCAAGAGCAAGCAGTGTGGATTCTGGGATGCATCCTTAAGGGCATTACTAGCAGAGATAGAGACATGATCATCCCATACTCCTCAGTGCTTATCAGGCTGCACCTGGAGTATTGTGTCCAGTTCTGGTCCCCACAATTCAAAAAAGATGCAGACAGACTGGAGAGGGCCCAAAGGAGGGCCACAAAGATGATCAAGAGGCTTTAGAACCCTCCCTTTGAGGAACAACTGAAGGAGTTAGGTCTCTTCACCTTTAAGAAGAGAATACTCTGATGAGGTCCCCCCCTGACCCTTCCCTTCTCCCAGTACTTAAGGGACAGATACAAAGAGGATGGAGGCTCTCTCTTCTCAAGGAGCCACATAGAGAAGACAATGGACAATGGGTACAAGTTGCACCAGGAGAGGTTTCATCTTGATATAAGGAAGAAATTTTTTACAATGTGGGCAATCATTCACTGCAATAACCTCTCCAGGGATGTGGTAGAGCCCCCATCACTGGAGGTTTTCAGGACGCCATTGGACAGGATGCTAGATAATGTAATTTAGTCTCCCTTTCCCACAAAAGGTTGGACCAGATGATCTTTCGAGGTCCTTTCCAACCTGTGCTGTCCTATGCACTAGGTGAACTTCAAGGTCCCTTAAAACCCAAACCATTCTATGGTTCTATGATTCTATGTTTCTAAATTACAACCAGTAAGAGAGCGCATGATTTGTACTTACTCAATGTATGAGTTTTTAAAACAACTATAGAGTAAAATTGGACCAGAATCAGGAAAAGACACAAATGTCCTGAGTTCCATGTCACTGCTTTATCAAAGAAAGTAGCCAAATATTTTTTGACCATTATTCCTTTCCCCCTTGTAGACAGTGTGATACATGTCGATTCACTTCCAGTGGATGTCATTCCTGATACCAATTTCTATCAGCACAGGTCTGCTTGAGCTGGAAATTGCTAATTAGAGCAGAAGTGGAGGACAACTACAGTGTGTATGGGGGTCATATAAGCTGCTTTAGCAAGCCAACACATAATGGCAGCCCTCAGGCCCTGGGGAGCAATGGCGAGGGGAGCAGGCACGGGTTGAGGAATGGCACGTCTCTCCAGACACCATGGCCTCTGGGGGTAAAGTGGCAGTGGGGAAAGCGGTTCACATCCCTCCACTGCACTTCACAACCTGGTGAAAAGGTCATCCTCATCCTCACCATCTGGCAGACGGGGTGTAAAATGCAGTCCCTGTCTGCCACATGGCACCCCATATTGGGGCAGGGACTTCTGGTAGGGGAAGGGGAGGTCAGGGATGGAGGGATGGAAGCTATGACCCCTCTAACTGCCTTGGCAGGGTCTGGCAGAGCCCCTCTGGCAGAGGCCCTGGCAGAGTGCAGCAATGCCATTCCCTCTGTGTCTTCAAAACTGACCTCTGCCATCACTTCTGACAACTCCCTTGCCTCTCTTCTAAAGAAAAAAGGCTGCTTTCTGAAATTTCTGAGCAAGATGTTCTCTGAAAGCTGCCTTTTGCTGATCCCACCCTGAAAACACAAAATGTTGCAGCATTTGGGAACATGCATGAAGAAGAAAAGCTCAATGCTGGATTAAAGCCATGTTTGGCAAAAGATAAAAGACAGTCTCCCTCTTGTGCACACACACACACAGACAAATAGGAAGAAAAGCTCTCAGGGGCACAATCAATTACAGTTCATATCTCTTCTGGGCTGTCAGAGATAGTCACTGGCACGGGCCCTGCTGGAGTGCTAACCCAAAAGAGATTTACAAAAACAAATCATCAGCTGGTATATACCTTGTATACCAGCATAGCCCACAGCAATTTATAGAACAGGAGGAAGAAGGCTAATATAAGATGATATTTTTCTCTTAATTGAATTTCCTCTGGCCTTCTGTAGTGAACTGGCTGAAACAAAGGCTCTGCTGTTTCATGCTGCTTATGAAAAGTTCAAGATTTTTGGAAATTTGACTCAGTCCCAACCAGGACAGACATAATCTTTACACAGAACTGTATGTATAAATGTAGATACGAATAGGAAATTCTAAAAATATTTAACTTGGAAAACTGAATATCCGATATGAAATGCAGACCTACTGATGGTGTGTGGTCTTGTCCATTCTGCTGCTGGTGGTGGCTGTAAAACCAGCCAGAGTATGGATAGCAAACTCAGAGAGAAATCACACTGGAAGGTAACCTGAAAAGGTCACCAGACCTCCCTTGACAGAAATGACAGCATGAATTTTATCAGTTACAACCGGGAAACACAGCTCGAGTGCAAACATTTGCAACCAACCCAGACTTAAATATTTGTTCTGTTATCGGGTGATCAGTCGTGTAAATCCAGACTGACATGGCTAACGTGAACGATGGTGAGTTGGGCTGCAGTCACGTTGGAAAACACCGTGTTGACTTGATTTGGTTATACAAAACTGGGACAAGTACTGGGATTTTTTCTGCAGCAATACATGGACTTAATGTTGGAGAATGATTGAAAAGCAACGAGCCATCCTTGACCCATGGTTTGGGTTTGTTAGGAGCTGAGCCATGACTTCAAAAGCCCCATCCTTCAGGCTCCAGCCAGGCTCCAAAGCCTCCTCTGGCAACAACAGATCAAAAGGACTATAACTTGTTGATAGACACCCCAGGTCCATGGGGCAGGATGA
The DNA here is from genome assembly GCF_000687185.1 of Egretta garzetta. NCBI lineage: Eukaryota > Metazoa > Chordata > Aves > Pelecaniformes > Ardeidae > Egretta > Egretta garzetta. The sequence goes on from NW_009258386.1 coordinate 918,638, forward strand.
GAAATGTCATGGGCCGTGGTCAGGGGGATGTGGGTCTCGGCATCCCCTGTGTGCTGCCCTACTAGAAGGCAGCAGCACGTGCTCCCGGCTGGCGTCATCTCTTGGTAGTGCCAGAGAAGGCATGCATGGGGTCCTAGATTGGGGGTGCGCCCTGGGCAGGGGGTTGCTGAGCCCAGGCCTGCCACTGACAGGGACATCCAAAGCAGCCCCAGCCACAAACACACCTCAGAGAAAGGAGCATGGCAGATGCGTCCTCAGCCCATGGTTTTGAAATCGTTTCCTTCTGCATTATGGTTTACTCCTGCTAAGCGCTGGCAATAGCTTTGAGTGAGCAGAAATCACAGTCTGCTCACAAATGTGTCAGAAGAGGGAGACTGAGAGTACCCAGAGATTTGTCATGAATTAACTGATGTGAGACACGGCCCAGGGTTTGTAAGGTGCAGGGGAACTGACATGTCAGTGCAACATGATAAATAGTTGAAATCCTCTGGATAAGTGTTACCATCAACTACTCCACTTCAGTTTTTGGGCAGGCACAGTATTTCAATCACTTCTCTGAACACTTGCACCAGAGAAATCACAAAGACTGTGCAAGTTGTACAAACTTGTTAGGCCATGGGACCATAGTTTCTGAATCGCCCTGCAACTGCTTGCGTGGGTGCTTGTAAAGGATGCTCTTCAGGTGCGGGGCTGGTTCAGGCTGCTGATGCTAAATCAGCTGGGGTCTGTACGTGCCTGAGCAGACCTGGAGAGTGCTAACGTGCTTCTCATGGCTCCCTTTGCCTGC
>NW_009258387.1:0-346 GCF_000687185.1 Egretta garzetta
GGTGGCCTGGGACATAGGGGCGGTGGCCCAGGATGTGAGAACAGCGGTGTGGGACATGGGGACGGTGACCTGGGATGTAGAGATGGTGGCTGGGGACATGGGGACAGTGGTGTGGGACAAGCGGATGGTGGCCCAGGACACGGGGACGGTGGCCCAGGATGTGGGGACAGGGGTGTGGGACACGGGGATGGTGACCTGGGACATGGGGACGGTGGCCTGGGATGTGGGGACGGTGGCATGGGGACATGGGGACAGTGGCATGGGGACATGGGGACAGTGGTGTGGGACATGGGGATGGTGGCCTGGGACCTGGGGATGGTGGCCTAAGATGTTGAGAATGGTGGCC
>NW_009258387.1:7478-7694 GCF_000687185.1 Egretta garzetta
GACACCCCCCCAAGTGCCATTGCCACCCACTCCTGGGCAGCCATGGGTGCTGGGACCCCCCCCCCAAGTGCCAGAGCCACTCGCCCCTGAGCACCCATGGGTGCTGAGGCCCCCCTGAGTGCTATTGCCATTGCCATACGAGCACCCATGGGTGCTGGGACTGCCAGTGCCATTCACTCCCAAGTGCACCTATGGGTGCTGGGACCCCCACCCAGG